>NW_028186428.1:64755-86424 GCF_003343005.1 Rhea americana | reverse complement strand
AACTTCTACATACTACCTTTCTGGCCTGTCTGGTGTATGCCAAGAGCCTTCAGATAGCGGATACTCGTGCTTTTATCCTTGGGATTAGAAGGGTTCTTCTTGGTCTGCCTCAACACCTTAGAGAAGGCCAACTTCATGTGCTGGTCTACTGTTTTCAATAGGAAGTATCTGAGTGGTGAGAAGAGAACACAGGACATTCAGAAGCAAGCAAAAGGTAACAGTCACAACAATGAGGCAGTTATCTCTATTCATCACAGGCCAGACGAGCACTCAAACCAGCACTGAGTTAGACACTGCTCCATCAGCAAAGCATGCAAAGGCCAACAGTTCAATTTCCCCTCTTGCTAACTCATTTCCTTGTTGAACTGCAACTGCTTTGCCTGATATGGCTGCAAGAGGACTCTGCATACAACCATTCAAAATTCATAATCTCACCTAATCTAGGGCAGCAGTTTCCTGCCAACCCTGACAAGGTATTCAAAGTTCCCTTATTAAAAATCCAAAAACAAACAAACAAACAAAAAAACCATTCCCCTCACAAAGACTTAAGTACTTACTTTGTATTAAAAAACATCAGTGTAGTGAGCAAGGTGGAAGGGGAGTGAGCTCCTAGCTGCTTACATTCCCACAGCATCTCTTCTGTTACATGACTGGAGAGGACATAACCTGCAATAAAGAGAAATCAGCATCATGTCAGGACATGGTTACTACAGAAACTTAGGCAGCATTTATACCCTAAGTAAGAGGCAGTGTATGAATCTTAAATGAAGGAGAACAAGAGTCTCAATGTGAACATTCATTCCTATGCAAGTTTATTTTTTTAATACATATACACACACACACATATATATAAATATATATTTTTTTAAAATAGCAGGTGTAGGTACAGTTAGGAGAGACACATACATGTCAACCTCAAGAAGTTATAGAGAATCTATTCCTGCAGTACATCTATACATCCCAGACCAGAGAAATAAATAATGCACTTAAACAGATTTTAATTAATGGTCTGACTCCAATGCAGATGCTCTTAATCCAGTAACATGCGAGAGCAGGCAGGCCAGTGTAACAAATCAGCTCTTGGCCCTGTGTGCAGATTTAGTCTGTAGATAGTGCCAAGTGATGTATTTGGACATACGAGTAATCCTCTGATTCTCATATTTTTCTTTTTCTTTTTTTTTTTCCTTTGTGTAGAAGAGAAATACTATACTCCAAATACACAGATAAACAGAAAAAAAGACAGCAGTATGAACTCCACATGTTGTGGAACAACAAAGCACAGATCAAACAGCCAGAGAGGAGAAAGTATTCCAAAACTCATGGCACCTTAGCCATCAAGTCTCTAACATCAGTTACTTTTCTGAACGCAAGCAAGAGCTTCTTTACTGACATCTAGACATCTAATCAGATCAAAGAGAATGAAGTCGTAAGAAGCCAGATTTCTGCTCTCTGAAGGTGTGATTTCCTACTCCACTTCCCATATGCAACTCTGTCAAAACCCACGTTTTCAGGAACTGCTCCCTCCACCCCTGTCACTATGATCTTCTAGGCATAGGGTTGAGGGGAGCTGCAGCTGACTGCAGCATGTCAGACTCTAATCACTCACTGTTTCTCTCTTTGAAGCTTAGCTGGTCCCGGAGACTGTATCCATCTGGCTACATGACAGCACTCCCAAAGTGACAATATATGCTAGAGGCAAGACGTATTAGTACTTGAGGTGAGGAAGCTTGATTCAGATCTCAAGGATCAGCTGACTTCTGAGTAAGCCAACCTCACAACACCACAAAGTCCCACCAGCTTACCCTCTAATTGGTGGGATAAGCGATAAACAAATAATCCCAAGCAAGGATCAGGGCTAGAGCTTAGCACATTAATAACCTCAATATTCACATGTAGACATTGAACATCTCTGTGAGATTTGTCATAGGGGCATTAAGTACTTATGAAAGGTTTCTGTTCAGAACTACACTCGTGCTGTAGTTTAGTTTCAGCGCTCCAAACCCCAGAAAGTTTTAAAGTTCTTAAACAGAATTAAGTTCTTACCAAGAGGGGAGACACGAGGTTGTACATCCTTAAGAACTTCATGCAACCACTCGGTGAACCGAATATAGTACAGGTCTGAGAAGATGTCATCTACTCGACCATTTTCAAAGAGATACTGTAAGAGATTCAAAACACAAGCCAGTACAGTGGCAGTGAGTACACTCCTTTCAGACAAGATTTTATCCTAATAGCCTGCATATCCAGTTATTCAAATACTTTATAAGATAGCGCTGAAGATCCATACATCCCACTTAGAAGAGTTTGAGGACATGTGTGCTGAAGCCAGTACAAACTAGGTAACCTCAATTACTGTTATGGAAATGGTAAGACAAGAAGGAAAAACACCTTAAACTAAAGCTAGATGGACTTCACTATTTATTTTAAATGCGTTCACTAGAACTTATTTTACATGACTGTCCTGTGGGCACTATGCTCTTTCGGGCTTTAGAGTGAGGAGAGGGATGCCTGACTTGCCTATGGGACTTCAGCTCTGTTGTTACAGCTCCTCCAGAAAGGAGACTAGTTTTGGCAGCCCAGATTTCCTAAATCATACAAAGTTGAATTCTTACCTTAATTTTTACCATGCTACTGAACTCAGTTACTAAATTCTTCCTAATCTTAACTCATGAACATAAAGCATTGTTGCCTACTAAATATAATTCAAACTATCTGCACTTAAAGACCATTTAGCAAACAGACTTTTTCCTATGAAATTGTTGGGAAGCTCAATAAAAGCCACAGTCTGTTTTTTTTTTTTTTTTTTAAATGGAGAATGCTCTCCACACATTGTGACAAAATGCACAGCTCTGCTGCACATACAGCTGTCCTCCCCCCTACCTTCTGAATACACAGGAAGATATAGTAGAGCACATCTGGATCATAAGGTTCACCATCACCATTTCGAGCTTCTCGTGTCATTAAGCATAGACCATAATTCAGCTCAGCCACAGCTGAAGAGATAAGATCTTCCTGGAACCTCAGCAGCTGACGCCCTGGAAAACAGGACAAAGCCACATCAAGAGTCCTGATTTCTCAGGAATGTCATCCCAATTCTCCAGCTTCACCACTCTATCCAGCAGGCTCGGTACTATCTCACTCTCCCAGTGTAATAAGGAAAGCTGAAATAAATCTTGGGCTGTCAGAGCTACTAGAAGATAAATGGGCAAGAACAAGACAAAGACTCTCTGCCCCACCAACTGCATCATGATTGTCTCATTTCTCCACATCCACAATGGAACACTGCCCTGCAGCAACAGAAAAACAGCAACTCCATGACTGTTCTATCAATCTGGCAGGTATGCACAGCCACTTCATTCTTTCATTCATCAGTCTCGTACAACACCTCTTTCTACTGCCCTCAACCTAGGTGCTCAAGGTGGCTCAGCACAGAGCTACCATACCTCTTGAAATGTGTTCTATGCCAGCTGTATCATGCAATAATACTGTAAAGTAATTCAAAGTTTAAACTGAAACAAAAACAATCACTGACGAAACAAAGGTATTTTCCCAACAGAGGGATTAACAACTAACATTTTGGTCACTGTCTAATCCCTACTTGAAGAGAAATAAGGGTGACATTGTCACGACACTTACTTCCAATAGGTGCTAGCCTATTTTGGGCTTCCTTTTCCAGCTCTGCATTCTTGGTCTGTGCCCAGCTTTTCCAAACTTCAAGCCCTTCTTCTGGCTTCAGAGTGTTTGGCAGTAGAAGTTCCGGTGAAGTCTGTGGCTGCGGCTGTGGTTCAACTTCAGCAACCTGAACTGTTTGAGCCTATGAAAGAAAACATTTGTTATATATCTGTACATACCTTGGCATGCAACAACTAGACAAAATTAAAGTTACATAGTACTACTAGCTCTAGCCCCAGGATTTCAGCCTTTTGCAACATTTGTCTCTAAAGAGATTAATCCGAAGAATGCAACTTTTGCTGTCTAACCTGTGCTGTTGCTCGTGAAATAGTATTTGTCTCTCCAAGAGCATTTTTGGTTTGAGAGAGCCTATCTGTAATCCTTTAGTGAATCTATACAACCTGCAGCTTGTATTTAGAAATGTCTTGCAAAACATCACAGGAGACATCATAGGCGTGACTGCTTCTTGCGGTCATACTGTGGAGAAGCTAGCCAGTAGGTTCAAAGGCAAAGGTCTTCAGAGGGTTAAACATCCTCTCAAGAATAGACTTCTGGTCCTCTCAAACAGTGAAATAGATGACTACTAGATTTTGTAGCTGAAATCAACAGAAATGCATCAGAGCAAACTGCTAACACTGTGAACCATCACAAAAGGCCATCTCACCACAGCAAGAGCAGCCCAAGGCCTCTTGCAGACAGCCCTGAGAGCTACCAGCTAGAGAGACTGGCTGCCCCAGCTGGGAAGAGCAGCAAGGTGGCATAAGCTTCACTGACCATCACTGCTCCAAGCCTAGACAGCCCCATCTCGCCTGGGGTTCTGGGTATGCATCCATGCAGCACATTGCTAGTAACCTCCCCATCCTTGCCCAGCAACTGCAATCTGTTGGCAGGATGTAGGTGGGATGTTAATTACAATGTAGGTAATGGGCAGACAGAACAGATACACTGTACAACTTATGGTTGCCTATCACTACCATACCATTAATACCAACAATCTATACTACCAGACAGCCAGTATTGTCTGCATTTTTTTTTTTAAGAGGTACAAAGCAATAATAGCCTAGATCACCAGCATGAAAACATAAAGTTCAATTGCAATGAAACACTCTCATAAACCACAGAATCATTGCTAAGGTAGACTAGCAACTGTTCTGCAAATAGCTAATAGGTCTTCAGACTCTCCGCAAGTTTACTTTGCGACACGGCCTTAAGTCATAGATTACTACGTCAAACAAACTTATCTTACAGGCACCAATAGCACCTATCCAGAAAGGGCAGCGAGACCTATAGCTGCATTCACTCTCCAATCTCCACTACAGCTTCTCAGTCCTGTGCCAAAAAAAGTCTCACGGTTACCTTGACTAAGATTAACCTGAAATTTCATACAGCCCTTAGTCACACAGCTAACCATCTTCAGCTCCCCTGAACATTACAGAGACAGCAACGCTTTCATCAATACAGTTTTTCTTTCTCCTTCATAAGAGCCACCCAAAAAAAGCAAGGCTTTGTTATAGTACATAACTTTTGCTTTAATACTGCCCAGAGAGTCAATTACCAGCAAACATTGCTCTGACAGTATTAGAGAGCATAATGAAAGTGTTGTAGAGACTTTAACAACTGCACCTTACTTAGTATAACAACCACCTCCAGCTAAAGAGGCAGAATCTTTAAGAGCCTCAGACAGGAGTTTTCAAACAGACTAACTGCCTCTGATATTTGCACTGGCTCTGAACAACTGTTTGCGTATCAGCCCCTGCATCACCAGAAGAGCCTACCATAGCTCCACAGGGAGACTAACTGGAAGGGCTCAAGTTTTAGTCAAGGCAACTGGCAACAAAGCTTAATTAGTCAAGCAAGCTGCTGTCTTAAAGAGGACAGGAGTCTACGGGTGAACTGACACCTCATCTTTTAGAAGCTAGGGTTGTTCCTCCTTTCTCCTCCTGAATGCTGCCTCATTGCTTCCCATGCAACAGAAACCTTTTCATAGCCAATCATCTCCTTCAGCCCAAAGTGGTAATCTTCTCCCACCGTCCCACAGCCAGCTCATCTAGTTTAAAGGCAAGCAAATAGGCTGGAGTTAATTCATTGAATTAGAAGTTGCTTTACCGACTTACATTTTTCACAAATAGAGCAAAATAGCTGCAACTTGCCCAGACTGGCAGCAGTTAAGCTGACATTGTGGCAGGAACCACAATGCAGCAACGAGGTATGAAAGAGTTACTGGAAGAACAAAGCTCACTGCATGGCAATACATCAAGATTCTCATGATATTCCCGCTGCAGCACAATGCCAGAGGACAGTGCAGGGCAAGGAAGTAACTTTCTTTTCGGTCTCACAGCTGTGTTAGGGATAACCCCCAAAAGTCGGATGCCCTTCTCTTAGAGGAAGGATGGATGCCTCCAGGACTTGCATGTCTATTTTGGGGGTTATGCAACATCCGCTACTCAGGGGAATAGTAACAGGAAAACTCCATCTGATACACAAGAACTGTGGATTGCTGTGCACAGGTACACACAGCATTAGAAGAAGTTTTGTGAGTGACCACTACAGAAATAATATATCCCATTGCAGAGCTCACATGCCAGAAAGGATTCTTTGAATGTGACTGAAGCTCTTAAGATAACTTAGAACAAGTCTAGAAATTCTGTTAAGTAGAAAGGCAAAAGGTTCTATCAGCTTAGTTTGGCCAAGCAACTGACAGTGACAAAGTAATCTCTAGAGTAGCAATACAGGAAAAAGATGTGATACAAAAGGCTCTTTAAACGGCGAGGGGGGGCAGAACCCACACCCAGCACCCGCTCCCCACACACATCCCTGCACATGACAAGGTCCAAAAGTCATAGCTTAAATACAGCTTTATGAAAGAGGCATCCAGTAACTGAAAATTGCTCTAGAGACGTAAGGAACCCCTCCCACTGAAGAGGGATGCTTTAGCCCATCAAGATGACTCAGTTCAGAAACAATCAAATATGACTAAGAAAAGCAATCCTCCTTGTCTCAGCGCTTACCGATGAAGTAGTGGGCATGTACACCATTACAAATTATTACAAAGTGTCCTTACGGTATTGCTTATAAATGCGGAGTTTGATCTCAACACTAATGCTTGCAGACTGGGATATTTTCCCTCCACTCCATTCAGGAAAAAAGGTTTTGACAGGTCAATCACTTTTGATTTTTTGGTAATAACAAAAAATAAACACTACTTGTCCTTGCACATATAAGACAGGGCATTAACAGCCTTAATTATTCAAGTTTTAAAAGTCAGCCTAAGATCATCTATGGCTTACAGATAACAATAAAGTCTTTAAGAAAAAGAAGCAACAAATTTGGCTGCTGCGTTTGCCAAGCACTCTACAAAGAGATGCCTACTCGCCACCGCTCATTTATGTTCTTGCCCACCAAGCATTTACTGGAAACAGGACACAGCATTACAGATACATACATCTAGCCTATAAAATTAGCTCTGACAATCAGATTTCAACACTTTACCTAAGCACAGATCTGCTAAGGTCTCCAACTGCAGCTCTATACAAAGTAACCAATGAGTAGATGACTAGTATTTGCAGAAAAGACATTTTGCTGCAATTGTCCCTCCCTTTCCACTGCAATCCCTAGAATGCCTCAGGAGAACACTGCACAACTCAGAGTACCTGCCACGAAGAAGCTAGCAATGAGCATATATATAAATTTACACTACAAAGATCAACATGGAACTTTCTTCTGTCAATTTTTGCGTCTTATAATTACATTCCAAATAACACAGCCCAGTTCTACATCTGTCAGGAGTCAAATGCCATATGTCACACTCAGACTACTGGGATGAGACATCTCTGCTCCCTAGATACCAGCTGACCACAGATATCCTCTCTCTCTCTCTCTCTCTCCACAGCATTTGCAAATCATTAATCAAAGACTGAGACCAAGAAGCAGTTCAACTTACCGAGCAAGTGACTTGTAATTGCTGCTGCTGCTGCCCCTGCTCCTGTGGAGTGGGCTGCTGCTGTTGCTGCTGCGGGTCCCATATGTGCACTGTCTGTGCTGTATTCTGGTATGTCCCTGCCACAGCCTGCACTGCCACTGGAATGTGGATGTTGCCATTCATAAACTGTGCTGGAAAGAGCGAATTAGCAAGAGTCTGCACCACTTCCTCGTGAGAGTTCTTCACTACCGAAGTACTTCCCACCATCTTATCCTTGTCATCTTCCAGCTTCACAGTAGCCAGCGTTGTTGGTGAGCCGCTGACGTGGACGGCATTGTAGGCCTCCTGAGGGATGGCAATGTGAGTTATGTTTTGCTGCTGAAGGTCACCACGTGGTTGAGCAGAGTAAACGGGGATGGTCCAAGTCTCTCCAGTGGGGCTAGTAATGGTCCCAGTGGCACTGTACAGGTGGGCACTGTCCACTGTTAATAAGTCTGGCCTTAAAGAGACATAACTTTGCTGCTGGCCCTGAGGAATGGCCAGCACTGTGGCAACTGGCTGCCCTGAAATAGCATACGATACAGTAATAGGCATGTCCACTTTGCGTTTCTTCACTGGCTGAAGGACACTAGCAGTGCTGATCCGCCGCTCTCCCTCTCGTGGAGAGCCTTGTTGAGAAGGTGGAGGTGACAGCGCTCCAACTGTCTGGATCTGGATCTGCTGGCCACCAGTAATGGCTTGTCCTGCCACCAGCTGGGCCTGGATCTGCTGGTGCTGTATGTGTTCCTCCTGTATCTCAGCAGCCTGAATCTGCTGGGCAGTCTGCACATGCTGCACTTGGATTTGAGCTGCCTGCAGCTGAGATGGGCTGGGGCTCTGAAGAGATTGACTCTGTATTGTCTGGGATGCCTGCTGCTGTGCCTGGCCTTGAATCTGCACTTGGACCTGTATTGGTTGCTCTGAAGCTTGATGGACAGTGAGTTGGGGAGAGAGCTGCTGGGCGGAGACCTGCTGCGGTGACTGCTGGACCTGGACCTGAACCTGCAACAATATCAAATCAGCAGTTAGAGATCAGCAAGCGTCAATGATTTAACGGTGTGGCCTCCCACCACCATGGTCCATCACCGGAGCTCTATACTCCTGGCCTCTTGGCTCAGTTTTATGACTCCATATACTAATTCTCTACAAAAGAGAAAATGAAACTAAGACACTACTGGCTTGATGACACAGGCAGAGTAGATGTTGCATTTGGTAGTGCTGCACATTTTTCTGTTGTTCTCAGCAGAACAGTGCCTGAGCTATGTTTCTCCTCCATCCTCAGAAAATTCTATGGGCTCATGCCAGCAGACTTTCTTGGAAGTCGAAAGTCAGTCTCCAGAGCTATTTACATTGCTACAATATTATTTCAGCACAGGCTTTGCTATAGCAAGTCTTTGAGGTCATCTCTGATGTTAAATTTATCTTGCTACAAAATGCAGGAGCTTGCTTCATTCTCATTATGCCCTAAAGCAATTTTAATGCTTCCAACCCCAGTCCCCAAAATGGCTCCAGGATCACTTGACAGCAACAAGCACTATGAAATGATAAGTTGAAACTAATGTTTGGCTTTTTCCACACAAAGCAGAGAAGCATTATTTTGAAATCAAGTGTTAAGTAGTATAGCAGCACTATACAAGCAGGTGTCAACACAGGAAAAGTTGTCAGTGTAACCTGAATCTCTGTCATGCTCTAAAGGGCAACATTGAAGCGTTTGTTCCTTAAACTTCAGAAATATTTCTTTGGCAGTGATAATGAAATGCTAACTGGGCTTTAGTTATTTACTTATTCCACTTAATTCCATTTATTATCCAACTTATTCAGCTGTATTTTCTCACTTGTTCACTTGCACAATGCTGAATAATAAGGGCAAAATATTTTTAGAGTTGGATCCAAACAGTTCATTTTAGTTTGAGGGGAAAAAAATTTACATACTCATTCCACAGTCAAGAGGGCACTTTAAGGTGTCCAAAAGTACCCTAGGAATATACTTTGGAATTGATCACTTCTCCCAAACTTACAGGGAACAAGGTGAGTACAAATCTCTCTCTCTCCTGACATATTACTTCCAGCTCAGATAGTGAGCTAGATATAATGCATTTAAGAGCCCAATGAATCTAGCCTCCGTTAGCTTATGCAGTCTCCTTTTGAACCTATCTGCTTGAAATGAGAAGTAATCTGCGTAGCGACCCTTCTGTGAAAAAAAGAACTCGTATCAATGTCCACATGTCCAACAACTGCCACACTATCTAGAAGCAGTCCAGGAACACACTTGGAGTTAGGAGACAGAGGTAGCCCAAATACAAAGTTTTGATCTGCACAGCGGAACACTTTACACTCCAGGCCACGCTCAACACAACTGCTATCTTTACTCCCTTCTCAAGGCACTACATGAGCTTTGCTCTTATCTTCTGGATGCTTCACTGCTTTGTCCCCTCAGACCTAAAGAGCCACTTTGTTGCATTTGCCTTGTTCTAGAAGTGATATTCCGGGCTCTGTGATCATCTGCTTTGACAGGCTTCCTTAATGCTGCATCTTAAGTGGGTAATTAATTACCCAACCTCTTCTTTCAAATCCAACTTTGAGATGCGGAGTTTTACAAGTGGTACTTATGAAAGCCCTTTAATAGTTAAAATCATCAACATTGATGTATTTAGTCATAAACCCATATTTTCCCTACTCATATTCTCACTTTTCTAGCTCACTTATTTAAGTCTGACAAGCTAACCTAATATTCACACAGAGACTGCACACTAGTCAACCTGACAATACCAACAAGAACTACCAATCAAGTCTACACTTTGTAGATATTAAAATATATATATACATACATACATATATATATATGTATATACATACACACACACACACACAAACACACCCATCTCCCAAAGTCACTTCTAGAAAGTCTTAAAAATGTTAAGGATTCTTACAGGCTTTTTTTTACATCATCTCCTGTTAAGAACTAATTTTATTCCCAGGAAGAGCAGCAAATTTAAAGGTTCCTGCTGAGCTATACGCAATATATTGTAATCCAGATGACGTGGATTTTATGCAATTTCCAGCAAGGTAACAAGAAACTTATGACCTTGTGCCAGCACGACAGTTTAAAAAGCTGCATCAACGAGTGATTTGATCAGGCAGTTAATTGAAAAAGATGAAGTCATCTATGGGACACTTTTTTCATTCTATTTTGATGCTCATATACTGCCCTACAGACTGGCAAAAAAAAAAAAAAAAAAAAAGCCCAAGCATATGCCTTACTTGTGGCTTGTTCTGGGAATCTGCACAGGCTGACTAAGAGCACCTTAATGTACTCATTTCCCATGCATGAAAAATTTTAGATTATAGTCCTGCTACTGCTTTAGTACATACAAAGCTACCACTCACCACCACACATTAGTGAAGACAAGAAAATCTGCTCCTGCTCTCAAAAAATTTTATCATGCAAGCACAACTAAAAAGGTAATTAAGCGGGTTTAAGCAAGCAGCATCTCTAGAACTAAGAGCAGACAAACTGAGATTGCATTTCCTTTTTTCAGCTTTTAGATCCGAAACCTACTATCTCTAAAATCCTTGGGCAACTTCCACTACTTTCAGGATGTGAGGAATCACGACCTAAGGTCATACGATACCCCCCTAGACATAAATCCTAACTACTGGAACTAGGATGTCTTACTACTGCTTTTGAGTTCACACAGCATTAGTTTTAACATCCGAAGACTAAGCCCAGATCCATGCGAGGTGATAAGTCTGACCTCAGAATCACAGAAGTTCTCCATACAGCAAGCCATTGGCACCAAACCACCTCATTTTGCAGTAGCTCCCTCTTTATTTTGCAAGTAGCTTGTGTCTAGGAGTGCTGCAAGTATTTATTTCCAATTTGCGCACCCAGTCTGAAACTGAAGCATCTTGAGCTAGCCTCATTGTCTAACTTAAGATCCGAGAAGGCTGAAGAATTACTCTGAACATCATTTGTGGTTGACTTTTAAAGAAGACTCTACACAAAGAGGAATGCTTTTAAATTTACCGGCCAAGACCAACAGAGAAGCCTTCTATCTTCTGCACAAGGTGAAGACTGAAAGTAACTGTGCATTATGCTGGGAATTCCTGGGTTATACTGTTGCAAAAGGGGAACATGCCAAGTTACCAGTACTGAAAGACTGCTTATTGTCAAAAGTTTGAATGGAACACCATGAAAAGTTTTACTTCCCAGAAGGCTACTATCACATACAGAAACACATTTTACCACAAAGTATCTAGAAGTTTGACCAACTACTAGCTGACTAGAGAACCAAAAGCAGTGGAAGTCAAGGCAGAAAAATAATGCTCTAGCAAGTGAAAATGGTTGTTTTATAAGCTTGAAAGAGAATCTTTTGTTACATTAAGCTCAAAACCACATTCTGTCTAGAACTGAGTACATGCAAAGAGAAAAATAAGAAACTCCATGAGCACGGGAACAAAAAGCCTGGTTTCCAAAACATTCTTCCCCCCTCATGGTTGACAGACTAACTCCAACTAAAACTTGCAAGAATATTCATAATGTCTGCCCTCTCTGATTCTTTGTTAAGCAGAGACCCCACACTGCAGAACTGCAGTTCTGAAGTAACTAAATTGAAAGAATGCACAAGCAAAGGAAATCCCATTTGTGGACTGACTGGGTTATTTCCTAAAATCACACTTTAATCAAAATTTCTCCGCTGGTTACAGTATTCATACCAACTCCTACCTGCATGGATTTTCTAGTATCTAGTCTGCTCTAGAGCACTAACATGCTCTTAGATATTTGCCTGAACACATCTCCATGTCCTGAAACTGTATTTACGCTAGCAAATAGTATGATGCAAAAGAACAGATCTTCAGAGCAAGACTAAAGGACCTCGTGTCCCTATAGTAGGCATTCCAGGAGATTTTACTTCAGACTTAGATGTGCATTTTCCAGGTCAGACTAGACCTATCTGCAACAAGACTACCTCTTATGGCTTAGTTTCATCTGAAAGGAATCCTCACTGATAGGCTCCAAACCAGGAGTGGTAAGCAGGAGCAGGGCAGACTTGCTGCAGGAGGAACACTTCAAATAAACCCCCAAAATAACTTACCTGCACCTCAAACCTCCACACCTGAGCAAGCTGACTGAAATCAACCACTTGGTCAAAAAGTTAATGACAGTAAGAGAACTGTAATCTCAATTCTTTCAGCCCAACTTAAAAAAATGAGGGAAGTGTGAGCCTTAAGAACTGTCCTAAGCCAAAATTATTCCAGAATTAAAAACATTAACATTGTAATAAAGGGCTCCTTCCTACATCTTGGCAAAAAGTTACCTGACACATAGGTACAAATATAAACTAGACCTGCAATACAGAGTAGATAAAGACACCGATCACTTAAGCAGCAGGAAATGTTGAACTTGTTATACAACTGCTTTACAGGAAGTGCTTTGCTATCTACCAAAGTAAACAAGGTCTATGGGGAGCGTACAAGTCAACTGTTCAGAACAGCCGCCAGCCTCTCACTCTTGCGTTTTTCCTCTGCTCATTCACCAGCTTCTGTAAGATAATTCCACTTGCCAAAAACATGCCTTTTACGTGTTTGAACAGTTCTAACATCCAGACTATGTTAGGATACACACTAGGGCAGGATTTACACCCAAGGTACTTAAAACACGTGAACCAGGGAAAATAAAACAGCTCCTCCTCTTAAAGAGAAATCTATTTCTACGCATAAGAACGGCCATCTCTAAAAACACTCTACTATTGACTACAATCATACTTTGAAGAGACACACTGATACCTAGCAGCTAGTATTAGTTTGCATTTGCAATACTAATCTATCGTTTGGATGCTTTCAAAGAAATGAAAAGGAGCCCTACCTTTTGTTAGAAAAAGAGAGGCTAGACTTCAGAACTAAGATGGGAAGCAGGAGGAAGGAGAAAGCCACATCCAAAGCAAAGGAAAAATACATTCTTTGCACAGTCAGAGAGAAAAAAAAAAATCCTCTGGGCTACTTAAGTGCATCCTTCCCTGCCTTACTTCATTAATACCAGCCAGCTTCCTATAACAGCCTGAAGTCATAGAACAGAGACTGTGGAAGACTGAAAACAAGTAAAAGCCAAATAGTTAACT
This sequence comes from Rhea americana, assembly GCF_003343005.1. Classification (NCBI taxonomy): domain Eukaryota; kingdom Metazoa; phylum Chordata; class Aves; order Rheiformes; family Rheidae; genus Rhea; species Rhea americana. The sequence goes on along the minus strand of NW_028186428.1, from coordinate 72,675 downwards.
GTTCAGTTTCTTACATTCACAAGATGTAAGTATAATTTATGCAGGTATTTAACCATCCCCTATACAGGTCTGCAATCTTGCTCAGCTGTAGCATCTCACCTCAATTCCAGCCCAAGGAGTTCTTGCTATTTAGCCAAAATCTTATTAAAGGGCTGGAACAGAGCATTTTCCCTGTATGTATTGTGTATATCCTAAGCAAAAATACCTTACTCTCCTCTGATGTTCTTTCTGCTAAATCTTTTTACTGATGAAAACAAGAAGCAGAAAGAAGAGGTTCACTGACTACTGCAGAAACACCATATTCAGCAAGCAAGTCAATGTTAACACCCTTTCACCCCAGTATCATCAGTTCTATAGGACCTCAGTGTACAAGACCAGCTAGCAATAATCTTGCCAAAGACAGCACTGGAAAAACCTCTTACTTGACTGCAGCAAAACACACCTCTTCCTAAATAGTACAGCACAAAAGTACATCAACTTGGGATACAAAACTCTTTCTTAAGATTGATTGCTCCAGACACTTGTATAAAACTTAACTCAAAAACTGAGTAGATAGAACAATCCAGTTAACTGTCTGACAACAGTCTGTTCAACCTTACTGACAAGAAAACTCTAAAGTATTCAAGAAGGAATTAGAGAAATACACTAAGGTAGTTCTCCTTCAAACTGAAAATTTATTTTTCCAAGATAAATAAGAACAGCAAGCAGTCATGTACTGTTGCCATTTGTTCAGAGCAAGATCTAGAATGAAATCTGTGCAGTCTGCCTATGATCATAAGGCTCTCATCAGCACTTGCAACTGTGAGGTTGCATCCGACTGGTCATATTATTAGTCACCTTCAGTACCACTGTCACCCAGCTAGACTTCAGTACTTCACTCTTCCACTGATTTGCGATTGGGTTAACAAAAACTAAGTGTATTTTTGAGTAAAGTACTGGGATGACAAGTTTGATCAAAATCTAAGAGGTTTCAGGGGATGAACCAAGTTTCTCAAAAGATAACACAAACAGCGTTTAGCAAACAAGGCAGAACAGCTAAAGTAGCTCAACAGCCAAGCTAATATGCAAAAGCACCCTAAAAAACAAACTGGGATGAAGGACTGATTTCATCCCATATTATTCTGCAACTGACTTCCTTGTGGTCCGCATCTAAACTCTTCAGGTTTTGCTGGCTAAGGTTCTGTGGCTGTGTGAACAAGATGGATCAGACGCACTTCTCTGGTGAAACACGGCAGATCCCAAAGTTGTCACAAAATCCAACTTGGATCAAGCACCATGCTGTGTTACTGCTGCCACAGCAACAGTCTTGAAATAGGTAAATACTAAAGCCTAGTTTTAAAGTTAATCACACCTTGATGAGAAATCTTGAAAGAGAGAAGAACATTAAAGCCCTTGCAGAGGAGTAAAGACACTTTCCCACCCCAGTCCTTGCCAATGCTAATTCATTTATTCCAAGATAACACTAAGACAGTTGCTGAAATGCACGTGAGCCCAACTGCTCTGATGCACAAAAGCTACAGTCCTATTTAGTACCAGGTTATGTTATCTGAGTGTTCTAGGAGTTGGTAACAGACCAAAGCAATTTGCAGGGTAGGCAACACAAAATACTAATTATGGTTTGTACTTAGAGCCATGAAAGCAGATGTTTTAAAGCACAGTTGCATCAAAAAACAAGGGGGAAGAGCACAGACAACATTCCTTAAGCAAGCTGTTCAAGGGCGGATTTTTGATAGATATTCTTCGTAGTCCCTAGAGCGTGGGCCATTTAGTTTAAAAAATAGGAACAGGGCTCTGGCAGCAACTCTATGGTTATTTTCAAGAAGGTCAGGTGCTTATTTTTCTCTAGAGTGTAATGATATATGACCTCCCTCCCCATCTGCCATACTAGAAGGTTTGGAAGGGTCAGGTCTATTCAAAGACCTGAAAGTCAGAACTATTCAAAGTTCTGAAAGGAGGCAGCAGCAGGAAAAAAAGCGGTTCCTTGAGATTTTTACAACTGGTTTGGTACCAACAACATCTTCAAGACTGAGGCACCCCCCCTCCCCCAAAGAACAAAACAAAACCCCCAAACTCTTACTTCTAATGAAAATGAAAAAAAACAAAATCTTGACTGAAAATCTGCTAGCTAGCAGAACCAGAAGCATCCTTGATCGGTTTTAAGTCACGAAGAAATTCAATTCATCTGTCCTTCCATAAGACTTAAGGCTTTTATACTCCCAAAGCCTTATGACACAAGTTACTGTAGGGCAGTAAGTTAGAGCATGAACAGTTAGCATTCATTTACTCTTTAGAGAGTAATTGCAGGTGAAGCACCCAGTGAAAAGCAACAGTAACTTTGCCTTTACTGTAGGATGTCAGTGTGCATATGAGCTGTTGAGAAGTCTGTTGTTCTGTGGCAAGTTCACACTATCTGATCTGCAGCAATTTTTATCTCCGTATTTGTCGCAAAAGAGAAAAGTTCACAAATTCAAGTTACAGAAGGGAAAAAGATTCATACCTGAAACATAAGAGAATTACATCTGTAGTCAGGTCTAGACATACTAGAACCTTAGCAAATGCCCTGTAGACTCATATAAGAAACAGGATAACTGCCTTGGTCCTCCGATTATAAGTTCTATGGTTTTCTTCCTTGTGCTAGATTTGCTTAAGAAAAAGTTACTGTAATATCTATTAAAAACTAGGAGATGACTCATGGCACTGTGCAAACAAATAAGCTTCCCTGACACACACATATCTTTTAGAACGTCTTCCTTGAAAGACAGCTTCCCTGGTCGATAATTCAAGTTGACTTTCCCTGTATTTTCCCCCAACTTGAAGGCCAGCTCAAGAACAACATTCCCAATGTTCAAGTAAAATCGTTTTAAAGAGTATTGATTTCATCAAAAAAAAAATGTGAAGGAGTTAGATCTCATGACCACTCTAAACAACTAGACAGGGAAACTAAGATCAGCAGAGGGGGAGGGGTATTTATAGCTGCTTCACACACAGTGCAAGGCTTCAGGGAGTTGTGTACATGCCAGAACTGTCAACCATTTCTCAAATAGGTTACACCACTACATTGCTATGTACGCTGCTCCTCCTACAATGGGGCTCAATGGAAGCAGAATTAAGAGAGAAATTTGCTATCAAACTCCTTAAATTAAAGGGAAATAAAGCTGTTTTTATATAAAGTTATTAGCCCTGTCTCTTCAGTACTTTTTTGTTTTTTCAGGTTAGACAGTAGCTGGCTCTGAACACCACTTCATGTGTTAGCAGATCATATATATGTTCAAAAATTATTTACGATGCTTACCTGGACTTGCTGTGGTTGCTGAACCTGTATCTGCTGCTCTTGCTGAGTTTGCTGCTGGACACTGGTTGTCACAGGACAAGCAAGTTCAAGCAAAGACCCAGCGACTTCCGTGCTGTCCGTGTAAATACAGTTGCCACCTTGCTGGTAAACCATTGTGGTAGTGGCTGTCTGCTGAAACTCCTGCAGAGCTTCCGGACCCTTGGAAGCAAGGGAGTCCAGAAACTCCTTCATCCTGTGTTGGGGGATTGTTCGTGCCTTCACACGGATGTATTCTTCAAAGGAAATGGTGTTCTCCAGAGAATTATTCATATTGCAAGGTCCTTAGGGTTCCTTAAGGAAAGAGAAAGGTAAACTCTTAACCACAGCACTCCTATTGTGCGGGGACATTCCCAACTCCAGTAACTCATCTCTCACCCTAAGTACCACATGAAAACTAGCAAACACGCACAGCCAGATGCCCCGAGACAGATGCTTTAGTTTTACAAGGCATCTTGTGCTAATATACGTTTATCTAGTTAACCTGCAGCAGCTCAGAGAAGTCTGAAGGATACCCACACCTAACTAAGACACCTATTTAAAAGGTTCACTGCCACGAGAAATCTTCTTCCAGCATTGTATTTAACACAGATAAGGCCAGTCCAGTAACACACTAAATCAAGTCACACTGTTTCATTTGTTCACAGCATGCAGTATTAGTGACAGCAGCCATGGATCAATATCTGTGGCCCTGTTCTGCAGTCACAGAGGTGGGAGAATGAAGCAGCATGTTCTGGCAGGCCAGGCAGTCCTATTCTAATCAGCTAATGGGAAGTACAACGGAAGAGCATCAGATGCAGCGTTCAGCCACGCTGCTATTAGGACTAGGACAGCCCTATTGATTTGTACCTAACAAGCAAAAGGAAATGAGCACTGGAATTAAGAGATTCCTCAAACTGGGAACTAGAGACATAGAAAAGGAGAACTCTGGAAATGGGAGAGGCAACTGCAGCATCACTTCTTGATACCTCTTTGTTATGGGAAGAGGTTAGCATGAAACATGCTATGTATGAAAACAACAGAGAAAGAAAAAGAAAACAGAAGATCATGGAGAAAGTGAGAGCAAGGAAAAAAAAATCCGCTTGAGAACATTAGAAAGCTCTAGTGTTTGCTTCCTGACTGCATTCTCCTCTCTCTGTTATTGGCATATCTTGTTTAAACCCAGAAATAATTTCTGCAATGAGTATTCTGTTAAGACACTAATTAGTCCTGATACAGGGTAAACAGATTTCAGCTATAACACTGCCAGCTGCTGAGATGGTCATGAAAAACAAAAGTGAAACAGAACAAGATTAGGGAACTCAGTACTACTAGATCAAGCTGTGAAGGGGAAGAAAAAGTGACAAACACCACTGATATACATGAAGACTATAATTCTAAATAAAACAGGCATGAAAAACAAAACCACTTATGTAGTTTTTCAGTGATTTGATCAAGTGGAACCACAACACAAATATTTGATTAGACACTAGACTTCAACAGCCAGCCTGCAAATGGAAGTTAGTTCAGGCTCTCAGCAGTGCTACACCTCAATGTAATGGTGCTCTACAAGTCCAATTCCAATTCCCACCAAAATCAGAAGGAAATGGAGCAGATTTTAACACCACTCTTTGCTGCTATATGACAGTAGTGTACATACCACAAATTTATGCAGAGGTTCAGTGCTAATGCATCGGACCAGGCTCACAGAAAACAGGAGTATCAAACGTAAGGGAAACACACGAGGCAGTTCTTGCTGAATATACAATTCATGGGGTCTTTAAGCCACAAATGTTGCTGTATTAGACTACTAAAGAAAATACTCTTAAAACATTCATCACTGTTTAGTGGTAACAAGCACACGCTAATAGTGTTCACCGCTATTATTATTAAATGCAACAATTCTGTAGAAGTCAGCAACACAGAGGCTCCTGCACAGCCAGAGCTAAACAGAAGAAAAACCCAAACCTCCTGTCTCTCAATGATTTTGACAAATTTTCAAGCCAGCTCTGTGTGACAGCACTAATAAGACTATTCACTCAGTTGCTGACTCAATGAAGTTTCTCCACAAGCCACCCAAGAATGAGCTAAGTATCTCTGTAAGCTCAGCACTCACCTTTTCCTGCTGAAGAGCTGGCAACACTAACTGCTCAGTCAATACTCTGTATCTCTCTACAGGACACATTCTTAACCCTTTCCCAGGTGACTGCTGACTGTATGTCCACGGTGACCAAAGGAAGAACGCCCTTGTTAATGCATCTTCTTTGACTCAGACAGGCCCTTTACCAGATACAGTCAAATGAATCTTGCACCTAACTGTAAGAAGCTCCATTAGTTCTTTAAAGCTGGAAAACACAGACTGAATGATTAGCTTGCCCAATTTTTCTGCTTACAGCTTACAAATACTTGACTTCAGCACCGCAGCTGGGCTTTCAGAAGCACATAATCATCTTGCTACCCACTTAGAAATACATTAGCGGACACAGCTTTCAGGAGGAAAACTCTTCTGAAAAATAAGTCTCGAGGATGCCAAGCTGAGAACCCAGAGAGAACACTACAGGTGCTATCTGCTGCTACAGTGAAGCTTGCATGACAGCTAGCTGCCACTGAGCGGGATGCACCCACCTCTCAGCAAAGGTCCTGCCTACTTTCTTGCTCCTGCATTGGTGCTTATTATGGTGCAACAGCTCAGGGAATCAAGCCATAGGAAGCTATTTGCTTTCTGTTAATTGTGTCAAGGGAGAGAGCAGGGAGACAAGCTGGACCACTATTTTCAGCAGCAATTACCCATTAGCCCTAACAGCTATGCAGTGTCACCAGATTACATCCTGATAAGACTCATATATTACTTTTGGGAGTCCAACCCTTCAGCTGAGAGCTGCTCATATGTACTCTGCTCCTCTGCAGCAGAGGCCAGAAACCCCAGTGCAAAAGCAACAATCCCAAAGATCAGAACTCCACCACCAAATCTTCACCTACCTCTTCCAGCCATCAGGAAGGTGAACATATATAGCATGAATTCTTTAGATACAAATCCTTGGCCTGCTCAGTTGCTCCATCTTAAACGGTTCTCTTCAGCAAGCATCAAAATCAAAAGCCTACTAGTCTGCTCTTGCAAGTCTTCTCCTGTCACAAGCTGTTGGAAGTAAGCTCTCTTTCCTTTGTCTACCATGGAGAGTCTTCGCTGTTATCCAGATAAGTTTATTACACTGAGAGTTACTAATGCCTAGAACTGTGAAATGCTTACCCAGACCACTATAGCACCTGAAGTTCCAATCACAGATTAGAGCCTCAGTGCAACCACATCATCTATTAAGCATAGTTCCTGCTCCAAAAAAGCAACTTCCTTTATAGTTTTAGAACTTGCAGAATCTGCTTTCCAGTACTGGCAATGAGAAAGGAGCTAAAGATACCACTGGTAAAAGAGCAGGCAGCAATAAGTTTCTTTCAGAACCACCTGCGCAATTAAGGAGAGGGAGCAGGAAAATCAGGCTGAACAAATCACTCACATTCTTGTCAGTTTGAAGGCATCTTGAGGGTTTTCAAGTAAAAGAATCAAACTGCTTAAAAACTGCACTTCACAAAACTCTGTGCAGAAGCAGAGGTACCAGATCCAGCTGGAAATTCAGCAAAGTAACTTCGTATTCAGAGAGATTTTATTAATACTCAGAAGATCAGGGGGGACAGACAATAAAAACTGTTCCTGACTGAAGTTTCCTTTACAACTCAAGAGTGCAGTTGCCGCTTTTACTGTTATTATATCAATTTACGTATTCCGTTGAACTAGTAGATATCTCTTAAAAATAGAAAATATCCATCCTTACTCGGCAGTATGTGTTTTTAACACTGTATTTTAAAAATGAAGTAAGAGCGTCCAAGCAATAAGCTTTCAATATAGGAATGTAATTCCTCCCTGCCTAGGATAACTACATTTTCCAGGAAATAAGTTCAAGAAACTCTTGAAAATCATGAGCACATATGGTTAGTTCATAAAACTTAGACTGAGGTTACTGAAAACACACACACAACTTGCAGCATGTGGACAATCTGGACTCACCAGTCACCATGTTGCATGTATTTCTGCTGCTCTTGTCCTGAGCTCTTAGACTTGTAACGTTCTGGAGAAGACAGAACAAAGAAGCCCTTTCCATCCCCAGTTCCTCTTTCTTTATTAAAAACCATTTTTTAAAGATTTCATTGGTTAAAAAAAAATCAGAAAAGGAGAATATGATCATCTAGAGGTTCTTATTTAAGGCTTGTGAGATGCCCAATTTCTAACGGATTTGTTCCTTGGTCTGAGTACAGGTTAAGGAAAGCTGGCGCTGGCAGGCGCGCGCCTGCCAAGCACCCAGCCGCCGCTGACACTGGAGTTACTGGAAGGCAGAACTTAGAACAAGGCAGCAGCAGTGACAGGAGCCAGAGTCCCTCCCTGCTCCCCCGCCCCCCGCAGGTGCTCCAGGCGCAGCGCCTCCGCGGCTGCGGCCAGGCCCCCCGCAGCGCCCAGGCCCCGCCGCCACCAGCGGCGGCCCGGCCTCGCCCCCGCCGCGAGAAGGGGGCGCCGAGCCCGCGGCGCCAGCACAGCCCCTCCGGCCATCCCCGCGCCCAGGGCCGCC
>NW_028186428.1:52327-63950 GCF_003343005.1 Rhea americana | reverse complement strand
GCCCCGCGCGCCGTGCTCGGCGCTGCGCGCCCGTGCGCAGGGCACCCGCGGCGCTGGGGGCGTCGGGCCGGGCCGGGCCTCACGCCCAGCCCCATGAGCCCGCGGGCGGGGCCGTGCATGCCCTGTGGGGCTGGGCCTGGGGGACCTGACCAGCCCCGTAGGGCTGGGGGGCAGGCCCGGCCCCAGATGTTCCCAGCTCCGTGGGGCCAGGCCCAGGGACTAGCATGGTCCTGTGGGGCTGGGGACGCGTGGGGCTGAAGACCATCAAGGGACAGGACCAGGGACACAAGCAGCCCCACAGGGCTTGGGGTCAGGCGCGCTCCAGGCCCCTCGGGGGGCTGCGCCCCATGGAGATGGCCCACATGCGGCTGGTGGGGGCGGGCCGGCACGGGGCCAGCCCCAGCCCGCGGCGGCCGTGGGGCGACGCCAGCATCGCCCTGGGCTGGCGCCTGCAGGTGCCTCTGCCCCCCGGGCCCCTGGCCGGCGCTCATCGAGCAGCCCCGCTAACGAAGGCGCCGCGGCGCGGCCCCTGCTCCGCGCGCGGCCGAGGGCTGCGGCTCGCCCCAGCCGGCGGCTCGGCCCTGGGCAGGGACGGCCGAGACTCCTCATGGCGCCGGGGCCTTTGCCGTGAGGAGCCCCCTCCTCCTCCCCGCTGCCCCGAGGCGCCGACCCGATGCCGAAGGTGGACGGAGGCAAGGTGCAGCCCGGCAGCGGGCTGTGGGTGAGCACGAGCTGCGCCGCGGAGGCTGCAGGGGCCTCCGGACCGTTACAGGCCTCCAAGCTGGGCTGTGCCGGCGTCCCGGCCCTCCCGGCGCCCGGTGCTGGGGCTCGGCGGGCGGCGGGGGCACCGTCCCCGTGCCTGGGGCAAAGGGTCCCCGCGCCCTGGGCCAGGGACCGGGCTGCTTTAACTCGCCCATGTGCTCGGCGCAGCCGCCCCGTCCCCACTGCCGCTTAAGGTGGCCCGTGGGGCAAGGCAGAGCCTCCCGCCGCCCCGCAGCAGGGCCAGAGTCCCCAGCGCCTGGCCCACAGGGCCGGGGGGCCGTGCCGGGAGCCCGGATGCACCCGCCGCAGCCCCCCGCCCGGGGCTGGGCAGGGGCCGCCCCGCTCGAGTCCACCTTAACCGGGGCCGGAGCGCGGGTGCTGTTTGTACACAATGCGCACACCATCCGGCCGCCGGCACTGGGCTTCCTGCACCCTGCCCGCCTCGGCCCTCCTGCCCCGCACACTCCACCCCATCCAGCTCCACGTCCGCCCCAGGCCCCCGCTGGCAGCGAGGACCTGGCTCTGTCCTGTCCCCAGGGAAGCCCCGGCCCCTCGGACACCCTGGGGGGGAGGGGGAGCAGCTCTGCTCCCTCCCAGCCCCAGGAGCTGCTGCGCCAGGAGCAGCCCCTGGGAGAAGGGCTCCTCTCCAGGGGGGTGCTGAGATGGCCCCAGCCCAGGTAGACAGAGGTAAGGCCCTCCCCAAGGTGCACCAGCCCCACGGCGTGGGCACAGGAAGGGCCCCAAACTCCGGGCAGGCCCTGAGCCGCTGCGTGCTGAGCAGACAGACCGACCCTCTCCCACGTTTCCCAGCCACCCCAGGCTGCGGTGGGGACAGGACTCAGCGACAGTGCAGACACGGGGGCTCTGATGCTCCAGTTTATTGAGGTGATGCTGTCCCGTATGCTGCGTGGCCCTGCGGGGTCGCGCTAAGGCAGCTGTGGCTCTTGCACTGTGTGCGGACGGGGCCCTGCCCGGCTCTGCAGGGCAGCACTGCGCTGGGGTGCATCCCCACTGCGCTGGGGTGCATCCCCACAGCCGGGGGTGCAGGAGAGCCTCAAGCGGCAGTGGAGGCAGCAGGTTCTTCAGGCCTTCCCGGGGTCCTCCTTCAGCGTCACCGTCCGGTTGAACACCAGCTAGGGAGAGGGAGAAGGAGGGCTCTAAGCCCCGTGGCACTATGACGCCCGGGGGGAGCACAGCTGCCCTCTCTTCCAGGCTCACCTTCTCAGTGCTGTCGGGATCCACGGAGAAGTAGCCCAGCCGCTCGAACTGGAACTTGGCGAAGGGCTGGGCAGACAACACGGATCTGTCAACCAGGGCATTGTCAATCACGCGCAGGGAGTCCTGCGAGGGGGAGAGGGACAGGAACAGACAACAGCTCAGTCGGTGCCTCCGCTCCCCCTCTCCCCTCTGTGGCCCTGCTCCCATAGCCCGCTGCACCACGTCCAACCCGCCCCTCTCCCTGGGGCTGCTGGGGATGAGCCAGGGCCACACGAAGGGAGCAGCAGGGTTTGCCCTGCGGCAGGCGCCTCTGGTGTTGGTTTCCAGCTTCCCCCCAGTGTTTTGGTCCTTTCTGCCACTACTCACAGGATTGAGGTCACTCAGAAATCCACCTGGGACCTCTGCTGGGTCCTCAGGATTTTTGTGCAAGAACCTGCAATGAGAAAGGGGCTGTCAGTCAAACTCTCTGAGCGAGGGACAGTGGGGCAGCGCTGCCCCTCGGCAGCCATGGGGCAGCTGCTCTCAGAGCCCCAGAACAGCATCACCCCTGCCAAGCAGCGAGGTGCACTTCTGCTGCCAGTTGGATGTGGCTTTTCCCAGGCACCACCCAAAGACCTGCTGTACTACACAGGAGCTGAGTGTCCCTTTCCCAGGGGGCACGTTGAGCCCTGGCATGACGTGAGGCAGGAGCCAAGGTGCCAGGATGGCTGGGGGCGGGGGGGGGGGTGCAGAACCGCCAGCGGCAGAAAGCTGCTGAACACGCAGCTCCAGTTTCAGCTGCCAACGAGAGCCAGGCATTGCCTCAGCAGAGCCTGCTGGCACACGGCCACGCTGCCAGGCCAGGCTGCAGCAAAACCAACAGCTCCAGCACTGCTGACCCTGCTGTGCCCGAGCCTCTGCGGGCAGCCCAGGTACTCACAGTTGCTCGTAGAGCCGCACTTCACACACCAGTGGCTCTGACACCCAGTGGATGAAGGCTTTGGGCTTGTCCACCACCTCCGACTTGGTGCAGGTGACCTCCAGCTCGATCACGCGCCCGCTGGCGTTCTGGGCAGGGCAAGATGAGTTGACAGACAAGAGCCCCGCTGCTGCAAAGCAGCCCTGGGACAGCACCGCCAGCCCCACAGCTCGAGGGCCAGGTCAGGCTTGGGGCTACCCTGCTCTGCACAGTTCTTGCTCCAAGTCACATCAGGGCCAGGGCTGGCAGGGATACATGCAGCCCATGTCCCCACTGCGCCGCCTCTCCACAGAGAGCCTCTAAACGTGCCCACAGGTACCCCGCCTGGCCCCAGACACCGTCGCTGCCGTTCTCTGGAGGGGCACGGCCATGCCCTGATATCCCACAGCCCCTGCGGCCAGCTTCATCGTGCCGGTGCCCAGGGCCACTCACCTTGATGACGTTCTGGACAGCAATGACGTAGCCAGCATGTCGCAGCCCCACCGGCTGCCCAGGGGCCAGGCGCTTGTAGCCCTTGTCCATCTCCTGTGAGACAGTTCACTGCTACAAGAGGGTTCCCAGTGCTGGCCCCGCTCTGCTGGTGTATCCCTCCACCCCCAAAACAGTGTCCCAGGAGCCAGGGCAGTACAGCCTGGTGTGTGCAGAGGCCTGTGCCCAGCTCACCTCCCTGAAGTCCGTCTCCTCGATGTAGATGGTGGGCTGGAAGGGCACTTTGTGGAAGCCCCTGGTCTCGTCAGCTGGGAAATTGGGCACAAGGACGTCAACAGCCTGGGAGAGAAGGCAGGGATAAGTGTTGGCCCTGGGAAGCCCCACTCCCATTCTAGCCTGTGAGTCTCACCTTTGGAGCAGGGAAGTTGGTGATGGTGACCTTGAGGGGCTCCAGGACGGCCATGGCACGGGGGGCCTGCTCATTCAGCACCTCCCGCACACAGGCCTCCAGCAGATGCGGCTCCATCGTCGCCTGTGCCACTGTCACACCAACCTGCAGAAGAGACAAGCATCACTGCACCAGCTGAGAGACAGCCATCTGCCCTGTCCCACATTGCCCCACGGTGCCTACCCGAGCACAGAAGTTGTTGATGGCCTCAGGGGGGAAGCCTCGCCGGCGCAGGGCTGTCAGCGTGAAGAGCCGTGGGTCATCCCAGTCCCTGAAAAAATTACGACGTGACAGCCGGGCACGCACGGAGTGAGACTTGCCCCAGCTGCCAGCCCCAGTCCTACCTGACAGCGCCTGTCTCCACCAGCCGGATGATCTTCCTCTTAGAGACAACAGTGTAGAGGAGGTTCAGGCGCCCGTACTCCCACTGCACAGGGCAGTAGACGTCCAGCGCATTGCAAAGCCAGAAGTAGGAGGACCGTCTGCAAGGCAGGCACAGACCCAGCCCAGCTCAGCTTCATGCCTGTCCACAGCCCCACGGCACACAGCCCTCCTGCTCCATCAGCCTGGCCTGGCCGGGCCCCCACTGCTCCTTGGCATTTCAGCATCCGCCAGGCTGCAGCCAGCTGTTCCTTGTGCAACGCTGCCTTGCTCAACTGGGTCCGGGTTGCCTCTGGCCAGGCTGCATGTGGCACTTACCTGGCCTGGAACTCCTTGGTGCAGAGAGAGTGCGTGATGTGTTCGATGGAGTCGCACAGGCAGTGCGTGTAGTCGTAAGTGGGGTAGATGCACCTGGAAGGCAGGCGCAGTCAGCGCCAGGGCACCACGGGCCTCGCTCCCAGAGCCTTGCACTGGCACAGCCTCCCTGCTGGCCCCCGAGACCTCCCCAGCCTGCAGAGATACAAGTCTGTCCTTGCCCCGCGTGCCGGGATGCTGCAGGCCCCCCCTACCACTTGTCCCCGGTGCGGTGGTGCGGAGTGAATTTGACACGGTAGGCAACAGGGTCCATCTTCCCATCCTCCATCACCAGCTTCATCCGCAGCGTGGCCTCCCCCTCCCCGAACTTCCCCTTCCGCATGTCCTGTGCAGGGGGGAGAGGCCGTCAGCTGGCTACAGCCCCAGGACCCCGATAGAGATGCAGTAACTGCACTCAGCCAGGCAGTACCTCAAAGAGCAGAAGTGACTCCTCCACAGGTCGGTCACGCCATGGCGAGGGTGGTGGGTTGTGGCCCTTGATCTCCTCCACCTTCTGATGGCAGACATAGGCCTGGCCCCTGCAGTGGTGGAGACGGGGCATCAGATGTGAGCAGCACACCCCACAGCTGCTCTGGGCACCCCCATGCCCCAGGACACTCACCGGCGGATGAGCTCCAGGGCCCAAGTGTAGAGCTGGTCAAAGTAATCTGATGCGTGGGTCACTGCGTAGGGCTGGTAGCCTGTGGGGATGGGGAACCATGAGCAACCAGAGCTGGCCTTGTCCTAGGCCCCCTGCTCCATGACCCCAGCCCACCTGGGAAGCAGCTGGGGCACACAGAGAGCGTCCCCAGCTCCCAGCAGGAGGACCCACAGGCAGAGATGCCTGAGGCAGCAGCCTGGCCCTCCCCAGCCCCAGCCATACCGAGCCACTCCACCATGTCCCGGATAGCTGTGAAGTACTTTTCCTCTTCCTTCTCAGGGTTGGTGTCATCGTAGCGCAGGAAGCACACACCACCGTTGGCCTGGGGACAAAGGGACAGTCATCACATGCTCCCCACGGGGCCGCACAGCCAGGCCTGCAGCTCTGCTCTGCAGGGCTACCGCGGCCGATCAGGCCTGGCCTGCCCACAGCTCCACTAGCCCCTTGTTCGCCCAGGACACTGAACACGGCGGGAAGGACCGGGCAGGCTGCACGCAGAGCAGGGACTGAATGCCTGGCCCCAGCGAGGGCCGCAGGCCCTGGGGTCGGCGGAGCTGTCAGCAAGGCTTAATGTCTCTCACCTTGGCATAGCCGAAGTTGAAGTTGATGGCCTTGGCGTGGCCGATGTGCAAGATCCCATTGGGCTCAGGTGGGAACCGTGTTCGCACCTGCATGGGGGAAAAAGAGGGCACATCTGTCCTTCAGCCAGAGATTGTCCCTCCCTGCAAGGGGGCACTGACACAAGCCCCCTGAGGTCTGACAAAGCCCCTTGTGCCAGGCGGGTACCACCTCTGGCTGTCCCCCACATGGGCTGCATCTCCCCAGCCACCCCACTCACTGGGCCACGACCTGGCACAACTGGCCAGCATCAACAGCACCCTCAAAGGGAAATGCTGGGCTCGGGGGCCTGACCTCACCTGCCCGCCTGTGACTGCCAGGTGCTGCTTCAGAAGAGCCATGGTGTTGGGCGTCACCACGTAGCCTTCTGTCTTGTAGTTCTCTCCTGGAAGGATGCAGGACGGTCATGGGTGCAGTGATCCCCTCCAGGGCTGCAGCAGGGCTCCTGCACCCTTCTGGGTCAGGACAGCCCATAGGGAGAGACACGGGGCTGGGACAGCCTTGCACAGAACAGAAAGCTGGGGCCAGGCTGCTCGGTCCCAGACGCAGCTCCTACCAGGTTGCAGCAATACCTCCATGCGCTCACCTGGCTTATGGAATTTGAGGGCTTCTCCTCGGAGCTGCTCCAGCAGCGATCGTGTCTCTGTGCCTGCCTCGCCTGCAGAGAGAGGATGGGGGTTGAGGAGGCGCTGGTGCCACCACAGTCCTCTCTACCTGCCCAGAGAGTGACCGTCATGAAACCCACTTGCACTGCTGCCTCCACATCTCACAGAGGCCCAGCCCCGCCCAGCATCCTGCCCTCCCTTCCTGCCCGCTTCCTTGCTCACGGGGCCCATAAGTGGGGCAGGATAGGTGCTGGATACCAGTTGTGCCCACCAGCAAAGGAAAAATAGCGACACCTGGGCAGGCAACCCCCCCAAAGGGTCCTCACAGGGTGGGTGCCAGTGGCCACATACAGGCTGGGCAGCTCAGAGCCACAGGAAGTGCCCGAGCCTAGGGTGTACGCCCAACACTAAGGCATTAAGTGCACCTCACTTTTCACTAGAAAAGGACAAGGTGTGTGAGAGCGGTGCTGTCTTGGGGAACACAGGGAATTCCCAGCACTGCAGGGAGGGAACACGTGTGCTGACTGTCCCAGGTAGCTGTGACAGCAAGGACAGGGCTAATATTAGATGATGTCTCTGCCCCAGGGTGAGCAGGGAGGAACTGAAATGGTGCGGAAGCATTCAGCAGCTGCCGGCAGGACGACAGAGCCCCTTACCATTCTCCACCACGGCCACCTTCTGCTTCTCCACCTGGGCTGGCCGGGCTTTTGCAGTCTGTGGGGACCAGCACAGCATGACTGAGCATCCCGATCAGTGGACTCTGTTCCCTGACCTCATTCCAGCCCACGCTGTCCCCAAGCCTCCCCACACCCCCTGTGCCCAGGATGGTGCAGTGAACCGCGCAACTGCAGCAGCCTCCTTGTGCTGCCCATGACTCTGTAGAGAGAAAAGGCACCTGAGGAGCAGGAGATAACCTGAGCAGGGTCTGGAGCCAGCCCAGCACTGCCAGGCTCCTCTCACAGTGAGACTCATGGCTCCATGCCCAGCCCAGAGCCCAAACAGATGGCCCAGAGGGTGGTTAGGCACATAGAAGAGAGGTTGGAGATGTAGACCAGGCCTTTGGGGGCAGTAGGGCCTGCCATGATATACTGCAGGAAAATCCCATCCCTAGTCCCAGCTGTCCCCTTTGCGTCACCTTTGGTTTCTTTTCAAGGTCAGCTTCTGTCTTGGGGCCCAGCAAATGTAGCACCTAGGGGAGCAAGAAAGGGGCCTGATGCAAGTTCACGGGGTGGGAAAGGCTCCTGGCTCCCCCGAGACCTGGAGCAGCCCTGTCCAGCTGTGAGCCCTGCCCTGGGCCATGCCCACCCAGGGCAGGTTACCCCCAGTGCCCTCCCTAGTGCCAGCACAGAGCAGGCCAAGCCTGTGGGTCCCACAGGCTCTGCACTGGCCACAGCACCAACAGGAACAGCAGCCCCAGGGAGAACCCGACCCGCTGCCCTCACACCCACCTGCAGGTCCACCTCGTTCTTGACGGTCTTGCCATCCGCCCACCGGAGCTGGCTACGCGCCTCTCCTATGGGCACAGGAACATCATGGGGAAGGTGTACGACCCAGCCCCCGGGGCTTCAGCCAGGCCCTCCCTCAATATTTCGTGGACCAGAAGCCCCTGTCCTGACCCAAGATGCCATATCTTGTGGCTGGGAGCAATCCTTGTCTCAGGGATGTCCCCAGGGCCCCTGGCACGGGGCACTGACATTCCCAGCCCAGCTCACACGGGGACTGTGGTGGGATGTCTCCACTGAGCAGGCTGTGCTGTGCCAGGCATGGCCCATGCAGCAGCGAGGGCAGCACACGGTGCAGGGCTAGGTCTCAGGGCAGGATCCAGGGGAAGGTGAGCTATCTGCAGAGTCAGGCCTGGGAACCTGCTGGCAATGTGCAGGGACTGTTGCGGTTCGCAGCGCTCACCCATCAGCAGCCCCATGTTGAAGTGGTAACGCTCCGCCAGCAGCTCTGCTCTGTGCTTGCTGATCACAGCCTCCACCTGGGGAGCAGGACCGAGACGCAGGGATGAGTGAGGTGGCCTGGCCCCATGCCCAGAGCTCATTGTGGCAAGGATGCTCCTTGCAGGAGAGCCCCACGAGGGATAGAGGCAACCTGAAAGGGGGCGCCTGCAAAGGGCCCAAGGTCCTAGAGACTGGGAGCAGCCCCTTTCCACCCCACGAGCCTCCCCAGCACCGCCTGGCCCCGCTGGCTCGGGCCACGGCTGGCAGCCCCACGCCACAGGCGCTGCCCTGGCCGCTCACCGCCTCCTCGATCTGCTCAGGGGTGACGCACACTCCCACTCCGCACGCCTGCTCGAAGTCTGCCGCGTCCAGGGGCTCCAGGGGGTGGCTCTTCAGGTAGTCCAGCGCAGCTGGGGGCAGAGGGCGCGTGAGGAGCGGGCTCCCTCGCCGCCTCTCGCGGGGAGGAGAGGCCGCGGGCGGCCCTGGGGGGCGAGGCGCGGGCGACGCCGTACCGCCGAGCTGCAGGTCGCTGAGGATCTCCTTGCGGGCGATGTAGCCGACGAGGAAGCCGAGGTGCCGCTGGTCCCTGAGCCGCGACGCCGCGTTGTAGAGCAGGGTCCCGGTGGCCTTGTCGAGGGCCGGGCCCAGCGAGCGCTGCGCCTGGAGCGCGGGGCGGCAGCGGCGTCGGGCCGGGCCCCGCGGCACCGGGGTGGGGGTCAGAGGACAGGGGTCGAGGGTCAGAGGGCAGGGGGCGGGGGGTCAGAGGGCAGGGGGCGCCGGGGTGCCCGGGGGAGGGCGGCGCGGGCGCACCTGCAGCACGGCCTGGCGGAGCAGCGCGCTGAGCGCCCCGTTGCGCAGCGTCTCGCGCGCTTTGCTCTCGCTGAGGCCGATGGCGGTGAAGAGCCCCAGCGTCTCCGCTTCCTCCGCCGCCGCCGCCATGCTGCCGCTGCCGCCGCCGCTGCCGCCCGGCCGGGGGGCGGGACCACGCCTGGCCAATCGGGGCGGGAAGGGCGGGAACCCGGAGAAAGCCTCACCAATCAGCGGCGCGCGCCTCCCAACTCGGCCAATAGAAAGGCGAGGTCCCCAACGGTCTCCGCGAATAGGCGCGCGGGGGGCGGGGCCGAGAGTGCGGCCGGTTGCATCATTTAAAGAGCCCGGCGGAACCGAGGGACACGTGGTGGGGCCAGGGCGGGGCCTCGTAGAAGGGGGCGGGGCCTCGTGGAGGGGCGGGGCCAGGGCCGGGCGCCCCGCCCCGCCCCTTGCCTGGCCCCGCCCCCGGGCCGTGGCGCCCGCCCCTCCGTGTCCGCTCCCCCGTCCTCGCTGGGGCCTGTGTCCCCCGCCCGGGCCCCATATCCCCCCTTGTGTCCTTCCCCGGGCCCCATATCCCCCCCCAGCCCTTCTCCGTGCCCCCCGCCCCGTGTCCCCACAATGTCCCCGCCGGGCCCCATGCCAAGCCCCACGTCCCCCCCAGCCCTGCCGTTCCCGCCCCGGCGGCCTCCCCAGCGACAGCCCCTGCTTGGGGGGCCCGCGGGCCGGGCTGGCGGGACGCTCCCACCGGGTCGTCCCCTCCCGGGCGGCCCCTGGTGCCCCATCGCGCCCCACCACCAGCAGGCGGGGCGGCTGCCAAAGCCGTTTATTGAAGCCACCGCGAGCAGCGGGCCGCACCAGCGGCGGCGTGGGGCCTGGTGCATCCAGGGGGCTTGGCACCCGGCAGGCACCTGCGCTACCCCACAGCGGGTGCCCGCGGCGTCCCTGTGGCCTCCTCTGTCGTGGGAGCCTCCTTGTCCCCCGTGGTGGGCACCTGCTGGGTGCCTGCGGCATCCTGGTCCGCCATGGCAGGCACCTGCTGGGTCCCCAGGGCCTCCTCGTCCCCCGTGGTGGGCTCCTGCTGGGTCCCCAGGGCTTTCTTGTTCCCTGTGGTGGGTGCCTGCTGGGTCCCTGGGGCCTCCTGGTCCCCCACAGTGGGTGCCTGCTGGGTCCCTGGGGCCTCCTGGAGCCCCGCGGTGGGCACCTGCTGGGTCCCCCGGGCTTCCTTGTTCCCCGTGGTGGGCACCTGCTGAGTCCTCAGGGCCTCCTGGTGCCTCGCAGCCTCCTGGTGCCCCACAGCAGGTGCCTCCTGGTCCCCCATGGTGGGTGCCTGCTGAGTCCCTAGGGCCTCCTGGTCCCCCATGGCAGGCACCTGGTGGGTCCGCAGGACCTCCTTGTCCCCCGTGGCCTCCTGGTCCCCCACTGCAGGCACCTCCTGGTCCCCCGCGGCAGGCGCCTGCTGGGTCCCCGGGGCCGGCAGGGGCTTCACGGTGTAGCGGGCGCAGATGTTGGTGCCCGAGACGCTGCGGTACTCGCCCAGCTCGGTGCGGACGGTCTCGTTCTGGGTGATGGTGAGGAGCACGGGGACGGAGAGCGTCACCTCCTTGCGCAGCACGTGGACGGTGAGGGCGGTGCGGGGGGGGATGGCGGCGGGCAGCTGCACCGCCACCCGCTCGCGGCGCGTGCTGCACTCGCTGCGCCCCTTCTGCACCGTGAAGACGTTGGCGGCCTCCACGGCCAGCGTGAAGGAGAGCCCGGCCTTGAGGCTGGTGGCGTTGCTGAAGCGGAAGCTCTGCCAGAGCGCCGTGCTGTACTCCCGGGCGCTGCTGGCCGCCAGCGCCTGCTCCCACGCCGTCTCGTTCACCCCCACGATCTCGTCCACCAGCACCTCCCGCTCCGCCTCCACCCGCCGCCGCTCCCACAGCAGCCGCGCCGACACCAGCGGCTTCCCGGGCCGCAGCGGGCGCAGGTGCGACAGCCGCCCCTGCAGGCCCTGCTGGGGCTCGTAGCGCGCCAGGCGCTCGCCGGGCCAGGCCAGGCAGTGGCGGCCGCCGCCGCCGGGGTGCTGGTAGAGCAGCCAGACCCCCCGCTGCACCACGTGCGAGGCCACGCGGTCGTTGAAGTAGCCGTAGGCCAGGTTGGTCTCCTCGGTCACCACCTTGCGGGCGCCCTGGAAGTGGGGCCGCTCGTAGAGGGTGATCTGGGGCTCCGCCAGGTCGTGGTGCACCAGGCGCAGGGACGAGAAGCTGCGCGGCCGCCCCACCGCCGGGTACTCGCCCTCCTCGAAGGCGTGCGCCTCCCCCTCGTACTTGGGGCCCGTGTAGGCGATCCAGGGCTGCCCCACCACCTTCAGCGAGGCGATGCAGTCGCCGAAGTCCAGCTCGTGCAGGTCGGGCGCGTCGCAGCTGAACTCCCGGCTCAGCCCCTCGAAGTCGGCGC
>NW_028186428.1:47073-51603 GCF_003343005.1 Rhea americana | reverse complement strand
AGCCTCGCGCCCCGCGCCGGGTGCCGGCGCGCCCCGCGGCGAGCCGGCGGGCAGCGGGAGGCGGCGCTGGCATTATTGCTATGGCGGGCGGGAGCGGCGCGACCCCCCCGGCGGCGCTCAGATCACAGTCTCGAAGAGCGTCGCCTTCTCCTTGGGCGGCTCCGGCGCCAGGAGCTTCGCTTCGGCCTCGGGCGTCAGGTACTCCAGGTGGTGGTGGCCCCAGATCGGCGTGGTCAGGAGCTGCCAGCGCTGCGGCGTTGGGGAGAGGGCGTCAGCGCCCGCCGGCAGCCCCCGGGCGCGGGGACGGGGACGGGGACGGGGAGGGCGGGCGCCGCGGCCCGGCTCACCTCGCGCAGGGAGCCTTTGCAGCGCAGGAGCTTGTAGAGGACGGTGCAGGGGATGCAGAGCATGGAGGAGAGCGCCAGCACCCAGCCGATGGCGTCGCCCCACCACGGATACACGTACGTCTTGTTGTACGTCAGCGGCTTGTAGTTCACCACGTGGAACACGAAGATGCCCTGCGCCGGCAGCGGCGGTGAGCGCCCGTCGCCTCGTCGCGCCCCCACGCGCATGGCCTCCCCTAGACCCTGACACATGCAGCTCCCCACGGTCCCAACATGCAGGTGGCTCTCCTAGACCCCAACATGTGGCTCCTCGGGCCCCAAACACACGTGTGGCTCCCCCAGACCCAAACCATATGGCTCCCCAGGGCCCCAACGTGCAAGTGGCTACCCGTGGTCCTAGCATGTGTCTCCCCCCGTGAACCTGACACGCACATGACTCCTACAGGGTCCTGATACTCTGGAGTCCCAACACGGGCTCCTGCAGACCCTAAAACCCCACGCCCCAAGGGTGACTCCCCCAGGCCTGGTCGCCCCCCCAGGCCCCTAACACATGTCCAACATGCGGCTCCCCTGGGCCCCAACACGTGCATGGCTCCAGCAGGGTCCCAACACACATGTGGATCCCCTGGACCTCTGACGTGGGCAGCTCCTTGGGCCCCAAACACACATGTGGCTCCCCTAGACCTCAACATGCGTGGCTCTTCAGAGTCCCAACACGCATGTGGCTTCCCATGGCCTCAACACGCACACGGCTCTCCACGGCCCAGACGTGCACGTGATTCCCTAGGGTCCCCATAGACACGTTAGTCCCTGGGGTACCACCATGCACATGACCCTCATGGTGCCGAAACACGTGTCAGGTGCCCTCACTAGTGTCCAGATACACATATGGCTCTCCAGGGTCCCCGCAGACCTCGACGCACACACGGCTTCTCCAGGATCTCACAACACGTCCCCCCCTAGTCCCGCCACACGGCTCCCTGCAGCCCCGACAGCGCGTGGCTCCCCGTGGCGCCCCACGCCGTGGCCTGTCATGCCCCAAGTGGCCGCCTGGGGGAGCCCGCTGCCCACGGAGCCACGGCGGCGGCCGGCGTGCACACGCGCGCGCGCACACGCGTGTCGGCGCGGGAGGGCCCCTGCTCACCACGCAGACCAGCGGCGTCACCACGGCCCAGCACCACTTCATGAAGGGCAGGGGCCGGTAGCCGATCATGCGGGCCACGTCGTCCATGAAGCGGTCAGCGCCTGCAGGCAGAGGGCCATCAGCAGGGTCCTGCGGGGTGCCCGTGTCTCCTCCCCACCCCCGGCGGCGGCGGCCTCACCGTAGACCCAGGCGATGACGACGCACTCCCAGAAGGCCTGCCACAGCAGCGTGATCCCGCTGGCCGAGTAGTTGTCGAAGAGCTGGAACACGTACATGCCACCCTGCGGGATGGCACCACACGTCGGTGGGGCTGCTGCTGCGCCCCACGCGGCGTGGGCGACCCGTGGGACATGGGCGACCCGCGCGGCACGGGCGCCCCGCGAAGCAGGGCCGACCCACCCGGCACGGGCGACCCGTGGCCGCCCCACGGCAGCCCTGGGGAGCTGCCACCCCTGGCGGGGGACGCGAGAGGGGACAGCTCAGGGCCGGTCGGGCCGCGTCCCCGGCGCGTCCCTCACCTGCGTCACCATGGAGAGGTCGATGAGGCAGCACACGAGGCAGCAGAGCGCGGCGGTGAGCTCCCGGCGCAGCGAGCCGGCCCCCGGCTGGGGGAAGAGGTCCAGGATGCCCGTGATGAAGCCCTCCACGCCGACAAACTGCAACAGAGAGCGGGGCTCGGCGGGGGTCCGTGCCGCCCCGGCCCCGGCCCCCTCCCCAGTGCCCTACCTGGCTGTCAAGTCCCAGCACGAGGAGCATGAAGAAGAAGAGCGTGGCCCAGAGCGGGGACAAGGGCATCAGCGTCACGGCTTTGGGGTAGGCAATGAAGGCCAGCCCCGGGCCTGCGGGGAGAGCGGGCTCAGCGGCGCCGGCGGGGGCACCCGTGGGGCCCGGCGCCTCGCCGGCCGGCACTCACCAGACTCGGCCACCTTGGAGATATCCACGCCTTGCTCCGAGGCCATGAAGCCCAGCACGGAGAAGACGACAAAGCCGGCAAAGAAGCTGGTGGAGCTGTTGATCACGGCCAGGATGTAAGCATCCCTGCGGGCAGGAGCGAGTCAGCGGGGCGCCGGGAATACCGGGACCACCGGGGCGGAGGCTGGCACGGGGCAGCGGGGCCCAACCTGTAGCAGTTGTTGTGGAAGCGGTTGTAGCTGCCCAGCGCGGTCAGGGCGCCCAGCCCGATGGCGTAGGAGAAGAAGATCTGGGTGCCAGCGTCGATCCAGACCTGGGGCGCAAGGGAGGGTGTGGGAGAGGGTGCTGGGGCCGGCGCGGGAGGCACAGCGCCCACGTCCCCTCCTGCCCTCACCTGCGCCTCGGCCAGCTTGGACCAGTCGGGTTTCAGGTAGTAGACGATGCCGCCCAGCGCCCCGGGCAGCGTCACGCCGTGGACCAGCAGCAGGATGAGGACCACGTAAGGGAAGAGCGCCGTGAAGTAGACGATCTGCGGAGGGGCGGGCGCCGCTGAGACCCCCTGGGGCCGAGGCGCTGACGTCCCAGCGGGGCCACGGCTCGCGGATGGCCAGGACTGCTGGTGGCGCCTCCTCGGCAGACGTGGGGCCAGAGGTCCCGCACCCGCCGCGGTGGCTGGGAGCCCCGTGGGGTGCTCTCGCGCTGGCAGCCCCGACGTGCCCCATTCATTCCCAGACGCACTACTGACGCTGGGCACGCCGCGGGCAAGGAGAGACGCGTCTCGCCTGCGTTACCTTCCCGGTGGACTTGACGCCCTTCCAGATGCAGAAGTAGACGACGACCCAGGTGGTGACCAAGCAGAGGATCATCTGCCAGTTCATCTCTCCCGGCTCGCTGAGGTCCCCTGAGAGCCGCAGCACTTTGTTCCTGGCGGTGGGCAGAGCGGGGCGGTGCTTAGCGCCGGGCAGCCCCACGGCTCCCCGCGCGGCCTCCGTGCAGCCCCACACTCACTCCCAGAACTCAATGACGGGCGAGCGCTTGCTGGCCAGGTCGGCGCAGCTGACGTTGAAGGCGCTGGCGTTGGCGCTGGCGTTGTGGCACAGCTCCAGGTGGAAGAGCTCGGCGCACTGCTCCGTGTTCCACGCGTGGCCGCACGTGGCCCAGGGCAGCGTGTCCGTCAGCGAGTGCACCAGGTAGAAGAGCCCCCACACCAAGATCATGACGTAGTAGGAGTTGCAGAAGAAGACAATCACCATGGAGGCCAAGCCCAGACCTGGGGCACGGGGAGAGCAGAGCTTGGAGCGGGGCCCAGCCCGCCCGCAGCGAGCCGGCAGCCTGCGGCGGGATGCGGGGAGCCGCCGGCGACAGGCAGGACACGGGGAGCCGGCAAGCTGCGGCAGGATGTGGGGAAGCGGTGGGAAGGAGGTGGGACCCATGATGGGGCCGGGGCGGCACGTGGGAAAGGACGACACGGGGGTCCCCGCAGGCGCTGGGATGGGCACCGGTAGGACGCAGGGAGCAGGTGGGGATGAGGCAGGGCGCGGGGAGCCGGCAGAGCACCGAGCGGGCACAGGCAGCGCGGGCCGCCGGCGGCCGGGGCAGGGCACGCAGGCGAGGCGCCGGCGGGGAGCTGCCGGGCAGGGGCGGAGGTAGGAGCTGGCGGGGCATGGGCAGGGTGCTGGGAGCCAGCAGGATGCGAGCAAGGTGCAGGGAGCCGGGAGGGCGTGGGCAGAGCGCTCCAGCCCTGGGCAGAGTGCAGGCGGCCATGGGCAGGGAGCTGCCAGCATCGTGCCGGGAGCCCCAGGCAGGGTGCAGGGTGCCGGCAGCCGCAGGCAGGGAGCCAGCAGCAGTGGACAGGGCGCTGCCAGCCCCGGACCGGGTGCAGGGTGCTGCCTGCACTGGACACGGTACAAGGAGCCCCGAGCAGGGCACAAGGTGCTGCCAGCCCCAGGCAGGGTGCAGGGAGCCCCACACAGGGTGCATGGTGCTGCTGGACTCAGGCAAGGAGCCCCAGGCAGGGTGCTTGGTGCTGCCAGCCCCAGGCAGGGTGCAGGGAGCGCCAGGCAAGGTGCACAGTGCTGCCAGCCCCAGGCAGGGTGCAGGGAGCCCCAGGCAGGGTGCTCGGCGCTGCCA
>NW_028186428.1:46018-46252 GCF_003343005.1 Rhea americana | reverse complement strand
GGCAGGGTGCTCGGCACTGCCGGCCCCGGGCTGGGTGCAGAGAGCCCCGGGGCAGGGTGCTCGGCGCTGCCGGCCCCGGGCTGGGTGCAGAGAGCCCCGGGCAGGGTGCTCGGCGCTGTCAGCCCCGGGCTGGGTGCAGAGAGCCCCGGGCAGGGTGCTCGGCGCTGCTGGCCCTGGGCTGGGTGCAGAGAGCCCCGGGCAGGGTGCTCGGCGCTGCCGGCCCCGGGCTGGGAG
>NW_028186428.1:20539-43704 GCF_003343005.1 Rhea americana | reverse complement strand
TGCAGTCCCGCCGCCCCGGCCCCGGCCCCGGCCCCGGGCCGCCGGCGGAGAGGGGACCCGCGGGGACCCCGGGGCTGCCGGGCAGCGGGGCACCTGGAGCTGCAGAGGGCGCACCGGAGCTCGGGGCGGGAGTGCAAGGCAGCGAGGTGCCCACCAGGCACCAAGGGACACGGGGAGTGCCAGGGGACACCCAGGGTGCAGCAGGGGACACCGGGGGGCACTAGGGTCACCCCACCCCCGGGCGCCCAGGAGGGTAAGCAGGTATCACCAGGCACACGGGCCAGGGATGCTGGGCAGTGGGGTGCACCAGGGGACACAGGGGGACACCAGGCGCTGTGGCACCCCGGGTGGCAGAGCACCCCACGGCGGCGGGGGGGGCGGGGGGGGTGCACTGGGCTCTGTGGCACACGGCGCCGCACCAGCCCCGGATTCCCAGCGCGGCTGCCCAGCACACAGCGGAAACGAGCGGAGTTCAGCAAGTTTAATGAGAGCAGGACAAACCCCGACCCCTGCCCGCCCCAGCCCTCCTCCCCGGTGCCCGGCCCGGCCCGCACCCCCCCCCCGGGACAGGGCTCCCCGCGATGCCCTAGTCGACTTCTTCCATGCTGCTGTAGGACGGGGCCGGGCGCTCGGCAGGGCTGGCGAAGCGCTCGGGGAGGCCTTCCGCGGCCAGCGCCGGGGCTCCTTCGGGGGCCAGGCCGGATCCGAACGGCACCGGGGTGAGTCCCTGCAAGCAGAAGGTGGGTGTGAGGGGGGGGGTCACGGAGCAGAACAGCACCACGCGCCAGCCCCCCAGCCCAGCACCGGGGCAGGGAGGCAGGAACCGCTCCCGGGGCCCGGGCCAGCCCCGGCCCGCCTGCGGGAGAGGGAGCCCAGCTGCGGCACGCTCAGCCTGGCCCCGCCGCTTCTCCCCGGCCCGGCCCTCGTGCACGGGGGCTGGCGAGGCTGGGGCCAGCCGGAGCGGCGCTCCGCGCCCCAGCACGGGCACCCGGCCAGCCCACGCAGCGGTGCCGGCAAGCCCCGGCGCAGGCTGCCAGCCCGAGCTGGAGCCACGGGAGCACAGGAGAACCAGAGGGGATTTCCAGGGTAGAGAGCGAGCGCTTGGCTGCAGCCTCGCTGCCGGACACCCGGGCCAGGCAGGCAGGCAGGCGCACGCAGGTCTCCAGTGCCAGCCGGAGCAGAGGTCACCCCGGAGGCACTGGGCGCTGACTCAGCGCCACGAGACCCGCGCCGTGGGCGAGCGGAGGAAGCCACCAGCCCTCGGCGCGGCAGACAATGAGGCGACTGTTCCAGGGCAGGCACCTCCCGGCCGCGGCGCTGCCCCGCGCCGCTCCCCGGGCCGGCGGCGCTCAGCGGGGCCGGGGCTGAGGACGCGCGGGGCCCAAGGTGCGGCGAGCCCCGGGCCCTCTGCCGTCCAGCTGACACCGCGGCCCCGCGCAGAGGGGCCCAAGCCCCGGCCGGAAACCCGGTGGACCCCCCTTCCCTGCCAAGCATCCTTCCTGAGTCAGCCAAGGGCACGGAGGGCAGGACAGCATCAGAGACCGAAAGGAAGTCACAGGGCTCTGAAGTCACCTCTCAAACCCAAACAAGCCTGAGCAGCCTCCGAGCTGCTGCGCTCAGCCAAGGGCAACACGTCTCAATGTCAGACAGCGCCGGAGCCGCAGACCTCGTCCCAGCTCCCGGGGGACAGACCGCTGCTGGCCCCGCCAGGCGGCGATGGCCCCGCGTGTGCCGCCCCGGGGCTGCTGCCCCACGGCTGGGGAGCAGGAGCTCCCAGCCCGGGCCCCACGGCGCCCCACGGCGCCGGCAGGCAGAGCTCATGCCGGAGCCTGCCACCGCGCAGGCTGCGCCAGGCACTGCGCAGAGCCCGGGACACGCAGAGCAGGCAGGCGCTGGCTGCGGGACAGCGTGGGGCAGTCCCTGGGGCTGGTCCGGGCTGGAGGAGGCAGAAACGGACACCACAAGACTAGGAAGGACACCGGAGCCTGTTCGTGTGCTGGAGCAGCCTCCCGCGCAGTCCCTGCGCCTGTGCCAGCGTCCCAGCACACAGGACAGGGACGCTGTGTCTCTTCAGAAGAGCTGGCTTTATTCACGGACCCTGCAGGGCGCGGAGCGCAACGGAGAGCTCTTCCCTCCGGCCTCCCGCACCTTAAGTCCTACCTGCTCTCCCCCCCGCCGCTCCCGGGGCCAGGCAGCTGCAGCTGGGCTCCCACGGAGAGAGGGGCCCCTCGAGAACAAAAAACTGCAACGTGCCTCCCCGGCTCCCCCTGGACACAGCCAGGCAGGGTCACGCAAGGACAGTCCACGCGTCCCTTGGGCAGCGGGGCCCACAGAGGTCCGTGCTTGCCGTGGGAGCCCCTGGCACTGCTCGTCAAGGTTCCCCAGCAGCTGCTCCTAAGTGCCCCGGGGGATGAGAAGCAGCACACGCCACAGCTCCAGCCAAGTGGGGACCTGGGCTGGCCCCCACGCTGAGCCTGTCCCGCCTCGGCACAGCAGCACGGCGCCCGCAGCCCTCGGTGCCCCAGCAGCTCGCCCCAGGACGCTCAGTGGGAGGCCAAGCAGGAGAACGGGGTGCGCCCGACCTCGCGAGGATCACGCCGGCCCTGGCAGCCACTGGCCGTGCCAGCCGTCGGGAGTGCGAGGCTCCTGCAACCACGCCACGGCGCAGGCAAATGCAAGAAGCGTCAGGGGCAGGAGCTGCGTCACGGCAGCCTGCTTGTTGCTGCAGCCTCTCGGCAGGTCTCCCCTCGTTTCCCAGAAGCCAGGTACAAACAGTCAATGTTCCTAATGGGCTCCCAGGCTCCAGCCCTGCTGCAGCGGCGATGTCCCTTCCAAAGCAGCAG
The DNA here is from genome assembly GCF_003343005.1 of Rhea americana. Classification (NCBI taxonomy): domain Eukaryota; kingdom Metazoa; phylum Chordata; class Aves; order Rheiformes; family Rheidae; genus Rhea; species Rhea americana. Next base: position 40,861 of record NW_028186428.1, on the reverse strand, counting down.
GTAGCCACGAGACAGGGTGAGCTGAGAGACTCCTGGGTTTGCGCCGCGCCTTGGCAATGCCGCGGGCTGGCCCCAAAGCCCTGCCAGCTGGCATGGGAGATGCTGGAGCAAGCAGAGTAGAGGTGATGGCCCCGTGCTTCCCTCGGCGAAGCCCGTTCATCCCAGCAGCGTGAGTCCTTCCCAGAGGTTTCTGTCCTTCCAGCGGACCTCTTCCTCATGCAGTGTCCTATGACAGTGGCGGCCCTGCTCCCACCGCGCCTGGCTGTGTGCCCGTGCCTATCTCCAGCGGGTTTGGTAGATGAGGGGATAGAACACGTTCAGGAAGAGAGCCACAATTGCGGCCGTAGTGGCCAGGACGAAGTATCTGACGCAACCTTCGTCCGGGTGTTGTGGGGTGCCTGGACTCCTCTTCCGGCCACGGGGCCTCCAGGAGTTTCTTGCAGGCCTTTGGGGCGCCTCGAGCTGCAGGTCTTGCTCTTCAGCCTCCAGTTCCTGCCAGATCAGAGAAGCCTGCGATGTGGAAACCTGCGTCAGCACTCGGGGAACGCAACAGGCAACACCCCTCGCCTTCCCCCGGGGCCAGGCGGCCGCCTGCGAGCCCAGCCCCGTGCCCAGCCAGCCCTCCTCCCCATGCAGCACGGTCGCGCCCGCCCCCGCAGCTCTTCGTGGCCTCCGGCGCGGGCGGCGCAGCTCCGCGGGCACGGCGAGGCTCCGGCGGGCAGGCGCAGAGCGGCCGGGTCTTCGCCAGGCCGCGGGCAGCGGAGTGGGCGCAGCTCCCGGCTGGATCCCGGTGGAGCCGATGCTCTGCGATTGGTGGGCCCGGGTGAGCGAGCGGGGCAGGCAGCAGCCAATCACGGCGCGGCTTTCCTGTACGCCGGAGGATCGTTCGGAGGCTGGCCAATGGCGAGCCGGCTCGGCGGGCGGGAGCAGGAGGCGCAGTCGCAGCACAGCCAGTCGCAGCTCTTGCTTCGGCGGGTGGAGCCTCCCCGAGAGCCAATCGCAGCCCAGCTTCCCGGAGGCTTCTCCGCAGGCAGCCAATCGAACCCAGCCCTTCGCTGCGGCGGTGATGGCGCGGGGCAGCCGATGGGGGCGCAGCTCTCCGGGGGCGCCCGGGGCCCGGCAGGGTGCAGGTGGTCCAGGGCACTCACGGGGCCCGGCGAGCCCTCGAGCCGCGGGGGAGCTGCCGCTGCTGCCGCCGGGGGCCCGACGAGCCCCGCTGCTGCGAGGGGACCCGATGAGCTGCAGCACTGCAGGGGATCCAGCGAGCGAGCCCCGGCGCCGTGGGGGATCTGGTGCTGCCGGGAACCCGACGAGCCCCAGCCCTGCAGATCCGGGGCTGCCGGGGACCAAACTGCAGCACTGCGGTGGGTCCCGTGGGGAACCCAGCGAGCCCCAGCACCACGAAGTCCCCTGCAGCTTAGTGGTCCGGGCCAGCGTGGGACAACAGACAGGCCCACGCCCTGCAGCTCCAGGCTTGCTATTGCTGGGGCCACCAGCTGCCCCCAGAGACCAGGCCTGTACCAAGAGGTGGCATTTCACGGCACAGGACAGTAGTGGCGCGGGCAGCTGGACACTGATGTGCCAGGCACTCTCGTCCGGTCCCTGGAGCCTGATGGCTCCTGCCTCCAGCTGCGAGGGAAGGGAAGGGCCCCAATGCCTAACCAGCGCGGTCCCTGGCACGGCAAACGGCTGCACGAACCAGACAGGCCTGGAAGGCGAGCCAAAACCTTCCCACGGGGCAGGCCAGCGCAGCTCTGCCAGAGCTGAGGAGAGCACCGTCCTCAGACAGCACAGGGCTGAGGAGCTGCCAGGCGCAAAGAGAAGGGCTGCAAGCTGCAGCCCAGGTGAGCCTGGCCAGGCAGGCAGTGCCCTGAGCGCCCAGGACCTGCCTTTGTTTCTAGGGTTTGCGCAAAGGGCCCAGATCGGTCCAACCTTCCCCCACCAGTGCACAGAGGAAGCGCCTTCCTGGCGGGCCCAGCCCTCCCTAGCAGCCCCGTGGCACCAACACGCTTGCTCCAACACGCTTCTCTTCAGCACCTCGTGGAGGCTCTTGGGCCTCTGGCTCAGCATCAATCTTTGCCTCATTTGCACTCAACTTGGCCTTGAGCTGGGCCCCAGCAGAACATGCCCCCCACCCTCCTCGAGAGTCCACAAAGGGAAGGTCATCGCTGCTCCCTGGTGCAGCCAGATCTAGTGTCACCACTCACAGCCTTCCCCATACAGAGCACAGCAGCACAGGGCCCCTTCCTGCCTCCTCCAGTGCCTCACACAGCTCTGCACCCTCCCACTGCTGCCAACAGCCCACCCTGGCAGCCAGAGCCAGCTCTCCCGCAGGCCCAGGCTCGCAGCAAGAACAGCGAAAAGCCCATCAAGCACAAGTTCTTCAGCCTGCAGGAGACACAGACACCGTGCTGCAGCTGCCCCAGGCTCCGTGGGCACTACCAGGGCAGGCCGTGTGGGCACGTGTGCATTTCAAGGCTGTAGGGCTCCAACAGTGCTGGGAGGGACACAAGCTCTCACCTGACTGGCAGCAGCTTCGGCGGAGGGGGTGCGCTCGGGTCGGTGGTCTGGGGGGTGCCCCGGCAGGGGTCTCTCCACAGGAGAGTTCCTCCGGCGGTAGAAGAGGACATAGGCATATCTGGTCACCACCTGGCTCTCGTCCACGGTGGTCACTGTACTGTCATCGAAGAGCCGCCAGCCTGGGGAGAGGAGAGGAGAGACGGATCAAGTGAGCTGGCCAGCTGTGGCGGCAGGAGAGTGGGGTGGCGAGGACGGCGGGTCCTCACCCACGTCGCTGCGCTGGCTGTTCTTGTCACTGGGCAGGCGGGCGTACGCCGTGTAGTGCCCGCCGATCATGCCCCCGTAGTGATTGATCACAGCGTACAGGTCATACATGGGCAGCTGCTGCTCGCCCTTCCGGCCGATGCAGAACTTGCTCAGGTCCAGACTCCTGGGAAGACACACGGGGACAAGTGAGGGGCTGTCAGCATTGGGGAGAGAGAAGCCAGGCTGCAGGGCAGCACATGCAGGGCTATCCCAGGGCTCTTACCGGACGGGGAAGTCCACCATGTCATTAATCTTGTCCCTCCAGATGAAACTGCGGAAGGAGAACCGCTTGAGCTGGATGATGAGGACGTTGGGCAGGCGCCACAGCATCAGCTGCTTGGAGGCCTCACGGTGCTGCTTGCACTTGGGACAGTACCTGGGAGAGAACATACTCGTTACCTGCATGGGGAGAGAGCTCCAGGCCTCATGGCCTTACCCAGGCAAGCGTGGGGCCTGCAGACGGCATGTGGGAGGCCAAGGGCAAGCCAGCACAGCCCTGCAGAGCATTGGCTTTACTCCCTGCTGGCTTCTTGCCTCCCTGCTTGCTGGGAGGGGAGGCCAGCCTGATGCTTGTGGCCGCCAAAAGAAATGGTGTGCAGGCCTGAGCAGCTCCTGGGAAACTCCCGCCGCTGCCCGGGCCTGCAGGCTAGAACCCACCATGATGCCCTCCTCACCATGCTTCTTCCGGGGCCAGCACTTCAGGCTTGGTGAAGAGATTGAGGCACTGCTCCAGGGTGAAGTGGCCTGCACGGGCCGCTTCACTGGCCGAGCCCGGGTCCTCCACGCACTCCAGCTCCTTGGACTCCACCAACACAAACTCCTTGAGGCGCTCGTTATTCTTCCACACTAGGGCGAGGGAGCAGTCGTCCGCCAGCTCCAGTGGGGTGTCGCCTGTGAAGGGGAGCACACCTTACACATCTGCCCCTGGGGCTACAGCCAGGCCCACCGTGCCCAGGGCTAGGAGCGTTCAGGCCTGGCCCAGCTCAACACAGCCATGAGGCAGTGAGTGTTTCCAGGATACGAGCACCCCTGATGGGCACCCCGCACTGCCTGTGGCCAGGCTGCCCACCCCAGCGTGGCAGAGTCCTGCAAACAGGGCAGCAAGGCTGGTGCAGCCGCTCTCTGCAGCGCCTCCCTCACCAGCACCCAGTGTGGGTGCCCTGTTCAGATAACGAGGCACACGGAGATCACAGCTGCTCTGTGGATGCAGGAGGTCAACAGAAACAGGCATGTTTGTCGAGAAGAGCAGATGAGTGTCGCAGGAAAGAGGAGCTCCCAGGGAACAGATTCACCACCCTGCCAGAGGCCAAGAGGAATGAAAATGGAGCTCTCCTGGGCTCTGGGCTCACCTTTGTCTTCCAGTTTGTGCTCTTTATTGGCAGCATCGATCTTGTTGATGTAGAACTGCGTGGCACGGGCGCTCAGCGAGTCTGGAGTGTGCTGGTACCCAGGGATGGCAGCTGCGGACGAGCAGGGACAGATATTTGGTGGCACTGCCTGCCTGCCCTGCGTAGGGGCCAAGAATTTGCAGTGCCCCCACCCCCACCCCGCATGCTATGGCCTTGCAGGGACACAACCACGTGCCTCGTGTCCTTGACTATTTTTAGCAGGCGCCTGCCCCTGGCAAGCTGTGCTCCTCTTGCCTGCCTTGCCCCTTCACTGCACATTGCTGCCATCCTGAGACGAGTGTCTGGAAACGTGACAGCCAAGCAGCCGAGCGCGAGAGGCTGCTCCCGTGCAGTTGAGTCACAGCAATGGGAATGCTGCGCTCACAAGCCTGAGGGGCTCAGCCCGCGCTGGACTCTGCCCTACCACAAGGCCACAGGGATTCAGCAGCTTCTGCCAGCCCCTGCCTTCCCACTCCTCCCAGTACAGCGTGACACTGCAGCCTCCTTGCAAGCCAGGTCTCTGCTTGGCCCTGTGGGCCTGCCAGGGCAAGGCAGAGTGTGGGCTGGCAGGAATTTCAGGTGGGGCAGCACTGCCAAACAAGGGCTCCTAGGGGCCTGCCACATGTCCCCAAGGGTGTCTGGGCCTAGCCATTGAAGGAAAAGCCCTCCCCTGGCTAGCCTGAGGGCTGCCTGAGGTCCTGGCACAGACAGATAGGGGAAATACAGGCAGCACCAGAGTAGTGCCTGTGAAACCCCTGCCCTCTTACCTTCTGGCTTGAGGGCTCTCTCATAGGATGGCTCCTTCTCACAGCAGCTGTCGCTCTGCGACTCCATGTGCTCAGAGAAGCCTGAATCCAAGCTCAGCAGGGAACTCCTGGGTGCCAACACCTTGCTCCTGACAGTGCCGGTATCCCCCAGCTCTGGGTGCAGCTCGGGCACAGGTGGCGAGAGGGGGGGCTCCTGCGGGAGGTTGGAAGCCCTGTCCCCATCCCCCAGCTCCGGGGCGGAGGTGGTTGCCGCACAGCTGCTCTTGGCTGGGGGCTCCAGCTTGTCCGGGAGCAGAGGCTGCAGCCCCTGCTCTGGCGACATCCGGCCCAGCTGGAACGGAGGCTGGAACACGCTGACTGAGTACCTGGGCGAGGAGGTGACAGTCAGAGCAGCCCAGGCACAGGCTATACCCTTTGCCAGGAAGGGGCAGATGCACCCCCTGCCCCGGGCCCTTACCTCGCGTAGCCCTCCAGTAGCTGGGCCAGGCGTGCATAGGTGAGGCGGGACTCCGGCACGCTGATGAGGAAGGGGAAGCCGATGTTCTCGGGGCGGCACAAAGCCTTGTGGTCCGGCCAGTGTGTTTTCTGACATGCCCTGTAATGCACACAGTCCTGCTGAACCCAGTTTCCGTGCCTACTCCATGGGTGCGAGCTCTGCAGGGCTGGAGGGTTGCACTGGGGACAAGCAGAGCCCTACGGCCCAGACTAACTCCTCTCCCAAAGGTCACATCTGTCTCGCCTCCTCCCGGCAGGCCCAGCTCTCCCACGCAGCCCTTCAACGCAGCAGACCCTCCCTCCCTGCCAGGCACCAAGCCAACTCACACGTTGCAGTAACCGACTCGATAGCACCTCGTGCAGCGCCTGAGCTTCTCATCCTCGGACAGTTGCTTTTTCTGGCAGGCCGCGCATTTGGCGACAGGGCCGCTGGGCACCTGCGGACGCTGCAGGAGAAGGAACCCACTGAGCATGGAAGGGCACCCGGGCAGGGTGAAACCACCTCGGCAGCCCCGGCGCCTGCTGCAGCTGGAAGAATGGCCCTCACCAGGAGAGGCAGCACCAGCCCCTCCCCGGAGTGAGACCCGCCAGGGCCATACACTGGGCACTCACTGGCCAGCATGTTGCCCTTTCGTGCGGCCTTCTCACTCTTTCCTGTTCAGCCCCGCTAGCAGGCTCAGCCTCCCAGCAGCTCCCATCTCTCCCTCCACCTACCTGCTGGACCTGCAGCTCCACCACTCGCTCCTTGGCGAGCTCTGGGGACAGCACCTCGAAGCAGAGCAAGAGGTCTGTGGGGGAGACTGTGTCGAGTGAGTGGGACGGCAGGAACATGCGGTGAAAGCGGTTCTTGATCACCTGCCAGGAAAACAGCAGAGCGAGGTTGTGTGAGGGCTGCCCCACGCTCACAGAGCTTTGCCCACCCTTCTGCTCTCCTGGAAAGCTAAAGATGTGGCACCCCTCAGCGAGTGTTGGGGACAGCAGCACCTTGGGGATGCTGTGCTCAGCTCACCGCCCAGCCAGGGTAGGATGAACCTCTTCTGACCCACCACAGCAGCCCAACTCTCCTGAACAGGGATCTAGTAGGCAGCACCCAGTGCATGATACATGATCACAGGGCAGGTTTTGTCCATGTTGGATCAGGGCAAACGACTGCCTGCGGGGACACTCCCTGCAGAGCCATGGGACCCAGGGGCACCCATGGGAGCAGCCACACTCTGCTTCCCAGCTCAAGTGCTCTCACCTCTGCCAGGCGCAGGTTCTCTGGTTTCACACGCACACTATGGGCCACTGAGTCCAGTACTTCCATGGCACTGGAGTTTTCCTTGCTGATACTCACGAGGAACTGCCATGAATGAAATGCCATGTCAGTCATGCCACTCCAAGGCACACAGGTCTCTGCTCATTACAAGGCTCAGTTCGTTAGCACAAAACTGACTACCTGCAACATTTCCAAGCACCCTCGCAGGCTACCTCCCCCTAGAGCAGGTGGTGTCCTTTACCTTGATAGGTTTCTTGTGCGGCTCTTTTGCAAAGTAGTAGACAGTCAGCACCTTCTGTTTCTGTGGGAGGGGCACCGGGAGGTACAGGAAGGGGTCGAAGGTGATGGACACCTACAGAATCAAAAGTACGCTCAGCTGTGGGAAGTGCCTGCGCCCATGGCAGAACTGAGATCCAGCCTTGACCAGTGACCTGTGCTCTCTGGGAACTGGGGAATGGAGGCCTGAGTCTGCTACACAGCTGGGACGGAGTGCAGAGCCTCCAGGGCTGCTGTACCTTAGAGCACACTGGGCACACCAGCTTGGATTTGTACTGGCCCTGGAACAGGTCCACGATAAAGGAGTCATTTCTCATCTTGTGTCGCTGCCAGGCCTCCTCAGCTACAACCTGTGGGGAGAGAGAGGGCGCAGCACTACGTTAAACCACGCAGCTTTACGGCACTTGCACTGCCCAGAGCAGCCAGGATTGCCCTGCAGCACCCAGTGCAGCACCAACAGTGCTGGGGAGAGGCACTCTTACCTCGTCAGGCCTCCCGTCTGAATCAACTGTTTCTGTGTAGGGCTTGTTCTGGATGCGGTTGAGGTCCTCGTGCAGGCCATCAAGCAGGAAGGCCATGAACTCCTGAGCATCGTGCTGCGCATAGCCAGTGAACTGGCTGGCTTTACTGGCCACGATTGCCTGGGGGAGCACAACAGTCAGGGCCGGCCAGCAGCCCTCAGCAGCACTGCCTGCCCTGTGTGCAAAGACTAGCTGTGCCCACCCACATCCAGCTGGCTCTTAGCGTGGCAGCCAGGAGCCCATGGAGGAGGGCCAGAGGCCTCCAGCTGAGCAGGGTCCGGCTGCTCCCGGGGAGCGCTGCAGCCTGCAGCCCTACCTTCAGCTTAGAGGGCTGGAAGGCATGGTGCGTGCCCTTCCACAGTGCTCGTAGCAGCATGGCGAAGCCGATAGCCAGGCGGCCCCCCGTCCCCAGCGGGTTGTTGTAGTTGATTTCTGACTCGAAGGACCGATCTGTAAAGGGACACAGGAGAACGTGCGTAGGAGAGCAGTTGCTGGCTGCACTGCGTAGCAGGGCCCTGCTTGGTTCCAGGGGTGCGTGCTCACCATGGAAGTAGTCGCGTAGCTCTCGGGTGTTGGACAGGGACTGGATGACACTGTTCATGAAGCAAGTATTGCCCAGGTTCACCAGCCCCGTGAAGCCAGGCAGGCACACCTTCTTCTTCTCATCCTCATCCTCGTCATCCTCCACGCTCTCGCTGCTCACTGGGCTGTGCGTCATCGGCGGCACCATACATGTCGGCTTGGGCTGCCAAAGCAGAGCTGGTTGTGAGGATGCTGCATTCCAGGGGCCTCTCCCAAAACACCAGAGGAACCTGACCGCCTGAGGCAGCCCCTCAAACAGGGTCGGGTTGGCGCAGCCACACCACCTGCCCACCTCCCACCAGGACTGACGGGCTGTGGTTATGGCTCAGTTGGCAGCCAAGCCAACTTGCTGCCCCCAAAACTGCCAATTAGGGCTGGAGGACAGCCCTGCTTCCTCACTCAGCTCCTCTGTGAGGTTTGCCGGTCCTTGGAGCAGCACCGAGGAGGCAGTCTCACACCACAGTGGGGTCAAGCATCCAGCCCACTCCCACCCCTGAGGTCTCAGGCCTGATGCGGCCCCACTCACAGAGGGGATGTGAGGCTCTTGCTTCACTGTCACGTGTTCTGAGGCCGTACGGGCTGCCACACCGTCCAGGCCCCCATCCTCCAGGCGCGGCTTCTCTTTATCGCTGGCTCGGGCCTCCTCCTTGCTGGACAGGGAGTGCTGGTTACTGCCTGGCGGGCTCTTATCCAGCGGGGTAGGGCCTGTAGGCATGGCAACCTTTGCACCACCCACTGCACCTTAAAAAGGGGGAAGGGTGGGCCTGTGGTTAGCAGCACCACGTGTGCAGGGGCAGCTGCCCACAGTAGGACTGATGTCACGGAGGGATCAGCCCATGCTCGCACACAGGTTCCCTCCCACTCCTCTCCCCCACGAGCGAGAGGGATGGCAGCACCCCACCTCCAGCTCACCCTATCCCAAATCCCTCCTGCCCATGCCTGCTCAGTCCCTCTGCCTCCCCCAACCCCCCCAGCACTGCCTAGCTGCTCCCAGCAATGAGGAGGAACCAGGCCCATGCCACGCCAGGGCGCAGCAGGCAGGACAAGGAGAAGCCAGGGTGCAGACCTCGTGCGGCTGGAGCTTCCAGCCCCCCCCAGCGCTGGCTGTGGCGTTTCTTCAGGCAGACATTGATGCGAGACACTGTGAAGCTGTATGTGCACTTGTCCGGCTCAATAAGGTTCCTGCAAGACATGCAGCAGGTCAGACGTGCACCGGATCCCACCACGGACTGGCACACTGAAGCCTCTGCAACACAGGGCCGTGTCCTCCAGGCAGGAGGGATGGGCAAGTATCAGTCCCAAGGTTGGCCCCTGCAAAGCAGTACAGAAGCCCTCAATCCTGACCACACTGGGCACAGAGGGCCCCTGTCCTGGCACATCCATTCTGCTTGTCTCCAAACGCCCAGCCTTGTTGAACATCAGGCTCAAAGTGCACACGGCTGGCCTGGCCCAGTCCCGAGAGCTCAACAGGCTGTGGTAGGAAATTGCAGGCAAGGAGACACTAGCATCTCCATCCCCGCAAGCCACCACACCGAGCTGAGGCACTCCAGGCTTGGGATGTCAGTGCAGCACAGTACAAGGGTCTCAGACTCCCAGGCACAGACAGGGACATGGCCTGCACAGACCAGTCAGCTGGGACTGGCTCCCACTCCAGCTATGCGTTCTCTCCTCCCTCACTCTGGCATGGGCTGGAAAGGCAGGAGCAGTACCTGAGCTTCACCTGCCACCAGAACACGGTGTGGGGCCCGCAACCAGGATGGAGGCGAAGGAAGTTTGTGTCGCTGCAAAGAAATCAGAAGTGGGTGAGAAGAGGTGAACAAACAAGTAGTTGTGCTGCAGCCAGGAGCTCCGTGGCAGCCTGGCGCCACCCCGGGGCTTGCCCATACCTTGTTTGGAACACGAGTGTGAAGTCCTGCTCCCGGAACAACACCTTGGATGTCTCCTTGTGGATCTCCTTCACGTAGACGTGCACCACTACTAGGTCGTTGCCCTTCTCGTATGAGTCATTCTTCACAAAGGTCAGGCTCACTATGGGCTCGGGCTCTGAGCAGGGAAAGCCGCAGAGAGAGATGTTACTTTCCTTGCACACGGAGGCAGCCCCGCAGGTAGGCCCAGAAGAGTGCCTGAGCAGGTGAACCTTCCTGAGCAGGCCAGCTCATGGATGCTGACCCCTGGGCTGTGACCACTCACCATCAGCTGCTGCTTCCAGGGCCACATCATCCTTGGACCAGTCTCTCTTCTCGCAGTCTCTTCTCAGGGGAGGGGTGGGCGTTGGAATAGCCTTAGAGCTTTCTCCCAGGACAGGCGTGCAGTCCTGGCTCCGAGAGGCCTCGCCTGGGCTGCCTGGCTGCAGGACTCTCTTCTCCACACAGGTGGCAATGCGGTGGGGGAACACCTCTGTGGTGGCTGCGAGAGGCGGCATCTCCATGGGACCAGTTTCCTTTGCCAAAACTGCAGCCTATCAAAGCAGAGAGACATGGTGAGGAACACACTACCCTTTCGCTGAGCGGCCCTGGCCCAAACCACTGCAGCCCCTCTCCACAACCTGCTTCTGTCACCAGGCAGTTACGGCCCCATGTTGTCCGCTTCCCCCACCACATCTCGTTTGCTTAGCTTGACCTCATGTTAGCACACAGTCTCAAGCCAGAGTACGTGCTAAGCCAAGCGAGTGCTGGGTCCTCACATCTGCAGCAGTACCAGTTACCAGCTCTTATCCTGTATTTCACCCCACCCGCCTGCTGGAGTCAGGCCCGCACCAGCCCTCAACACCACCCACGGGATCCAGGAGCCCTTATCATCTGGAGGGGTATGTGTCTGTGGGAGTAGCACCCCCTGCATGGGGGCTGAGGGAGCAGGGGTGCCCCATTCAACTGGGTCCTTTGGTACCTTCTCCAGAGGTGGTGCGACGTCTGCGAGGGCTGTGGGCACATCGCCTTGGCCGGCTCTGCCATTGCGACGGCTGCCTGACCTCCCGCTGTGCCCTTTGCTGGGCTCCACGCTCCCAGTGACCCTGGCGTTTGGCTCCTCTTCAGCTGGAGCCACTTTGAGGTATACTGCCCGCTTGGCGCTGGGGCCACTCTGCGTCCCTGGGCTGGCTGGGCTTTTCCCTCCCAGGGCCTCGCTTCTTCCCTGAGCACGCTTTGGGTTGGAGGGCTCCCGCCTCGACCTCGGCAGCTCTGCACTTTCAGCTCTTGGCTCTTCAGGGGCCACCTCTACAGCGGCAGCCTTCTCCTTCCCATTCTCCCAGCATATGGTCCCTTTGGCCAGCTCTTTGGATCCATCCTTTCGTCTCTTCTGTGAACAGCAAGGTAGCACGGTGGGAAGATATCTAGGCAGCTCACTCTTTGCCAGCCCCTCATCCTCTCAGGGGTTCCACACACCAGTATATCAGAGCGAAATTTCACACAGGTCAGAGCAGAGCCCTTGCTATCCCCTCCCAGAGCACCCTGGGTCTCTGCTCCAGGACCTGGAGACTGTGTGGCAGGCAGGAACAGGGGTGTGATGACACCTCCCCCTACCATGGACAGAGGCAGCTGGGTCATTGCCCTGATGCAGCCCATGGATGCAGTTTGAGCCTCACAGAGCTTCCTGGGCAAGGACAGCTCAAGGGTAGGCAGTGAAACCATCACCCCAGCTCCAGCTCCCAGTCCTGCCAGGCTCTATAAAGTCCCCCAAAAGGCACATCCTCCCCGCCTCACCAGAAGCGAAGCCCAGCTGTGGAATGGGATCTTCTTCTGAAGCACAAGCTGCAGGAAGTTGCCCTTCTTGCACTGGACCTTGCTGCAGGAGCTTTCAATCTCTTCGTAGAACTGACAGCTCCACTGGCGCCCATCTGCAAGCAAAGAGGAACCACACTTCAAGTGACGGCAACAGCAGCCCACCACCCCACAGCCCTGCTTTGCTGGTGCCAAGGGAGCGCTCAGCCAGGGCCAAAGCGACCGCAGGCAGACTGCCACTGTGCTCCAAAAGCCTTCAGGGTAATGCCAGCTGCCTGGGGTTTGCTGTCACACATCTGGCTGGCTTCCTTCCCAGAGGGAAGGCCCTGGGTCTCCCTCCCTCAGGAGCACAACCACTTTTCCAAATAATATGAAGAGCTGACTCAGCCTCTTGGCAAGACCCTGCTAGAACCACGCAACCACCCCAGCGAGTGGGAGGCAGAGACACATCCCGCACAGACGTGGGCACTGGTCTGCGTGGCGCACAGAGGCCAGCTCCTGTCCTCCCACACCCCGCACCCTCCTACTTTTACATTGCTCTCCTATTGGTCCCGCCTGGCTGCAGCTGTGCCGTCAGCTGACACGGCAGCGCCCCAGGGGAAGTGAGATCCGTGGTGAAGTGGCAGGTAAGTCTCTTCCTGAGGCAGAGGTTTTATGCTTGCCTGGACCAGTCCCATGTCTAGCCCAGGGCTGTGCCAAGCCCTGCTGGAAAAGTGTCTGCAGCAGTCGCTCTGCTCCTCATACCTGGCAGTTTGACCACACAATCTGTGTCGGTGAAAGCAGCGTCCACATCCTCCACCTTCAGAGCTCCACTGCCCAAGTTCAGCTTGACGATGATCTCCTCAGCACTCTGTTTCCAGTCCAGCAGCAGCTCTAGGAAGGAGGAGGGAAGCATCACCCACTCGCGGCAGCATGAGGCTGCGACGCTCGCTCTGTTGTTTAGGAGTGTGAGCCTGAACACACGCTTGCCTCAATGGGACGGGCAGTGCAGGGATCACAGATCATGGCAATAAACAGGACACTTACAACCTGCTCTCATCAAAGAGGTCATGAATGAGGGGCTGGAGCACAACTCACAACAGGGCAGGTGAATCCCAGTGGGAACCAAAAAGATTAGAAAGATAAGGATGTTCTTGGTCCACCACGTGCAGCAGCAGTGGCTGGGAAGAAGGGGTGGCTTCTCTTGGTTATAAAGCAATTACAGTTTTCTCAGGGAATGAGGAAGCCACAGAATTACTCTGGGGGATTCGAGTGGACTCTGACCACAATCAGAAATTGCAGCTTCCCCTCTGCATGTGCAAACGAAGCAGTCCAGCTGCAATTGCCAACAGCACTGTATTCCTGCCAGAGGAAAACTTAACACAGGCTGAAACACAGGCAGGCAAGCCAGCCTGGTAAGAATGGGGCATCCAGGGAGAAAATGGTGCAGCACTGCTCTGCTGCACACCGAATCCCCATCAAGTGTCTGCCAGGCTCCAGGTTTGGCAATGTGGCATCCTGAAGTCTTCAAGGCAAAAAGCTGATGTTTCCTTAATTTCAGATCAGATTAGGTCTACCCTCTGTGGTAGAAGGGGGTTCATGCTGTGTCTGTCTTCTGAACAGGAGCCTGGAGCCAAACCAGAAACCAGCCAGCGTTGCCTGCTCGGTGACACAGCTTGGGATGTTCCCAGCCTGACATGACTTCAGCAGGAGGTCACAAAACAAGCAGAAGGGATGCCTGCAGCAAGGTGTCCCAGGACTGTGCTCAGTGGCACAGTGACACTCAAGTCAGAAGCAGCCTGTCATGGGCTTCTCCCTTGCAGACAGCCCCGCACAGCTGCATGCACCCTCCTCTGCTTCTGGGACGGCTGCATCCTGTTAAGACAAACACTGGGGCAAGGGAGCGCTCAGGTTAGTGCTACTCTGCCAGGCCGCAGGACTACGACAAGGTGAGAGCTGCAGATCCCTCAGCAAGGGCTCTTCATGGCCATGCACTGACAGCCAGTGCACACCTTGACTTACCCTCCTCTGAGTCCCTCTCCTGGGCAGTCTCAGCCTGCTCGAGCTCAGGGCGAGACACTAGTGGGCAGAGAAGCAGAGCACGAGTCTGTCATTCTGTCACCTCAGGGCACGGGTGAGCACTCTGATGCCCAAAATTTCACACATCACTTCCTTCTCCCACGAACCTCTGGCGAGGCCCTTCGTTCTACATGTGCTGCCTGGCAGAACCATTTCCCTTCTCTGCTTCCTCACACCTCCCTCGTCCCCCCGAGCCCTGCCTGCAGCAGCACAGCAAGTCATACTCCAGGATGGGTGCTCTGGGCCATACCATCGTACCTCAGTCTCACCAGCACCATCAATGGAAGCAATAACATCCTACACCAGATTGGTCAGTGCTGTTTTGAGACAAGTCTCACTGTGGAGCATGTGGTAACTGTACTGTGTATGCCCTCTCGGTGAACCTGGCTCCTCCTGCCCTCAATCTCCACCTGTACAGGAGTTCTGCCCTTTGATCAAGCCTACACGGTGAACCTGATGTTTGGTTGTGTTCAAACCAATTTTGCTGTAACGAGAGAACCATGCAGCCCAGCTGCGCTTTAGCATACCCACTACCGAACAACCTGCTGATGTCTGCAATTGAATTTTTCTGCCAGATTACACTATAGAATCAAACTGACCTGATACCTAATCCCTGCCGTGTGCAGGATTACTGCTGAGACCCAGAAACATCTCAGGGTCTGCTCCATCCCCACAGGGTGCAAACTGTGCCAAGCAAGGGGGATGAGGTGACAGCACTTTGTCCTGAAGCAAAGAACAAGCATCAATGCGTGGTGAAGATGGAGTTTCCACTTCAGAGCACTCAGAGAACTGTCACTGCCTGTCTTGACTGGCTACAAACCAGTCACATACCACAGCAAATCTCTGGTAGCCACTGTGATCACTGCTGCAAAGGTGCTGGTGTAGCTGGCAGTACGAGAAGCGCTGTGGTGGCACTGCCTGGAAGATCTACCAGCACCACCACCTGGTACAGCCAGAGCAGCCCGACTGCTTCAGGCCCTCGCTCCCACCATGCAGAAGGGATGGAGGCACTGTGGCCCACACCACGGTGCCTGCAAAGGCAGCAGCTGCTTTGTGTCAGACAGCACGAAGGGTCGTACCGTGTCTGAAACACGGCACAGCTCCCGTGGTGAGAGAAGAAGGCAACACTGCCTTCTACCCGTGCCCTCTGGTTTGACATCCGGGACAGCATCCTACCATTATAGCACAGAGCTCAGCAAGCACTCTTTTACCTTGGCCTATAAAACACCGTATTATTTTGAGGATACGGCAGACATAACGGAGTAAGTCATGGAAATCAAGCAATTTGCCAGGGCCACAGGGTTGCTGGAGGAACCCTTGTCTGCATCCCACCTGCAGTCATTGCCTGCCCAGCACAGATGCCTGCACCTGAAGACACAATTTTGTCATTGGTACACAGCAGCTAAGAAAGGAATTACTCCAAAACAACCATTTCACTTAAGCCACACTTTGCCCTGACAGAGAATCTAAAGCAAAGTAACAGCCCCACTCACAGGCCCAGCATCCAGCGTGCCGTCAGCACCCAGGCCCTGCCTTGTGGCAACTGGCCTCTGCGAACAGATCAGGAAGCAATAACACGTCCGGTTGCAAGAGCACCTGCAGGCTTCAATCCCACTCCCTCTGGATGAGGGTAGCTTAGCCCCACCCAGAAGCAATGTCTAGAGTCCAGCCTAGAAACAGCCATCAACTAACCCGGAAATGGTCTGACCTGCCCTCACATACCTGGGGCTAAGCAGCACTTGAAAAAAGGAGGTTACAGGTCCAGGGAGGACACTGTGCCAAAGAGGATCCCACATTACAAGGGTTACAATCAGCAACAGGAAGCGATTAGTTAAATCTGCTTATCCTGCAGCAGATGGCTGTGAGACTCCTACCCTGCAGGGCCAAGGAACCATCACACTGAGCCTGCTCACGGCAGCACTGCCAAGGGGCTCTCACCTTCCTTGCTCTCCTGGTTGGCTCGATCCTTCTGCTTCTTCTTGTTGGCGGCATCATCCAAGCCCCGAGATACTTTCCTCTGGCCAGGGGCATTGGCGCTGCTGGACATTTTCAGCCGTTTGGATGACACAAACGGCCCACCAGGGTCGGTAATGGAGTCTGGGTCAGGGGTGCGACGTTTTCTTCCTGGCCCAGCTATCTTGGCGACTCTCTGGGGTCAAACTCTCTGGCAAGGAACTAGTAGCCTAAAGAGAAGGGAGAGCAAGCATGGCTAGAGCTGACGGAGAAAGCCCAACAGCATTAGGATCCACTCTCTGCCCCAGTGCCAGACTTTCCCAGGGTCAATGTTCTCACACGACCTTCACTGTAGCATTTACGGAAAAACTACACAAAACATTCAGCAACAAAACCTACCTCATCACAGCTGTTATAATGCTTACTGCCAAACGTATCTTAGAAGTTTTGGCAAACCCATATAACAGGGGTCTTCTGTACGTGACACACATTAAAAGCCTGGAAAGTAACTGTCAAACTCACAGCTACCACTACTGCCATTCTGGCCCTGAGAAACACCAGGCTCCGACAACGCCATGAGGCAAAGCTGAGGGTGAGGCAAAAGGGAGGCCCTGAGCTGCAAAAGGAAGCCCCTAGGACCAACAAGGACAGGCTGCCCCATGGCTTGGGACATCAGTGCACATCATTGGAGTAAAACAGTGCCCCACGTAAAAGGGTGGGAGTGGGAGAGAGCAACGCCCTGAGAAGGAAGAAAGCAGAGAAGCATCAGGCTTGGGGCAGTCTCCCGTGCCGAGGAAAGCGGGCCTCTGGCAAGGAGAGAACGCCTCCCCCTCCACCCACCCGCTGGGAGCTTAACCAGCAGCACTGCACCTTGCATATTCATCTCCCAGCAGACTTACAGACAGCGCCAGCGTGGGCCAGGCCTGGAAACTAGACACCTCTGCTCCACATGCCTCGGGAGAGGGCAGGGCATGCCCGCGAAGCCTGCTCCCCCCCCCCCCGGCCCCTTTGAACATGCCCTCTCAGGCGGAGCCCCAGATCCCTGACGGGGCTTAGGGGCCGCTGGCCGTGGCCTGGTCTCAGTTTCAATCTCCAGTTTCACTCTCTGGCATTCAGGCTGTGACAGATGAGAGCTGAAACAACCCACTGCAAGCGGTCTGGCCCAAGGTCCCTCCGTAGACAGGGGTGACGGCAGAGAGCTGGGAAGGCTCTCGCTGCCCTGGCTCCACGCCCCGGCTCCAGCAGCGTGTGCACCTCGAGCCCTTCTGCTGGGATTTGCTCCCGGGGGAGCAGACCAGCTGGGTCCATCCTGCCCACTCCCAGGCCCCATCAGCCACAGCAGCAGCTCCCAGGCTGCAGCGCACAGCGTCACACCTCCTCCTACAGCCCTGTAGCATCTGAGGACACGGAGCTGAGCCTGACAGCATCTTGGCACAGTACGCCTCAACTGAACCTGCCTCTCCTACAGTGGGAGGAGACGTGCACCTTGGGAACACCCCATCCTGAAGCAGTGACTGTACCCACAAGGCGCACATGTCACACACATACCAGGCGCAGCCCCAGCAGCTCCATCCAGGCACAGCCTGGGGCAGGACACACCGAAGCAGCGGGTCGAATGGAGCATGCCGGCAGCTTTGCGCACCCCGCTAGCACTTGGGGGCCTTTGAGTTCTTGAAATGTTCACACCAACAAGTAGCCACAAACCTCAAGTCCTCGCTGCAAACTGCAAAGGACTCCAAAGAGCAAGGCAACCCTACTCTTCACGTAGCTCTGGCGAATCCAGCTCAGCGACAGGCTTTGCACTCAAACCAGCACTCTTCAAGCCACTGAAGCCACCTGACAATGCCAAGCACTAAGCCTACCCTAACTGGCTGCCACAGACAACTCATATAGCCGACACTGGACAACTCTGACCCGTCTGGGAGACGGGAATGCTGAGGAGGGCAGCACAGTCAGCCCTGCAGAGGGATGAGTACAGACACGGGACAGCAGCAGAGCCACCCTTGCAGTATGCAGTACGTGCCGGGTTTCCTGCAACATAGCGGTGACTCTGGCTGCACTAGATGACGTTGGGAGGATCCCTCGCAGCTGCGAACATCACCGTGGCAAGCAGGGCTGACCACCCTAGCGCTGGCAGACCGCCGCTCACACTACCATCTCTCAGCTCCAGTCCCCAGTAACACTGAAACAGGCCAGCTACAAAATGATTCCCAGCACTGTAAAAGCTAACCCGGACTCAGCAACTGCAGGGAAGCTTTCCCAGCTGACCTTCTTTGCCTACAGGGTGAAAACCCCAGAAAGAACAGGAAATGAGCAGCAGCGGCTGCTCCGCACAGGGCCGAGCTAGGTGCCATCTCCTCCGAAGGGTGGCGCAAGGATAACTGCTAAACAGGGTGGCAGCAAGTTCCAAGAAGGGCTCCGCCGGTTTGGGGAAGCATTCCTTAACCTTTCCCAGACCAGGCCAAGGGAGAGCCAGAAGGGTCAGCGTGTCTGCTTTGACTCTTAATCACTCCTCCTGGAGAGGTCTGCTACTCTTATGCCTCACTGGAGGCTGAGCTCCCTCAGGCACTTTGCTGACAGTTATTCCTAACGGAAAACAGGAACCAAGCAGTGCTGAGACTTTGCCTGACTTTTGCCAGAATGCAGATCACAAACTGAGGCCATGCTGGGCACCCCAGGGCTTCCGACAAGTGCAAACAAAGCACAGGTTATTCTGATTGATTTATTCTAATCCTTGAGACTTTCTCCTGATCTGTAATCAGGAAATGTGCGGCACGGTGGGCTATTCAGCAGCCAAGTGTCCAGGGGCACAAGATTTTTGGCACTGCTATTACAGTATTAGCTCTGTGGGAGATGCTGTAGAGGAGAGATAGTGAAACTCCCCCGGCTAAATGCCATATATACCTTTGAGAGACACCGGATGAGCTGTGCATTAGTTTAAAAATATTACACAACACTTCCACAAGCACTGTAAGCTGGGAAAGCCTGGCATTATTGCTAGAAGAGGAGGTACCTCCCTTCTCACCCATGCTCTATGTCAGTGCAAGCATCCACATGGCTGCAGGGTGCACCAGATCAGGAACCCATCCAGACTGAAACTGGTTTTTGCCAAATTTGTTTTAGCCTCAATCAGTTCCCCAACCTCATTCACTACGTGGCTGCACAAATGTTTGTACTGGCCCAAGGAAAGGGTGACCATGGGGACAGGAGCGAGTGGCTGGGGAGAACTGGACCACCTTGTCCCACAGCAGCACCAGACCGGGCTAGTTTAAACTGTTCCCTGAACAGCAGCAGCAGGTGCACAATAAGAAGCAGCATGTCAAATGTGACTGGAGCATGTTTAGCCCTGAGCAGGGGAAAGGTTCCCTATTTCTGTCCTACAGCATCTCCTCCTCAGTGCTCAAAGGCCTCTTCACTGGATAGCTATGAAGAAGGCTCTCTACCCCTCCCACCTTCTGCCTTCCAATGACTTTTGAATCCTCCACATCTTGAACACGGCTGACAACGATACTTCCCTTGTGCAAGCAAATACCTCTAGCACCTTCTTTTCTTGTCCCCCAAAGGAACTAGAAGTCTTGAAACTTAAACCCATTTCTTATTTCAGTTTCGTGGTGTGCCTGATACGCAGACTGAACAGGGACAAGCACAGAGCTGCCCTAGACAGCCACATGCAACACTTCTATCCTCGCGAAAACTACCAGGTTGCTGAAGTACCGCGACAGCGGTGAGCCCTTCTAGCCGTGTTGCGTGGGGGGCCCAGCTCCCCCAGACCCTCCTGTGTGGTCTGCCCAGCCTCACACATTTGGAGAGGGGAAAAGGGCCCGGGAATGAAGCTTCTGCTGAGCTGCTCTGGGGTCGCAGATCCAGCGCGCACAGCGCAGGCCCACACCATGCAGGCAGAGCGCCCACGCGCAAGCAGTGGCCCCAGGCCCCTCGGCTCCCTCCAGCTGTGCCAGGAGGTTCCTGAGCTCAGCTCCAGCCCTGCTGTGACCCACACCCGTCGTGCTGAGCTGCCCCACATGGCCTCACCCAGCCTGCTCTGCCCTCCTGCCTCCACACCGTCCTGCACCACCTCCAAATCCCCCCAGACTCTGCCCACTCCCACGCTGCCTGTTCCTGCCCTCTTCCACGCTGCTTCTCACTCGCACGGTACAGTGCCCCCAGCTCCTTCTCGCTGCTCAGTCCTCAGCCGCCGCCCCTCGCCCCACACTGCTCTCCCCATGCTGCCCCCCAGGGCTCTTGCCTCTGCGCGTTTTCTGCCCTCCACCTGCCTATCACCCCCCCCACACTGCCCTCCCTCCTGTTCCTCACCCCACCTTATCTCCGGCCTCTCGCTCCACCCTGTCCCCCAGGTCCTGCCCCATCGCTGACAGGGCTCCTCATCCCCCTCTGCTCCCCCCACACCGCCGCTCAGCTCCTGCCTCCGCCCCGCCTCTGCCCCGCAGCTCCTACCATCACCCCGCACTGCCCCCAGCCTCCCCT
>NW_028186428.1:11518-20384 GCF_003343005.1 Rhea americana | reverse complement strand
CGCTCCGCTCTGTTTTGTTTCGAGCCGAAGTTCCGAGCGGGCCGACTCAGGAGACAGGCCCGAGCCCGTGACGCACTTCCGGAAACCGGTTCGCGAGACCACGTGACGCAGGAGCGTGGGGGGGAGTGGTCATGTGACCCGCTCTGGGGCCGGCCGCTAGCCTGGACCCCCTCCCCGGGCCGGTGCCTGGCACGGCGGCTCCATGGCAACGACGCCGGCGGTGACGCCATCGCGGCGCCGGCGGGGGCGACCCGCCCCCAAGGGCGGGCAAGGGCGCGACCCGGCTCCAGGCGCTGCCGGCGGCGTCGCCATGGCAACGGGCGCGGCGGCTTGGCCGCGCGGCGCCAACGGCCGGCGGGCATCGCCCCGCGGTGTCACCCCCACAGGGTCACCCCTCCGCAGTGTCACCCTGCTGCCGTGACACCCACCTCCAAAGCCAACCCTCAGCCCCACGCTGTCACTGTCACCTTGCCCTACAGCGTGTCACCCAGCCTCACTGTCACCTACCCTACAGCCAGCCCCTAGCCCCACAAAATCACCCCCTTGCGGTGTCACCCATCCCACAGCCAACCCCCAGCCCCACAGCATGTCACCCTGCTGCACAGTCACCCTGCCCCACAACGGGGCTGTGTGTCAGCCAGCCCCACACTGTCACCCCACCCCACAGCCAAGCCACAGGCTCCAACATGTCACCCTGCCCCACAGTGTCCCACAACAGGACCCCAGCCCCACACCGCCACCCCCCAGCCCCGCAGCGTGTCCCCGGTCCCCCAGCGCCCCGGGCTGGGGCCCGCGGGCAGCCCAGGGCAGCGCAGGGACACAGGCAGCCTCGTGCTGTAGCTTTATTCACAGGCGTGAGCAGCACCCTGGGGACCCGGGGCAGCCCGTGCCCGCCGCCCCAGCGGCACAGGGGCAGGGACACGGCCCCGTGGGGCGGGCAGGGGTCCGGCCAGCGTGGCGCTCACTGGCAGGTGTTGTAGATCTGGACTTGCTGGTTGATGGTGGCCAAGATGTCCCTCATCCTGGCCTCCAGCCCATCCAGCTGGGCCGCCTTGGCGTCCAGCACCCGCTCGTTCTGCTCGTAGGCCTCCTCCAGCACTGCGCAGACGGGGAAGGACGGGGGTCAACACGGCGCCGCTGGCCCGGCCCCTCGCCCGGCCCCGGCCCCCGCCTCACCTCGGAGCCGCTGGAGCTTGCTCTGCGCCTCGCGCAGCAGCCCGGCGGCCTCGGCGCGCAGCTGGTCCGCCCGGCTCCCCGCCTGCAGCGCGCCCTGCGCCCGGTGCTGCACCAGCTCCTGCGCCGTCCGGTACCGGTCCCGCAGGTGCCCCTCCAGCAGCTGCGGCGCGAGAGGGCAGCGTCAGCGCCGCCGCCGCCCCCCAGCCCCGCCGCGCACCCCCCGCCGCAGCCCCTGGCTCGCTTGCCTGCTTGGCCTCGTCGGCTCGGGCCTGCGCGCCGCCGGCCGTGTCCTCGGCTCGGGCGGCCACCAGGCTGTTGTTGGCTCGCTTCACCTTCAAGGCATCCACCTGCCGGTCCAGCAGCCCGACCCGCTCCATGGCACTGGCCAGCTGCTGCTCCGCGTTCGTCATCTGGGCCTGCATCTGGGCACCGGCACCGACACCGTCAGGGTGCCCATGTGGTGGGGACGGACACCACCAGGATGTCCGTGCAGCAGGAACGGACACAGTCACGGTGTCTGTGCAGCAGGGACAGACACCACCAGGGTGCCCACAGACCAAGGACAAACACTCAGGGTGTTTGCAGGGATGGACACCGTCAGGGTGCTCATGCTGGGGGGACGGACACCGTCAGGCTGTCCGTGCAGCAAGGATAGACACTGCTGGGGTGCTCTTAGACCAAGGATCTAAGGACACCACCAGGGAACCCACTTGATGGACAATGACACCATGAGGTTGCCCACATGGTGGGGACCACTGGCATGAAGGTGTCTCATGGCAGGGATGGACACCACCTGGGTGCCCACATGGTGGGAATGGATACTGTCAGGGAGTCTGCGTAGCAGGGACAGATGCCGTCAGGTTGCCCATAGACCATAGATGGACACCACCAGGGTACCCACATAGTATGGCCGGACACCATGAGGTTACCCCCATGGTGGGGACCGACGGCATAAGGGTGCCCCAGGGCTTGGATGGACACTGCCAAGGTGTCCATGTGCCAGAGACCAACACCATCAGGGCACCTGGGTGGTAGGGATGGGAGTCTGCCTGTTCCCACAGGACAGAAGCCACGGGGAGCTGGAAAGAGACCCTTACCACACCAAGTGCTCTCTCGCTGTGCTGGATGTCGCTGGTGGCACCACGGATGGCGTGCTCAGCCGTGCCCTGGGCTTGCTGCGCCTCCTCCAGCGCCTGCCGCACTGCCTCGGCCGTGCTCCTCACGCCCTCCGCCTGCGACCTGCAGCCGGGGCGGCCGCAGCCTCAGCACCTGCTGGGGCCCAGGTCTCTGGCAGGGCTGCGTCCCCCCGGCGCGCGTCCCAGCCCCACGCTCACCTGGACCTCTGCGCATCCTGCAGCAGCTGCCCGGCCTGGCGCACATCGCCGGCCGTCTGCTCCAGGATGGTGTCCACGCTGGCCAGGCCACGCACCCGTGCCTTGATCTCCTCGGCCAGCCGGTGGATCTGGGCCGGTGAGGCGGGCAGCGACAGCTCCAGCACCCGGCTGGCCACCACCTCGATGCTCTCGGGGTCGGCCCCCTCCTCTGCGGGCAGGAGCCGTCAGTGCCATGTGGTGCTCCGGGGCAGAGGGGCGCAGGGTCGCGGGCGCCCGGGAGGCACAGGTGGACAGGGGAGGTGGTGCCAGGCAGCGGGGAGGGCAGCGTGGGGCAGGGAGTGCAGGGGGACAGGGGCAACGGGGAATTGGAGGGCAGTGCTGGGGCTGTGCTGCGCGATGCTGTGCAGGGTTGTACAGTCCACGGGCAGTGCAGGGGCCGCGCGGTGCCACGCGGTGCCATGCAAGGCAGTGCGGTGCCATGCAGCGCCGGGCAGGGGCCGCCGGCCCCCGCTGCATGCCGCCACTCACGGCTCAGGAAGGCCTTGACGTGGCTGATGAGCTCCCGCAGCTCCTTGTTGGAGCGCTCCATGCGGGCCCTGGTCTGGTTTGCCTTGTCCAGAGCTGCCTGTGCCTGGAGCCGGGCCTCATCCGCCTTCCCCTTGGCCTCGGCCACCTGGGCAGGGGCCAGAGACCCTCAGCGCCCGACGGGCTCGGCTGCGCAGCCCAGTGCCCGCCGGCCCCGCGGCACGCACCTTGTGGGAGAGCTGGGCCACGTCGCCGGCGGCCCGCTGCAGCTCCTCCCGGGTATGGCGTGCCCGGTCCAGCGCGCTGTCAGCCGTGGACACGGCCCCGCCGCAGCTCAGTCCCCCGCAGCGCTGTCCCCCGTCCTCGTCCCGGCACCCAGCTCCTCCGCAAGGGCTCTCGGAGCAGGGCGCGTCGGCTGCAGCCCCGCACACCTGGAAGGGAGCGCAGGCTCGAGGAGGCTCTGGGCACCGTCCTCGGTCCCTGCCCCGTGCCCCTCACCTTCTCGTTGAGCGGCTGCAGGCTCAGCGCCTGTGCCCGCGCCGCCAGCTCCGTCAGCGCCCGCCGGCTGGCTGCGTTGTGCCGGTTGAAGTCGTCCCGGCGGCTGGCCAGGAGCTGCTCTGTGCGGCGCCGCGTGGCTGCCGAGGCGCTCGCGGGGCCGTGGGTGGCACTGTCTGCACGGCGCTCGGCCTCCTGCGACTCCGCGTGGGACTGGTGGATGCTGTCGTAGGCGCCTGGGGGGGCGGCACGGGAGTTGTGAGACCCCCGGCCACAGCCCTGCTGCCCCGATGCGGCCCCCCGGCACGGGGCTCCCGACTTCCTCACCGAGGAAGTTGGAGGTCTTGAGGGTGTGCAGCCGCTGGCCCAGCTCCTGCACGCTGTGGTTGAGGGCGCGGGCGCCCCGGTCCACGGTGCTCAGCACATGGCTGGCGTTGAAGTTGGCATCCTGTGCGGCCGTCAGCTCGCCCTCCAGCCGCGTCAGCCTCTCCGTGGCCTCCCCGATCTGCTGCCTGCGAGGCAAAACGGGTGAAAACCCGCTGCCAGGGCCGCCCTGGGGACCCGCGCCCAGCGCTGGCGCTCACCGCAGCCAGTCCACGGTGCGCATCAGGTGGGTGGCAGTGGCCGCTGTGGCGTTGCGGGCAGCGACGACGGCCTGCACGGAGGCCAGGCTCTCCTGCAGCTGGCGGAAGGTGCCCTCGAAGGCGCCGGCAGCGCCGGTGTGCTGCAGCAGGCTGGCCCGCTGCGCCAGCGCCCGGGTGCGAGCAGCCAGGTCCTGCACCACGCGGTCCCAGTCCCCGAAGCAGGGGTGGCAGGGCTGGCAGGCGGGGAAGGCGCCGGCAAAGCCCCGGGCGCACTGGTCGCAGCGGACGCCTGAGACGCCGGGCCGGCAGTCACAGTGCCCGCTGCCGCGGTGGCACTGGGTGCTGGCAATGCCGCGGGGGTCGCAGTCGCAGGCTGTGGGGAGAGCGGGCGTCAGGGCACCTGCAGCCTCGCCGCGGCGGGGGAGCCGTTTCCCCCACGGCAGCCCCGGCTCTCACCTCGGCACTGCTGCCGTGGGTCGCCCCAGTGGTTCTCCTGACAGTCAGCGCAGGTCCGGCCGCCGAAGCCCGGCTGGCACGAGCACTGCCCCGTGAACTGAAACAGGGAGGCTGAGGCTGGCACCGGTGCTGGGCGCCCCGGCACCCCCGCCGCCCGTCCCCAGGGTGTCTCACCTGGTTGCAGGTGGGCGCCAGGGCGTGCTGGGGGTGGCAGGCGCAGGGTTCGCAGCCCTGCCCGCTGCCCAGGTTCCAGAAGTTGGGGCTGCAGCGGTCGCAGCTCTGACCCTCCACGTGGGGCAGGCAGCGGCACTGCCCGCTGCGCCCATCGCACTGGCACTGCTGCGGCCCACAGGTGCTGGGGTCGGTGCCCAGTGCATTGCAAGAGCAACCTGCAACCGGATAGGTGCTGAGTACCGAGTGGGGATGGGAGTGGAGATGGGAGTGGGGATGGGATGAGGAAAGGATTGGGGCAGGGATGAGATTGGGGCAGGGATAGGATGGGGAAGGTGATGGAAAAGGGATGGGGGCAGGAGCAAGGCAGGGCCACAGGCACCCCCCCCACAGCGTGCATGGGCAGGGGGCGGCTGTGGGCGTGCAGGGTCCCTGGGGCCGGGCCGGGCCGTGCAGTGGAGCTGGAGGCAGGTCTGCTGGCAGCGCGGGTACTCACGCCTGCAGCTGTGCCGCGTGGCGTCCCCGTAGTAGCCGGGCTGGCACTCTGCGCAGTGGGGCCCCGCCGTGTTGTAGAGGCAGCGCAGGCAGCGCCCTGTGCGCCGGTCGCAGGCGTCCGGGTCGGTCATGTCAATGTTGTTGTGGCACTGGCAGGGCAGGCAGCGCCCACCAAACTGCAGCGGGTCCCCGTAGTACCCGGGCGCGCACTCGTCACAGCGGGGACCTGCCGGCACAGCGAGCTGGGCAGTGCCGGGAGCTGGGGCAGGGCACCCCTGGCCGCCCTCGGGGCTCCCCAACGCCAGCACCCACCTGTGTACCCAGGGCTGCAGTGGCAGATGACTTGTTGGGAGTGCCCATCCTGGTGGCAGGAGGTGGCGAAGTGGCGGCTGCTGCCGGGCCCCTCGGGGCAGGGGCAGGGCCGGCAGTGCTGGCCGGAGCCCAGCGCCGGGTTCCCGAAGTGCCCGGCCGCGCACCTGGGGACAGGCGGTGAGCGGGAGCCTGAGCTGCCGGTGGCACCGTGCCCCAGCCCGCGGCGCCCCACTTACCGCTGGCACCTCTCGCCGTCCGTGTGGTCGCGGCAGCGCAGGCAGGCGCCGGTGCGGGGGTCGCAGTCCTCGGCGTGCCCGTTGCACTGGCAGGGCCGGCAGGCCGGGAAGCCCCAGTGGCCCGGCTGGCAGCGGTCGCAGCGCAGCCCGTGGGCGCCCTCGCGGCAGGCGCACTGCCCCGTGGTGCTGTCGCAGACGCTGCTCACCGACCCCTCGCTGCTGCACTGGCACGCTGCGAGGCAGGGCGCCGAGAGCGTCGGCGCTGGGGCCGCCGCCGCCGAGCGTCCCTCCCCGCGCGTCCCCGCGGAGCCGCCCGGCTCCTCCTCGGGGCACTCACCTCGGCACCCGCCAGGCACGAAGCCGAAGGTTCCCAGGGAGCAGCGGTGGCAGCGGCGCCCCACCACGTTGGCTTTGCACTGGCACTGCCCACCCTGGGGCCGGCACTCGGCGCTGAGCGAGCCCTGGGGGTCGCAGAGGCAGGCTGCGGGCAGAGCGCGGCGTGAGCGCGGCGGCCCCACGGCCACGGGGCGCGAGCGCGCGCGCGGGGCCGTACTCACGCAGCGCCCCGTCGTGCAGGACGGCCGACATGCTGCTGAGAAGGCTGGAGCACGGCTCGGCCACGGGCGACTGCCCCACGGCGTGGAAGTGCTGGGCACAACGGTACCGCTCAAAGGTCTCCCGACGCCCCGCGGCGCTGGGGTCGCCTGCGATGAACATCTCCAGGGAGGAGTAACGGGGCAGGAGCACCAGCTGGGGGAGACAGGGAATCGGGACACCCCCCTCATCTCTCCCCTCACCTCCCACGGGTGCATCCTGTGCGCAACCCAGCTGCCCCACATGCACCCTGCGCAATGCCCAGCCTGCTCCACGCTGCACCCCGTGCACCAAGCAGCCACCCTGTGCACCCTCCCTGGCCCCCACAGCCAGGTGCCCCCCGGGGACGCCCCTCACCGAGTCGATGAGCACGCTGGCGGAGGGCGGCTCTTGCCGGGCTGCAGCACAGCCCAGCTCCAGGCGGAGGGTGTAGGAGACGCCCTTCTCCAGGCAGACGGGCTGGGGCAGCACCACGTACCTGCGGGGCAGCAGAAGGCAGGCACGGGCAGATGGGTTCCCCCTGCCCCTCCGGCTCCCCGGGCAGCTCGGCCCGGCCCCGGCGGGGTGCTCACCTCGCGCCGGACGGGAGGCTGGCGGAGAGCTGGTCGTCGGCCGGGATGGTGTTTCCACAGGGGCTGCTGGCGGAGACGGGGCTGGGGCGCAGCACCCGCAGCCTCACCTCCTTCCAGGGCTCTGGGTGCTGCAGGCAGAGAACAGGGCAATCGCCGCCCCGAAAGCCTCGCCGGCCCGCGCTGACCGCGGCCCCTCGGCCGGGAACGCGGCTCAGCCTCCCCGGCCCGGCTCACCTGGGGCTCGTAGCGGATGACCACGTCGTACTCCATGGAGAAGGGCACGTTGCCCACGTGAAACTCCACCGAGCTGCCCTCCGTCACGCGGGCAAAGCCCCTCCCCGTCCACGAGGC
Organism: Rhea americana; assembly: GCF_003343005.1. Lineage (NCBI taxonomy): Eukaryota > Metazoa > Chordata > Aves > Rheiformes > Rheidae > Rhea > Rhea americana. Next base: position 13,083 of record NW_028186428.1, on the reverse strand, counting down.
CGGGCGGCCCGCGGGGGGCTCGCGCTCCACCACCGAGCCCTGGTGCGAGGGGCAGTTGATGCGACCCCGCAGGGCACCCTGGCCGCAGGCATCGCTCCCCTCTGCTGCAGGGCAGGGTGCCTACGAGCCTGGGCACCTGCAGCTCCCCGCAGTGCCCAGCTTGCCCGGGGGCGGCTCGGCCCCTCACCTGCTGCAGCCGGGCATCCTCAGCCTCGTAGGTGTAGTGGTCCAGGTTGATGTGGTAGAAACCGGGCTCCACCTGGCCGCACCGCCGTCCCACCATGTGGCTGCGGCACCGGCACTGCCCCGTCTCCGCAGCACACCTGGCACGCCGACGGCACTCTCAACACCGAGCCCTGGCGCTGCACGCTGGCAGGGTGCCCCGCCGCTGCCCCCAGCCCCAAACTCACAGGTTGTCTCGGGCGCCTCCCACGTCGCAGTCGCAGGGCCGGCACCCCGGGAGGTCGTGGCTCAGTGCCCAGTGCTCGGGCTGCAGGGAGCGAGAGCGTCAGCGAGCGCCCGGCTCCGGCGCCGTGCCCCCGAGCACCGCGCGCGGCCGCCGGGCAGCTGCGCAAGCAGCCCCACTCACCAAGCACTGGTCACAGTTGCGCCCGGTCACCAGCCGCTTGCAGAGACAGTCGCCGCTGACGGGGTCGCACCGGCTGCCCTCGGCCACGGTGCCGCGGGGGTCACACTGGCACCCTACGCAGAGAGCCAGCCGTGTCCGGCAAGGCCAAGCCACACGCCGAGCCCCGGCGGGTGCCCCAGAGCCCGCGGGAGCCGGCGCCGCCGGCGGTACCTACGCTGGCAGCCCTGCGGGTTGGCGGCACTGAGCCCGAAGAAGCCGGGCTTGCAGCGGTCGCAGCGGGGGCCCTGCACGTGCTCCTTGCAGCGGCACTGCCCCGCGAGGAGCCCCCGGGCCGGGTCGTCGGCAGCGTCGCACAGCCCGCCGTCCAGCGAGCCCTCGGGGTCGCAGTCGCAGGCTGCGGGCGCAGGCAGCGTCAGCACCCGCGGCCGGCCGCGCACCCTCGGGCGCCTGCCCGGGCACCCCAGCACCCCCAGCCCCACCTCGGCACACCGCAGGGTCCCGCAGGTCCTTGCTGGGGTCCTTGTAGTAGAAGGGCTTGCAGAGGTGGCAGCGGCGGCCCATGGTGTTGTGCTGGCAGCCGTCGCACACGGCCCCGCTCGCGTTCCCCGTGGCCAGGTACACGGCCATGTCGAAGTGGCACCGCCGCGAGTGCTCGTTGCAGTCGCACCCTGCGGGGCCGGCACCGCGGGGGGGCATGCAGCACCCCGACCCCGGCCCCCAGCCCCGGCATGCAGCACCCCGACCCCAACCTCGGCATGCAGCACCCTGACCCCAGCCCCCAGCCCCGGCACGCAGCACCCCGACCCCAGCATGCAGCGTCCCGACCCCCAGCCCCGGCACGCAGCACCCCGACCCCGGCATGCAGCGCCCCGACCCCAGCACACATCACCGGCACGCAGCACCCCGACCCCGGCATGCAGCGCCCCGACCCCGGTTCCCAGCCCCGGCATGCAGCACCCCGACCCTGGCATGCAGC
>NW_028186428.1:9518-11272 GCF_003343005.1 Rhea americana | reverse complement strand
CCGACCCCCAGCCCCGGCATGCAGCACCCTGACCCGCAGCCCCAGCACGCAGCACCCTGACCCCAAACTCAGCATGCAGTGCCCCAGCCCCAAACCCCACATGCAGCATCCCGGCCCCAACCCCCAAACCCAGCATACAGCTCCCTGACGCCAACTCCAAATCCAGCCTGCAGCACCCAAATCCCACCAAACCCTGGTGCAGCCCCCAGGACCCCCCAAAACCAAACTGTGGCATGCAGCACCCTCAGTCCTCAAGGCCCTTTGAACCACGGCATGCAGCACACCGAATCCCAAGCACAGCTTGCAGGACCCCACGCCCCCAAACATGGCCTGCAAGATCCCCAAACTGGCCCCCAAACCACAGCCCGGCACGCAGGACCCCCAAGCCCCCTGGCACAGCGCAGCCTGCCAGACCGTGCCAGGGTCCCAGCGCCGGGCGCCCCGCGCCGGCAGCACTCACGGCGGCAGGCGTTGGTGCTGGTGCCCTGCGCCGGGCGCCAGGGCAGGTCGTGGTAGAAATCCTCGCAGCGCTCGCAGTTGAGGCCCTGCGTGTGGTGCTTGCAGACGCAGCGACCGTGCACCTGCCGGGACGCAGCGGTGAGGGGCACGGGACCGGGAATCCAGGCTGCCCAGCTCCAGTGCGGCACCGCGGCAGAGCGTGCGGGCCCGGGCTCGCCCTACCATGCCGGCGGCGGCGGCGGGGGCCCCGCTGAGCGGGGCGCACTCCGAGGCGTGCCCGTAGCAGAAGCAGTTGCCGCGCAGCACCAGCTCGTAGAGCGCGTAGTAGTACTTCTCGCGGATCTCCCGCCGCGAGTCCAGCAGGTTGTCGCCCAGCGTGTGCAGCTTGGTGAAGTTCACCCGCAGGTTGGTGACGCGCAGCAGGTCTGGCATGGGGGGAGAGCAGTGTCAGCACCGGGTGTTGCACGCCCAGCTCCGGCAGCGTGTGGCCCGCACGGGGTGTGCGTGGCTGGGCTGGGCTGTGCGCGGCTGCGCACCATCAGCCTGGGTGATGCCCGGCTGTGCAACACCCGCCCAGGCTGTGCACACGGTCCTGGCTCTGCACAGCCCCAGGCGGGCGAGGGGCTGGGAGCTCCCCAGAGCAGAGGTTTCCCCTAGGGAAGGGCAGGTCTGGGGGCCCGAGGGTGCCGCTGCCGGGGGCGCGCGTGGGGCAGCGCTGTGCATGGCGGGCGCAGCCTCGCGCTGCCCCGGCTCCCCGGCACGACAGCACGGCTCGGCTCCCCGGGGAGCGCAGCTTCCCAGCAAGCCTGCCCTGCAGATTCCTCCCCTCCTCCTGCTCCCAGCCTAAATTTAGCCCTGGGCAGTCAACCCCCTCCATCTCATGCACGGCCCGGCCTGCAGCCTTTCTTGCCGTGGATCCCTTCCTGCTCGGCACTGGGGTGGGCCCAGCTCTGGCACAGCCCAGCGGCCGGCGGGGCCGTCCCGGCGCTCCCGGCAGGCCCTTCCCTCTCCGCTGGGTGCCCCGCGCTCGCTGTGACGCAGCTCGGCTTTCAGCTGCAAGCCCGGGCTGCAGCCCCCAGCGTGGCCCCCCGAGGCTCCTGTCGGCTGGGCTGAGCCCCCGCAGGCTGGACCCGGCCCCAACCCCCGCGGCGGAGCTCCGAGCTGGGGAAGAGCAGCCAAAATAGCGGCACCCAAAATAGAGCAGCCAGGCTGGAGCCCCTGAGCAGCCGGCGACTCACTCTGGATGTCGGGACTGTAGGGGTCCGGGATGGGGATGGCAGGGTCCAGCACCCGGT
>NW_028186428.1:5515-7613 GCF_003343005.1 Rhea americana | reverse complement strand
CCTACCTTCCAGCTTCCTCTTGCTGCTGTTGGCCTTGTCCAGGAGGTCCTGGGCCTGCTGCGTGATGTGCATCACGCGCTGCCGGGCGGCCGGGGACGCCCCGTCCAGCTCGCTCACCCGGCCCTTCAGCAGCAGGTACCGCTGCGCCACCTGCGCCAGGTCCTGGCAGCGGGAAGGGGGGACGCGACACGCTGAGGCTGAGCCCCCCTGGCGCCCGGCCGGCCGTGCCCCTCCGCTCTGCCCCCCCCCACCCCGGGGCTCACCTGGCTGAGCGTCCCCGCGGCGGCGGTGGCGAGCTGCGCCCGGGCCTCGGCTCGCTGGGCCAAGCGCCGGCCGTCTCGGCTCTGCTCCTGCAGCGCGGCGACGCGCTGCGCCAGCTCCCGCAGCCGCTTCTGCACCCGCTGCTCCTTCCCCTCCAGCGCCTGCAGCTTGCGCTCCGCCTGGGCGAGCGGGCGGCACCAGGCTGCCAGCGCGCACGGCGACCCGCCTGCCTGCGCCCCCCGGCCCCGGCGTCCCCAGCGTGCCCGGGCCGCCGGCCTCGCTCCCCCAGCATGCCCACGGCACGGCCCCGCTCCCCATGGCATCTTCCCCTGGTTTACCCATGGCACCAGCCCCATTACCCCAACACACCCATGGCATCAGCCCTGTGACCCCAGTATACCCATGGCGTGGGCCCCATGACCTCAATGTACCCACAGCACCAGCCCCGTTACCCCCAATACAGCTGTGACACCGGCCCAGCACCATTACGCGCAATAGACCCATGGCACGGTGGACCCATGGCATGGCCCTGTGACCCCCGATGTACCCATGGCACCAGCCCCATTGCCCCAGTGAACCCATGGCACCAGCCCTGTGACCCCCAATACGCCCATGGCACTGGCTCCATCACCCCACTACCCCCACAGCGCCGGCCCCAGTCGCCCCCGCGCACCCGCGGTGCTTGCCCTCCTCCCCGGCACATCCCAGCACCAGTCCTGCACCCCGTTAACCGTCGTGCCCAGGGCACCGGCCCCGCTGCCCCCCGTGCACGCACAGCCCCGGCCCCCCCGGCCCCGGCGCCAGCTCCTCGCACCTCCTTGGCGCGGCTCTCCGCCGCACGGATGGCGTCCCCGGCGCTCTGCAGCGCGCTCCCCGCCGCCGCCGCCTGGGCCTGCGCCGTCTGCAGCGCCCGCCGCGTGCCCGCCAGCACGTCCTGCACGCCCTCCGCCCGCTCCCTGCGGGGACACGGGTGGCTCCAGCCCCTGCCCCGCGGCTGGCTCGTCCCCCGACGCCGGGACCCCGCTCGCGGCCCCCCGCGGCGCCCGGCACTCGCCTGGCCTCCTGCCCCCGCTGCAGCAGGCTGCGGGCCGCGGCCAGCCCCTGCGCCGTGCCGTTCAGCACCGCGTCCACCCCGTCCAGCTGGCCGATGCTCTGCCGGATCTCGAGCAGCAGCTCCTGGATCCTGCCGGGGCTGCTGGGCAGGGAGATGTTCAGCACCTGCCGGGCCACCAGCTCGATGCTGGCCGGGTCGGCCCCCTCCTCTGCGGAGACACGGAGCGGGGCTGAGCTCGGTGCCGGCGCCGCGCTGCCCCGTGCCCGGCGCCCGTCCCGTGCCCAGCCCTACCTGCCAGGAAGGCCTTGATGCGGCGGATGAAGTCGCGCAGCTGCGCCGTGGCCTTCTCGGCGCGGGTGCGGGCCGCCTGCGAGCGCCCCAGCGCCTCCTCGGCCTGGCTCCGCACGCCCCGCGCCAGGTCCTGCACCTCCCGCATCTGGGGGGGCGGGGGCGGCGACGGGGGCGCTGAGCGTGGGGCGCAGCGCTCGCGGGCACGGGGGGGCGGGTACGGGGCGCAGCGGTGCCACGGGGACGGGTGAGGGGGCACAGGGGCATGTGCAGAGGGGCACAGAGGGGCGTGCAAGAGGGTGTGCAAGGGGGTGCAAGGAGGGGGCACGGGAGGGACATGCAAAGGGGCACAAGGGGATGTGCAAGGGGGCACAGAAAGGGCACGGGTGGGACGTTCAAAGGGGCACAAGAGGGATGCAGAGGTGACAAGGACACGAGCACGGGAGCACGAGGACACTGCACAAGGGGCAGCCGCAGGGGCGCAGCGGGGCCGGG
>NW_028186428.1:0-4149 GCF_003343005.1 Rhea americana | reverse complement strand
GTCACGCCTCGGCCGCCGCGCGGGGCCCTGCGTCCCCTGCGGCCCGCCGTGTCCCCAGGGCGCCCCATGTCCCGGGGATCCCGCTGTGACACTGGGGACCCCCATGAGCCCAGGGTCCCACCACATCCCCGGGCTCCCACCGTGTCCCCAGGGTCCCATCATTTCCCCGGGTCCCCATGTCCTCAGCATCCCACCGTGTCCACAGGGCCCCTCTGTCCCCAGGTCCCACTATCACCCCAGGAACCCCCCATGTCCCCAAGGACCCCCCCTATGTCCTCAGCATCCCACCATGTCCCCAGGGTCTCTGTGTCCCTGGGGCCCCATGACCCCAGGGTCCCCCATGTCCCCAGAGACCTCCAGACCTCAGTATCCCACCATGTCCCCAGGGCACCCATGTCCTCAGGTCCCACCACGTCCCCAGGGTCCCCATGTCCCCAGGGTCCCACCATGTCCCCAGGTCCTCACCACATCCTCAAGGTCCCACTATGTCCCCATGTCCCCAAGGCCCCACCATGTCCCCAGGGTCCCCCCATGTCCCCAGGGTCCCCAGAGGCCCACGTCCCCAGAGCCTCCTGCATCCCAGGGCCTGCCGTGTCCCCAGACATCCTGTGTCCCCAAGACCCCTCGTTTCCCCGGGGCCCCCATACTCCCGACGTCCCCTGTCCCCGGAGCCCCGGTGTCCCCGGCCCCTCGGACACGCTCCCACCTCGGCACTCCAGCTCGGGGTCGCCCCAGTGATGCTCCTGGCACTGGGAGCAGACGCGGCCCCCGAAGCCGGGGCGGCACAGGCACTGCCCCGTGACCTGCAGCGAGAGCGACGTGCTCAGCGGCGCCCGGAGGCGACGGAGCCGCGGCGCCAGCGGCGCGGTGCACTCACCGCATCGCAGGCCGGGTGCAGGGCGTGCGTGGGGTGGCAGCCGCAGGGCTCGCAGCCCCCCGGCTCCCCCAGGCTCCAGAAGTGGGGGGCGCAGCGGTCACAGCTCTTGCCCACCACGTTGGGGCGGCAGGCGCAGGCGCCCGAGGCTCGGTCGCAGGCGCAGGTGCCCGCGGCGCAGTGCGAGGCCAGCGTCCCCCGTGGGTCGCAGCTGCAGCCTGCGGGGCGGGCGGCCGCGTGGGGCCCAGCCCCGACCCCAACGCCCCCCAGTGCCCTGCCTGGCACTGACCCCCCTGTACCCCCAACCTGCCTGCGTGCTCCTGACCCCCACGTGGACACCACCCCTTGCGTGGCCCCAAGCCCCTGCTCTGCCCCGAATGCTTGTGTGGCCCCAATCCCTGCACGGCTCCAAACCCCCTGCACGGCCCCAGACCCCCTGCACGGCCCCAGACCCCCTGCATGGCCCTGAACCCCCTGCATGGCCCCAGACCCCCTGCATGGCCCCAATTCCTGCACAGCCCCAGACCCCCTGCATGGCCCTGAACCCCCTGCACGGCCCCAGACCCCCTGCATGGCCCCAATTCCTGCACAGCCCCAGATCCCTGCGTGGCCCCAGCCTCTTGCACAGCCCCAGCCCCTTGCACGGCCCCAAAAGCTCGGCACAGCCCCCAAACCCCTTGCCTGGCCCTGACCCCTTGCATAGCCCCCAAAACCCTGGGGTCCTGCCTGACCCCTGCAGCACCCCGCAGCCCTGCACAGCCCCGGCCCCCCGCACGGCCCCGGCGGCTCGCCCGGTGCCAGCCCTCGGGCTCCGCGGCGCCCCACTCACGCCGGCAGCTGCGTTGCAGGGCATTGCCGTAGTAGCCGGGCTGGCACTCGGCGCAGCGGGGCCCGGCGGTGTGGTACAGGCAGCGCAGGCAGTGCCCCGTGCGGGGGTCGCAGGCCCCCGGGTCGCTGGCGTCGATGTTGTTGTTGCACTGGCAGGGCCGGCAGACACCCCCCTCCGTCTCCGGCGCCCCGAAGTACCCAGGCGAGCAGCGGTCGCACCGGGGCCCTGCGGGCAGCAGCGGAGGGCCCGTGGGTGCTGGGGGCGCCCGGCACCCCCCAGAGCATCCCCCGGCGGTGCTGGCGCGGCGCCCCTCACCGGCGTATCCGGGCGCGCAGAGGCACACGATGTGGCCGGTGGCCTGGTCGGCGTGGCAGGCGCTCCCGTGGTAGTGCCGCGTGCCGGGGAAGCCGGGGCAGGGGCAGGGCCGGCACTGCTGCCCCGAGCCCAGCACCGGGTCCCCGTAGTAGCCGTCCTGGCACCTGCGAGCAGCAGGGCTGAGCGGCCGGCGGGCGACGCGCCCCGCGGCGCGGCCGCCCTGTCCCGTCCCGCTCACCTCTCGCAGTGCCGGCCGGCGGTGTGGTCGCGGCAGCGCAGGCAGGCGCCGGTGCGGGGCTCGCAGTCCTCGGCGTGCCCGTTGCACTGGCAGGGCCGGCAGGCCGGGAAGCCCCAGTGGCCCGGCTGGCACTGGTCACACTGGCGGCCCACGGCGCCGGGCTGGCACCGGCACTGCCCGCTCACCGCGTCGCACGTCCGCGACGCCGAGCCCTCGGGGGAGCAGGCGCAGGCTGCGAGACGGCACCGCCGGGGTCAGGCGCACGGGGCGCACGGACGGAGGGACGGACGGATGGGGGCACCCGGGGCACGGCCGGCCCGCGGGCTGCGGGGCGGGAGGACGCGGGTGCACGGATGGGCCACGGGGCGGGTGAGCAGGCAGGTGGGCAGACGGGTGAGAGGTCGCGAGCAGGAGCAGTGCCCAGCCCCGCGCAGACCCCCGCAGGGTACGTGGAAGGACAGACAGACAGATGGATGCGGGACTCGGACCCAGAGCACGGCCACCCCACAGGCTGCGGGACAGCGGGGCTGAGACAGAGGCGCGGATGGACAGATGGACGGGCGGGTGATGGCCGCAAGCTGGAGCACCAGCCAGGCCCACGCGGGACAGACGGACAGGAGCACCCGCATGGCTGGGGCCCGGGGCACCGCCAGCGCCAGCGCGGGGGTCCCGCTCCCCGCAGCACGGCACGGCGCGGCGCCCGGCGCAGCCCGACCCACTACTCACGGCTGCAGCCCAGGGGCCCGAAGCCGTAGCTGCCGGGGGCGCAGCGGTCGCAGCGGCGCCCGACGACGTGGGGCTTGCACTGGCACTGCCCGCCCAGCGCCTGGCACACGCCGCTGCGGGAGCCCTGCGGGTCGCACTGGCAGGCTGCGGGGCGGGAACGGCGTGGAGCGGGGCCGCCCGGGCACCCGCCGCCCCCCACGGGGGGCACAGCCCCATCCCGACCCCCTGCACTGGGCATTCTGCCCCCCTGCAAGGGGTATGGTCCCATCCTGACCCACTGCAATGGGCACAGCCCCATCCCGACCTGCTGCACCGGGCATGCTGCCCCCCTGCAGGCCCATCCTGACCCACTGCAATGGGCACAGCCCCATCCTGACCCACTGCACCGGGCATACTGCCCCCCTGCAGTCCCATCCTGACCCACTGCAACGGGCACGGCCCCATCCCGACCCACGGCAGCGTGCATACTGCCCCGCTGCAGGCCCATCCTGACCCACTGCAGTGGGCACAGCCCCATCCTGACCCACTGCACCGGGCATACTGCCCCCCTGCAGTCCCATCCTGACCCACTGCAGTGGGCACAGCCCCATCCTGACCCGCTGCACTGTGCATACTGCCCCCCTGCAGTCCCATCCTGACCCACTGCAGTGGGCACAGCCCCATCCTGACCCACTGCACTGTGCATACTGCCCCCCTGCAGTCCCATCCTGACCCACTGCAGTGGGCAGGGCCCCATCCCGACCCACGGCAGCGTGCACAGCCCGGGCCCGACCCACGCAGCGGCCCCCCGCCCCGCCCCATCCCGACCCACGGCAGCGTGCACAGCCCCGGCCCCACTCACGCAGCGCCCCGTCGTGCAGCAGGGCCGAGACGCTGCAGACGAGGCGGGCGCAGGCCTCGGCCAGGGCGGGCGGCGGCACCATGCGGAAAGCCTCCAGGCACCGGTAACGCTCCAGCTCCTCGCGGCGCTGCGCCGCCGCCGCCTCGGCGCCCTCGAAGCCCGGCAGCTCCGGCACCCGCGGCAGGAGCACCAGCTGCGCCGGGAGAGCCGGGCGGCGGGGAGGTGGGCGAGGGGCAGAGCGGCCCGGCACCGGGCGGCGGGGCAGCCCCGACCCTGCGGGGGGCTCGTCCGCCCCAGCCCCACGGGGACCCCCAGCTTCAGCTCTA
>NW_028186427.1:899227-914241 GCF_003343005.1 Rhea americana | reverse complement strand
GCAGCTTTCAGGTAACCAAAAGAAGGGAACAGAAAATAATTATTTTGCTAAAATTCTGTTAAAGAAAAAACTGAAAGCCAGGTAGAAATAAAGTTTGTGCAGTCAGCATTTAGCTAGTATTATAAATCAAATAACTCTCTAAAACATTTTGCTCTACATTGGAAAAATAAACAAGTTGAAACTATCTTTATATCTATATTCACCAAAATACAAGATGCATACATAGCACAACTCACAAAATTCYATCACCTTACAGAACATTCAAGATGTATCTATATACACTTCTTTTTCCCTTTAGATTGGCCAATGCAAACCAGACCTGCAAGCTCGTAGCTGCAGTAGCTCAGCTCTAATTCTGAACTAATATGCCTTTTAGAGAAAATTTAACTTCAGTCCTGCAGTTCTGGACAGGAGTGTACTCAGTTACTCCATGACAATAATACATAGAGAGATGCATCAGCTTTAGGAGCTGTGAAGAGACGGGGTTTGTAGTGACAGAGCGGGTAAAACACATCTCCAGGCAGTTAGCATTGGCAGCTCTGAGATATTTGAACTTCCTCAATGAAGACTAAACTTCTAGAGACTTTACTTAATAAATGCTAAACRCTCCTTAACAAATATTTGCAGCTTAAAGTTTTGCAATATCCAGTATTTTCATCTCCAGTTAGTCAATYTCTATAGTAGCAGCAGCTACCTTCTTGATTAGAATGCGATTCTTCTGCCAAGATCTTTGCATAAAAGCACAGCAAAGTATTATTGAAAAGTCATCAGTTTTATTTAATGCCAAAATATACATTTGGCCCCAGTCTTGTCACTAGAATCACCTGGGACGCTTTTGTTAAAACTCTCTGGAAAGATTTGTCCTGAGACAGAGCTCCAGCATGAGATAAAATTGTTCATCTGGCAAAAAAATATAAATGGATGAATACTGAATGTGAAATTTCAAGAGAACTCCGTACAAATAGAGCTTGCTAACATGAAAYATATCCTTGCCAAATTAATTGCATTTCATAAACTGGATTTTGAAAACTAGAAAAGACCAATGATATATATATTTTGATTTCCTAAACAACTCAGACCATATGATTTCAGCAAGGAATTTCTGTGGCAAGGCTGCTTCTTTTAGTGGAAAATGATTTGAATACTTTGAGTACTGGAGTACCATTATATACTTGATAAATTGTTCCACTGATTAATAACTCATTGCTAAAATTTGCAGTTTATTTCCAGCTTAAGATTCTCTAGCTTCATCTTTAAGCCACTAAATCCTATTGTAGCTTTTTCTACTACCTATAAAGTCCTTTACTATCTGAAATCCTTTTCTCACGCGGTTATTTATAGGCTTTTAATTTTCTCTTTGATTAAATAAATAATTCTTTTTTWAATGTCCTAGCAGTGTGCATATTTCTGATCAGAAACCTTGGAGAATGTTTCCACTTAGAAAGCTTCTGTTGTTAGTTAACAGCTATATATTATAATATTTTTAATTTCACATAAAATGTATGAATTGACAAAGATATTTGTTACATTCATAACTGACTTCTCAAATGAATTCTAAGCTTAAGAGATTAAATAGTTTATATCAGAAAAATGTATCAACTTTTCGATTGCAGCTTTGGGCACTAAATTGCTTTTCATAGATTTCATCTCAGAAAGCTTCATCTGAAATTTTCTGTACTGAATACAGTGACTGGGTTTGAGATATTGCAAGATAGAAGGATTTTTGAATGGCTAATTTTTTTACTTTTTAATAGGCATAACTGGTGAATTTTGACTATAATAAATGCTACATGAAGGCATGAACGCAGCATTAACTTTACATCGGTTTTAGTGAAGTTCATTCTATTTTTATAATTCCTTCTGTGACTATTCAAGATTAGTATTCTATATTAAGTTAATTAGTACATTGGAGTATTTCCAGATGAGMGCAAACATATGCATGCAAACAAAACAATTTAAAATCTTAGTTATCATCAGAGCTGACTTTTGCAACAAAAGAATGAATTTCTTTGGACTTTTCATTAAATCAGATGTTCATTAAAGATTAAAAAAAAAACATTTCTTCTTATAAACAAAGGTCATAGAATATTTTAATATTTCTGACAGATGTTTCAATGAGGTTTTCCATGGCTGGTTTGCAGTGGAAGTAATCTAATTAAACATATATTGTGCTTAATAAAACTGGATAGAAATCTTACTGTAGGGGATGAAGTAGCTATATGGGAAGAATTAAACATCAGAAAGCAGTGATGATAATTCACCTGTCTTTGGTTAGGATTAAAACAAAGTCCTTAAGTCGTCTATAGCCCTCTCAAGCCAGTATGAACATCCCATACTCCTCTTGAAGTAAGCAAGGATAATCAACAAGGCTTTGTTTTTCTCTGACTTCCTAGTTTTGTTTTTTTCTATTTTTCTTTTTTCTTTCGGAGGTGATCTGTACTACTTATACCCAAAAGTATGATTTTTATATCAATACCATGTAGCACATGCAACCCATCACTTCCTCCACTAAAAAGTTCCCTTTTACCTCAGTCATGTTCCTGATTTTTATCACCTTGATTGCTCTCCTTAGTTCTATGAATATTGCATTCCTAGCCATATAGTAATCCAGTTCAACATGGAAGATGGACATTTAAAATTAGCGCACTTTTGGGGGTTGTCAAAGAYGTGGTTCAACCTTCTACAGACTACAAAAACACAAAAACCAAATGTGCCACCTTCCTGAATGTCAACTAAACAATTATGCAAAAACTAGGTACTTACAGCGTAACAGCTACTTGTAAATTGAAAGCATTTTGAGTACTTTGGCATAGGGCTTAGGCATGCTTGATCTACTGAGTCCAGTGGATGTTTATGCAGAACTCACTTACTTTTGAATGATACCACATATGTGTGCATTCTACCTCTCTCTCCAGGCTGAAGTATGCTCAGAAGTCCAATCTTAGGCAGCTTTAGGGTTCAAAATTATGACAAATTGAATTACTCAATGAGATTTGAYATCTGGTACATCTGTTTGTCAAGTTGATACATTCCCTGTTTCAGTCTGGGCCCTTGAGCTTCCCATCTTCCTCACTGCTCTGATTTGGAACAAATTAGCTAATGCTTTTGATGGAGAAACATGGGCAYGGAGCAGAAGATGCTTTCTACAAAGATCCTTGCTCTACAAATAATTTGGTCCCAAACCACTATCAAATATTGCCCTGTCCTTGTACAATACAATTTTCTAAGGAACTGAAGGATTTATCCTGTGCTTACATGCTCTGCCATGTCCTCATATGCCTGCCATTCACTTGGCATTACGCTGTGAAACATCAAGTCTGGCAGGCTGCAAACAGCTTTCCTATCGTATACACTGCGGTGCTTATTCCATCTGATAGTCTAGAATCAGAGGAAAGCAATATGTAATCCAGAGGTGATGAGGGCCAGAGTTAGTATTTGCAAAGAACTTGCTCTCAGTTAGCRCTTTGCTGTTGTATGAGGATATTCTGGTAGCCCTGTGAAGAGCCACCAGGGAAGTCTGGCACTGCTGGTTCCCAGTTCCCTGCATGGCATCAAGTAATGCTGTTTTAAATATAAGAAATTAAAATGGCCAATTTGAAGCTGCAGGACAGCAGAACAGGCGAAAACATTTATTGGCCAGAAGTTTGCCATGGATTCCTTTTCAACAAGCTGCTCCAGTTCTTTTCTAAAACAGTTGATCACTCTACTGTAAAGGTGCAAAGGATTCTGTGATCATGACAGAGGGCATTCTAGATGATAGAAAGGATGGATGCAAGATAGTCTGGGCCATCTGCTCCAGGGACCAAACTGTGCACACATTGAAGATGTATGAGTGTAGCTTTGAAGTTTCARTTTAGGTTGAGAAGAGTACACTCCAGGCACACTGCAGGTGTACTTAATTCAAATTACTTTTCAATAACAGAATGTCAGGTATCGTTTAAAATGTGGTCTTTGTTTCATGGCAAAACTAACATTTATAATTACTTACCATCATCTTCTACAGAAAGCATTCTGTCAACCCATTCATCTGATTTTGGCCATGGGTCTGTGAGGCTCACTTCCCTGCAATGCTTCTGTATATATTTCATAACWTTTTCATCATATTCCAATACAACCCATGCTCGCCTTGCGGAAGCATTCAGAAAGCCTTTCAGTTCCCTAGGAGGTTTGTTTCCTCTGTCAACTGAGGATCATGCTTAAGATATTTTAGCTGATTTAAATTTTAGGCTTGTTTGATTTAAGCCTGATAAATTTAAATAGATTTAAGCATGTCTATTTTATACTTTCAAGTTTATTTGATTTGTGGTTCAGTTAAAAGCTCTGACAGAAAATGTATTTGAAACATATTTAACTTGATACTTCACGTTTATTCAAATGTTTTAATCTAAACTTTTGAATAGCTGACATCTATATCCTGAAACTGTAGACACAAACACTTCAAATCTAAAATAACCCCAAGATCAAATCAAATGTTTAGAAGAAGCTAAGTAGTAAAACACAAATCAAAGCCCTAGAGTTGCATATAATGATCTTATGAGATGATCTTATTATTCACATATTCACAAGACTGATAAACCATTTTAGCAACTGAATTCCTGTAAAGATTGAAGACAGTTGCTTCTAACTGCCATTCTTCATTGACAATTTAATCTCTCAGGTTCCAAAYTGCCTAGATAGCAGAGAATCCAGGATATAATCTAAACTATTGCCTTATAAATCCATTTCTATATTAATGAATCCCTCAGGTTTCCAGTCAATTACAAACTGTCTACCAAAATGTTCTTCAACAAGGTATGAAAAAAAAATGTGAAACATTCCCTATTTTTTACACAATTCTCTGAGGACTGAGGACTGCTGAGGACAGATGGAATCCATCTGACAAAGTGAGGCAAAGGACTTGCCAACTTAGTGAAGAGAAGTTTAAACTAAGAACATTGGAAACAGAGATTAAACCCACAGTTAAGTGAAGAAGTGGRGAGCAAGTGTGGAAAGCAAAGAGTGCAGGGCTATGAAATAAGAGAGACATCAGAAATAATAAAACACCTGTCTCAAGTATATGCACGTACGCACACAGACCGGGGAATAACAGGAGGAACTAGAGATGCAACACTGRTGAGGCAACTAAGGTTAGGTAGGACACAGGGAGGCTGCTAGAAAGGGCAGTACCCATCAGAAGAGGCAGGGTGGGAAAACTAAAGGCAACTACATTTTGGGAGTATTTCAGATGAGTTCAGTGGGAAGCAGATGTGTGTTTCTTGAGAGAGTGCAGGAAAACGGAGAGTACTTGCTTCCACTCTCATAACTCAAGAGACTTCTTCAAAATATTATCTTATCTAGTTAGGACAACCACACTGATCTGAATGCCAGACAAGGGAAAAAAAACACTCTCCCTGGGAAAGTGTTGTAGTAAGCTTGGATGTATGGCATACCCCTGTGGAACACACACTTAAACAAACGGATTTAGAAGTTTCAGCTCATKCTAACTTAATAGCAAATACTGCTAATTATTTGAGCTGGCAAGCTGGAAATTTAACAAGACTTTTGGTGAACATATGCCTCCAATATATGCCAGCAGAATATTTTACTGTCATGATCAATTTCGTTGCCTGTACAGAAAACAAACATGAAAGAGCAGCCTATGGCATAGTTGGAGGGTCTATTTAATTACTGCCTTTAGCAGAATYTATTTCCAGAAATACTATCACTCAATTGGAAATAAAATATCTCCTGGCACTTCAAAAGCATTTTCAGATATTATTATCAAACACAACTTTTTTGACTGCTGAAAGRAAAAAATAATAGACACATCTGTGGAGGAATAACCCCATACACCAGTACATAYTTACTTCAGTAAGTCTGACTTACTGAGCCAGCAATGTGCCTTTGTGGAAAAGGCAGCCAACAAGATCCAGAGCTGCATTAGGAAGAGCATTACCACYAGGTCAAGGGAGGTGATCCTACTCAGCCCTGGTGAGGCCTCATCTGGAGTRCTGTGTCCAATTCTGGACTCCTCAATGTGAGAGAGACACAGAGCTCCTGTAGTGGGTCCAGCAAAGGGCCACTAAGATGAAGAAGGGACTGAAGCATCTCTCCTGTGAAGAAAGGCTGAGGGAGCTGGGCTTGTCCAGCCTGGAGAAGAGAAGGCAAGAGAATTGGTATAAATATCTGAAGGAAGGGTGTAAATAGGACAAGGCCAGGCTTTTCCCAGTGGTGACAGCTGACAGRTTGGAAGGCAGTAGGCACAAACTCGAACACAGGAAGTTCTGCCTGAACATGAGGAAAAACTTCTTTACTGTGAGGGTGACAGAGCACTGGAACAGGTTGCCCAAAGAGGTTGTGGAGTCTGCTTCCTTGGAGATACTCAAAACCTGACTTAACAYGGCCCCAGGCAGCCTGCTGTAGCAGACTCTGCTCAATCAGGAAGTTGGACCAGATGATCACCAGAGGTCCCTTCCAGCTCCTGCTATTCTGTGATTCTGTGAAAGTTGATGCCAGAGTAAATTAAATGGAGAACTCTAGACTAGAGAAGCATGGCTATTCTGTTCTAAGCTGATCAGTTTCTCTGTAGATAGGTAGTCAGATACTTTATCCACTCACTGCTGAAGCTGCTAACTTACCCTCCTGTTCTCTTTACATAGAATCTAGGTTTTAGAGAGAAAGAGAATACTGGTTCTGGATAATTTTTATCACACAGAGATATTTGTTCTGAGCTGTAACTTATGCTTTCTGGAATTTCTCAAAAGATGCTTGCCTACAGGCATCTAATCTGCACTGACAAGCAAATGGAAAGAGAAGTAAATGTACATCATTTCCATGAAGAAACAGTGTCTTGGTCTTGATGGAAAAGTCCTCAACTTCTGCAGACTGGAAAGCTGCAGAGCAAGATACATGATTTCACAGGCACAACTCAAGCTCAGTCTCCTTCTAGGAAGAGGTTTTGTTAAGAGTTTTGAACTTGTTGACTTATTTCTCTTCTTTATTTAAGTGAAGCTGTAAGAAAYATTATAGTTTTAAGACTTATTTTTCTTGGATTATTTGAGAAATAGTCTGCATGTGCTGAGACTGAGAATTACTAGCTGATGTTTGGAGATAGTAATACATCAGGATATCTTCTGCCTGCTGATAGTTCAGCACAGGAAGAAACTACTGCCAAATCACAAATAAGTGTCTGTTTAGGAACAGAGAAAGAGAGAGAAAAAATATTAGGAAAATATAAAGGCATTTCTCCAAATTGTTATGAATGTGTATTACATGTTTTTGAAGATACTAATAATCAGGATCAGAAAAATGTTAGTCAGAAGGGAGTTCTGAAAGTCACTAAGTCTAGCCTTCTAATTGATGCAAGGCTACCAGACTATGACAGGAAAATGTATTAGCTGTTGTGTCATTAGAAATATTTTAATTTGGTTGTTCTTGCAGAGACTTCCAGAGAAGTTTTTGTTAAAAAGTAAAAAGAAAAAAAGATAAGAAGGGAAGAAGAAGAACAAATGTTAGAACTAGTGATGTTATTTCCATAATTTTTCAWATACGGAATGAGAACATCCACGTAAAAATTTTAGAATTACTTTCTAAACACTCATCAGTGGATTCCCCATTCTCCTATTGCTGTTCTGGGCTTAAGACCCATAAATCTGAAGAAATACATATTAGTATAAAACTAGGATAACAGAGGAGAGTAGAATATAAGGAGATAGGAGAGTTCATAGAATCACAGAATCAGAAAAATGGGTAAGGTTGKAAGGGACCTCTGGAGATCATCTAGTCCAACCTCCCYGCTYAAGMTGGGTCACCTAAAGCATGTTAGACAGGGTTGCATCCAGGCGGGCCTTGAAGATCTCCAGAGAAGGAGACTCCACAACCTCTCTGAGCAACATGTTCCAGKGCTCTGTCACTCTCACAGGGAAGAAATTCCCCCTCACATTCAGATGGAACTTCCTGTGGTTCAGTTTCTGCCCATTGCCTTTTGTCTTGTCACAAGGGACAACTGAAAAGAGTTTGTCCCCATCCCATTGACACCCTCCCTTCAGGTACTTATACACATTGATGAGATCCCCCCCTTAGTCGTTTCTTCCTCAGGCTGAAGAGGCCCAGCTCTCGCAGCTGTTCCTCGTAGGGCAGGTGCTCCAGTCCTCTGATCATCACTGTAGCCCTACACTGGTTTCTCTCTAGTAGCTCCATGCCTCTCTTGTCCTGGGGAGCCCAGAAATGGATGCAGTACTCGAGATGAGGTCTCCCCAGGGCTGAGTAGAGGGGCAGGATCACCTCCCTCAACCTGCTGGCAACACTCCTCCTAATGCACCCCAGGAGACCATTGGCCTTCCTGACTACAAGGGCACATTGCTGGATCATGGTCTATCTGTCATCCACCAGCACTCCCAGGTCCTTCTCTGCAGAGCTGTTCTCCAGAAGGTCAGCCCCCAGCTTGTACTGGCACATGGAGTTATTTCTCCCTAGGTGCAGGACTCCGCACTTGGCCTTGCTGAACCTCACGAGGTTCCTCTCTGTCCAGCTCTCCAGCCTATCCAGGTCTCTCTGAATGCCAGCACAGCCCTCAGGTGTATCAGCCATTCCTCCCAGCTTAAGATCATCAGCAAATTTTCTGAGKAGGCACTCTGTCCGTTTGTCCAGGTCATTGATGGGTATGTTGGACAAGACTGGCCTCTGTACTGAGCTGTGGGGGACACTACCAGCCACAGGCCTCCGACTAGACTCCATGCTACTGATGACAACCCTCTGAGCTCTGCCTTTCAGCTGGTTCTCAATCCACCTCACTGTCTGTGTGTCTAACCCACACTTCCTGAGTTTATCTAGGAGGATGTTAGGGGAGACAGTGTTGAAAGCCTTGCTGAAGTCAAGGTACACAACGTCCACTGCTCTCCYYTYRTCTRYCCAGCCAGTCATTCCATCATAGAAGGCTATCAGATTGGTTAAGCATGATTTCCCCTTGGCAAATTTTTGCTGGCTACTCCTGATCACCTTCTTTTCCTCCATGTGCTTGGAGATGACATCCACAGATGACATCTTCACAACAGAAGATAACTTAAATCAATTCTAATTTCTGAGAGCTTAATTTCTGAGCATTAAATATTAAAAATTTCAGTGCATTCAGAGAATGTTCTCTTAATGTAGTTGTTGCCTATGGTCCCCTTTTTATTAAAACCTATTGGATAAAGTGCCAGTGATATGAACATATGCCCACCACATAGGCATTAGCTGCTTCAGCTTGTGGAGAAATGACACTATGGTGAAGTTGTCATTTGGTGCATAACCCACTGGCAGTGTAAAACGAGCCATTTTACTAGTGGTAAGTTTAATAATTATTTGACTTCAGAGAAAATGACTTTTTTCAAAAAAACTTTCTTATTCTTCTACAAAAAATAAACACGATTCTTTATTTCAGACATTTACTTTGATTTGGCTGTGAAGTTAGAAGAATCAGCATTCTGCACAGTGCTTTACAGGGGCTGCAGTCATAATTAGAACCATAAAAAAATCATAGTTGTAAGGAATCTCTCTAGAGGCTATCTAGTCCAACACGAGCTCCAAGCAGAGCTAACTTCTAAACTTAAGGTCTGCTCAGGGTCTTGTCCAGGTGAGTTTTGAAAATCTCCAAAATGGAGATTCAACCACCTCTCTGGACCCCTTTTCCAGTCCTTAACCACTCTTGCAATGAAAAATAGGTTGCAGTGAAGAACTTGAACCAGACTATGTCTATGTTTTATTTCTTTATTACAAGACATCGAAGATATACCTTTTTCAGGCTACACAAAAGAGAGAGCAAARCATAGGTAGTCAGACAATTGTCTTAAATAAATATAACATAGACTTGAAATRGAATTGATTTAAGTTATCTTCTGTTGTGAACTCTCCTATCCCCTTAATCATTACAAATCAGAGGAGTTTTCTTCTACTTTTTAGTTAATTTACCAAATGTCTGAGAGAAAATCCTATCTGAACAGTTAATCCTTATGAGAATAGAAGAAATTCCAGTTCTTAAATATACTGACAATTTAAGAAGAAAATTTACTCTGCAGTCAGTCAAAGGAAATTTGACCTTAAAATACAACAACCAAATTAGTAGTTTTTCAGGCAATTTGGCATTTAAGTCTGGATGGAGATGGGGCCAAGTTTCAGAGCATAGTACTAACCAGACTATTAGTTCACATTAAAATTCCTTTTAACTAAAAGCGTATTCTGTGAAACTCCAAACCATCTTTGATATCAAATATTTAGTATCAAATCTTGGCAAGCCTATGAGCTTATTTAATCTACTGAGATATCTTCTGTCATAAACTGGGGATTTATTGTGATTGTAGTTGCTCTAACAGTTTGGTTGAAATCTTATGGAAACGTTTTTTCCTAGAAGTTGTACAAAAGACTCTAATTGAACCAGAGAACACACTCTTTCCTTTCTAGTTAAAATTATAACACAACTCTGAAAAGGAGACTATAGGCCTTATATACACCTACAAAACATGGCAGAGCTTGGAAATTATGTTCTTCGCTAGGAAATTKTTTAAGTTAAAGTATAGGGAAATCCTGAAAATTTACGACTCAAACTGCAGAGAAGATTGTTCTTCCTTTTTTCAGGATGATTCCATGCATCTGTGAGACAGRTGTTATAGAAGTAAATGGAAGTCACAAACCTAAAATTAATAAAAGCACATTTGGAGGGTATATATTAAGCACTTTGCACTCGCCATCCACTTTTTTCTAATGCAGAGGAAGTTTTTCTCTTATAGAGAAAATCTGCTTTGCTGTTTACATATATTTATATTTCAAACATTATTTTGTTTGAATAATATATTTTTATATATTTACATATATAATTGTGGACAATTGTGGAATCTCCTTTGTCACAGATTTTCAAAATTCACCTAGACAAGAATCTGAGCAATCTGATTTAGATACATAGTTAGCCCTGCTTGGAGCAAGAGCCTGGCCAGATGACCCCTAAAGCGCCCTCACAACCTACTTCTTTTGTGATTCTAAGGCAGTAAATAGAGAATAATTCACTGCATCTGAAAAATGAATAGGTAAAGAATAAAGAGGAGAGTATAGGAAGAACACGAACTTAATGAAAAAAAGTTGCACTCAAAGACAAGAAAAAGTCAGAAARTTGATGATGAGGACACACACAAATTCTGCCAAGAAGGAGTGATACTACATCAACACTATCATTCCTTAAGTTAGGGCAAAGACAGTGCATATAAATAGAGTGAACAGGTAGCAGTCAATCTCAACAATGAGAAAATGTATTGAGAATAAAAACGATTCAGACCAAAAGCTACCACTGYCAACTCTACAGAAGAAAAGGTCATGTAATAGATGGCCAGGACATGGGCTCTAACCAAATCTATACCCAAGTAGCTAGCTTATGCAAAAGATTGAATGAGTAAGCTGATTTCCATTTTAGTGGAGATTACATTAACAATGACAGCAGAGGTGATAGTGCACAAGGCCAGATCATTCCTGGAGACTGGCCACATAGTAAGCGAGAGTGCAAAGCACTCACCAAGAGCAGTGAGATTTCAAAGAGAGCCAAGATCACACAGCACCTTTCCTCCACAGTGGTGATCTTCTCACACCTCTTCTCCTTTCTTCTCTACTTTTTACAGTTTCAGCAACCATCTCCTACATATCACCATCCCTGCACCACCATCCCTGCTACAGAGTACTTGGAGGCTTTTCTGTTCAGGACTCCCTTCCTGGCAGTCCTTTCAGGATGCTGTCTGAAAAGGAATGWGTTGAACCTTGACCATTTCCAATGGCCTTGCATATCATGACTTTARGAGGCAGAGGACACAAGTTTAAACTGCATGGTTACCATATATTTATTCTACTTGGCCTRGGGGCCAGGGCTTACACTACTGCCTGTATTAATTTAACAGTGTAAATGTAACCTAATATGAGTCATAAAGATGCATAACAAAAGCTTAAGATCTTCTTCCATCTTCCTATAATATTGAAAACAGAATACAGCTGTGGAAGATGTTTGCATGGAATCCTGAAGCATTATCCAAATGAAAAATGAAATGGCTTGAAGTCAGTATGTTTTATGCTGTCTAAGTCCAAATTAAAATGCAGTAATGCTTTACATGCAAAAACTGTTCCAAAAAGCTTAAGGGCCCTCAGCACACTAACAGGTATTAGTGACCCTGACCAGTCTCACCTGGCCTGCATCGATTCCCTCTGCCCAAAGGCCTAGGACCTCCATTTAAGCTTGATCCTAGGCTGTCTGTCACTGTCTGAGTGATGATGTGTGTGTACCTGTCTTCAGCTATATCATAGCCATGCCTGGCCATGGATCCCAGTGATCTGGGCACTGGCCTGCGAATTGACTTCCTGGCTTGAGCTTGGACCTGTCTTGTGACATGTCTTGCAATTCCTGGACTGTGTCTGACCCTGGTTGCCATCAGTGAACCTGATCATGTCTCACTTTCCCAGAACGACCTCTGAGCTACCTCATCATCATGGAATTACTTGATGATTGGGACTCTTAGTTGAAACCTTCCCTGTGCCTGCTCTTCTCACTTTGYTCAGGTACTGTGGGACAGGGTCCTGGTTGGCAAGGTTGCTGCACTGCCAGTTGTGTTGGCGCACTGAATACTCCAGACCGTAGGGAGTACCTGAACTTTGCTGCTGTTGTGCCTGGCAGCTGGCTGTCAGTGCTCCCTGAAAAAAAGTAGCAGTGGCTTACATTCATAGATGACCCTCCAACTTGCTTCAAATGTGATCGTGGATTTTTGCTTTAATTTACAATTTTGAAGAAAACATAGTTTTGGGAGAGTTTTGGAAAGAGGTAGAAAAAAAACACTAGATCTCAAAAATGGCTTACCACTATGCCCTACTTGGTTTACAGTGTTACTTAATGAGCTGGAGGGCAAAACACTATTTTTCTTTTTTTTTCTTTTCTTTTCTTTTCTTTTCATTTCTTTTCTTTTCTTTTCTTTTCTTTTCATTTCTTTTCTTTTCTTTTCTTTTCTTTTCTTTTCTTTTCTTTTCTTTTCTTTTCTTTTCTTTTCTTTTTGTGAGGAAATGCATCAGTCAGATCAAATCTTTCCATAGCATTAAAGAAGTTTTAGATTAGACTTTCGAAGATAATCAGAGGTTACTCTGAAAGGGCAGGAGGTTCTTCTCTTTTGTGTTTATTGAAGGAGATTTTAAATACTACACGAAAATGGAGTGTGCTTCTGGCACAGAAAAGGCTCCAGCCTATACTCTAATTGATATTATTCAACCACATGCTCTTTTGTGCCTCAGTGCTGTCAGAATCTAATTAGTTAAAATAAATGGATGGAGTTTTTTTTTTCTTAAATTTATATAAGCTATTATTTGATGTAATTGTTCATAGCTGACAACAGCTGCAAATCCAGTCAACAGTCAGTCTGCACTTCAACCGACATAAGATTTGTATTTCTTTCACTCTTTGACAGATGACCTTGTTTTTATCAGATGATTTGAACAATGAACCACTAAGAATTTAATACTCCTTGCAGAAACCTGGCCACAATAACAGAAGGCAAAGCAGAAGACTTCTACAGATGAGATTCTTTTTTTCTTTATGTCATTCATGTGAACCCTTCCTTATCAAAAAATACATTCTTCAAACTGAAGAAGAAAACAATGTAGTTATTCTGTTATTCCAATCTTCTATTTTAAAAGAAAAATAACAATAGTAAAAAATCCATAAATCTTGTTAAAGAAGATAAGGTGATTTCTCTCTATGCACTCAGTGAACGCAATATTCCCAAGCAGAATGGCTCACAGGATTCAATAGTGTGAACTGTAAGTGGATACATGATTTCCCTGTTTAGGATGACATTCTTTTGTTCAAAGTAAGATTAGCAGCTAATATTTACCTAACATATATCTAGCTATTATTTAATGTATCTGAGATTTACCTACAGTTTCTTTTTCCAATTTTCTTTTTCCAATACCACAGAAAATTCTTAAAGTAGGTCTGTGAGGCATAATGTTRTGATGCTACCAGATGTTACCAGATACTTTCAGTTTATAGCATCATATTCAACCAATTCTAGAACATTTTAGATTGGGAGATCAAGGAGAAARAAGTCCAGCAAAGGCAGCAGGAGACCTGCATGGATGAGCAAAGAGCTCCTGACAAAATTCATAAAGAAGAAGAAAGTACACAGAATGTGGAAGAGGATACTTGGGAGAATTATAGGAATGTTAAAAGAGTATGTAGAGATGCAGCAACGAAGGCTAAGGCCCGGTTGGAATTGAGTCTGATAAGAGATGTTAAGGAAAACRAGCAGGGCTTCTTCAAATATATCAGCAGCAAGAGGAGGACTAGGGAAAATGTGGGTCCGCTACTGAATGAGGCAGGGACCCTGGTGACAAAGGACACAGAGAAGGCTGAAATACTGAATGCCTTCTTTGCTTCAGTCTTGACTGCTAAGGGCAGCCCCCAGGAATCACGGAGCCTGGAGACAAGGGATAAAGTCTGGAGAAAGGAAGACTTTCCTTTGATTGAGGAGGATAAGATTAAAGATCTTCTGGGCAAGCTTGATATCCACAAATCCATGGGCCTGGATGGGATGCACCCACAGGTACNGTTAGACACACAGACAGTGAGGTGGATTGAGAACCAGCTGAAAGGCAGAGCTCAGAGGGTTGTCATCAGTAGCATGGAGTCTAGTCGGAGGCCTGTGGCTGGTAGTGTCCCCCACAGCTCAGTACAGAGGCCAGTCTTGTCCAACATACCCATCAATGACCTGGACAAACGGACAGAGTGCCTMCTCAGAAAATTTGCTGATGATCTTAAGCTGGGAGGAATGGCTGATACACCTGAGGGCTGTGCTGGCATTCAGAGAGACCTGGATAGGCTGGAGAGCTGGACAGAGAGGAACCTCGTGAGGTTCAGCAAGGSCAAGTGCGGAGTCCTGCACCTAGGGAGAAATAACTCCATGTGCCAGTACAAGCTGGGGGCTGACCTTCTGGAGAACAGCTCTGCAGAGAAGGACCTGGGAGTGCTGGTGGATGACAGATAG
>NW_028186427.1:887255-898509 GCF_003343005.1 Rhea americana | reverse complement strand
CAGGGTCACCTAGAGCATGTTAGACAGGGTTGCATCCAGGCAGGCCTTGAAGACCTCCAGAGAAGGAGACTCCACAACCTGGAGTCTGGGCAACCTGGTCCAGTGCTGTGTCACTCTCACAGGGAAGAAATTCCCCCTCACTTTCAGACATAACTTCCTGTGGTTCAGTTTTTGCCTCTTGCCTCTTGTCCTGTCACATGGGGCAACTAAAAAGAGTTTGTCTCTATCCCCTTGACACCCTCCCTTCAGGTACTTATACACATTGATAAGATTCACCTTCAATCTTCTCTGCTCCAGACTACACAGGCCCAGCTCTTGCAGCCGTTCCTCGTAGGGCAGATGCTCCAGCCCTCTGATCATCTCTGTAGCCCTATGCTGGACTGTCTCCAGTAGCTCCATGTCTCTCTTGTACTGGGAATGATATAAAGTAGTATGTTTTCTAGTGAGATCAGTCTCTAATAAAACACAAATTCTGATAAAAAAACAAATCCTTCACAGGACTTCCAGGAGAAGCCAAAGATATTGACTAGCTCAGTTCACACCCCGCTGGAATGTAAATGGTAAATACTAATGACAGTAATAGTAGTTTTTTAAACATGATAGATGAGGTACTTCTGACGCTAGAAAGGAAAATAAAAAAAAATATTCATTTTTATTTTCATTGTATTTTGATGAATTATTCTGGGCCATATATAAAGAAGGGTATCTTAACTGAATTTATTATTTTTTTATGATTTTTTTAATTTTTATGGGTATCTTAGTTGTGATAATTGGACAAAAATGCACAGTAGTCTTCTCTTGCTAGTGATGGCGCTCTGTCCTTGAAGTAAGAGTTATCTTATTTACTTAAGATTGCCATAAATCCAATTATATTGGAGTGTATAATGTGAATATTCTTTTCCTGATAATATAGAAAGATATTAAGCTAGTAAGGAACAAAGTTTTTAATTACAAATAATCAATTTATAGAAATAATAAGAATTTTATAATGATACACAAATAAGTAATCAGAAAAATCAGACTTAGGGTTAAAAGACTTGTAAACATATTTCAGAATATGGTTCAAGTACCCATACTCATACCCATACCTCCTTGACTGCTCTTTATGATAAACGTACTTTAGTTCTCAAGGAATTAAATATTCTTCAGTGGATTAGGGCAGCAGAACTTGGCTTTTCTTGTGAACTTTTTCGCTAGTGGAAGCCAATACTGCTGTCAGAGGAAGAACATTGTTCATACTGCAGGCTTTGCAGAAAGAAATGCTCTTCTGTATCTCTGTTAAAAAAAAAAAAAAAGAGAGAGAGAGAAAGAAAGAAGCTCAGCCAACATTTTATTTTGACTTTTGTCATAGCCTAGTACTAAAAAACTTTTACTGTGAGGATTCCTCAGTTTCTTTTACAGAACAGAGAATTGTATGCAGCTCCCTAAAAAACAGCCATAGTTTCAAAGATTTGTCCTCCATTTATGTATACACAGAAAAGGAATACATGAGACAAAGGATGCTGCATGTCCTCTTTCAGAGATTAGAGGTTGGAAGAAACTCTCGCACTTCTTTCCTATCTCCACTCAAAATAAAGGCGATTGCAATGAGTAGCTACAGCCATATCCAGGTAACAAATTCGTGCTGAGTGCTGACCAGGAATTAAACTATGCACAGCAACAGAGTAACTGCTTCCAGATTCATGGGAAACTGCCTGGCCAGACAAGCACAAATTTGCCAGCACAGTCTCAAACTAAATGAGCTATCATTATGGAAGACAATATCAGTATAGAAGGTATTTGTTTAAGAAAATTTCCCTAGCAATCTCATCTACTCATGTCCATTTAAATTACTATATTCTTTGGAGATTTTAGATTTTAATTATAATGATGACATATATACAAGTAACATTCCCTTAAGCATTCAGAAATACAGAAATTAAGAACAGATACAAAGGAATATTCAAAGTAAAAATTCTAAGCAGAATTTCAAGAATGATGCAAACAGGGTAAATATTACATAGAGACTGAATTTACTTTTAGCCTGAGGAAACAATTTTTTGCTCACTTAAATGGACTTATTTATTCTATACGTCCATGAAATAAAACTAGAAAATTAGTCTTGTACCTAGGTACTCCTCTCATGAGTGGAACCAATGTAAGATCTGCATTATACTGGCACTGAGAGATTACAGTAACAGTTCAGTTGTTTCCTACTTGTTTCTCCTTTCAGCCTCAGATATCATTTATCTTCAATGGCAAGTTTATTTGTGAATGACATTTTTTGTTTCCTCTCTTGTTAAAGAACGTTACAGTCAAGTGCACACTAAGACAATATTTAGACATCTAGTAGCGTGCTTGGTAACACAGAAAACCAGACAGCCATACTCCTTGATCAAATTGTGTAAGAAGTTTCACTGAATGGGATCAAACTAACCTGGATTTAAGGAAACTAATTCCCCATTATAGTTCATTTCTCTTGCATACTGCTAAGGCACTAGCTGCCAGAAAAGACCCATAGCTCATTTGCAACTTTCTAACCCTTATGATAGAAACAGGGAGTTGGATATTATCTGCCTCTTCCCAGTTATAGGCTATAACAGGTCATAGTAGGCATGGAAATGATAATGACTATGACAAGTATTTAATCCTATGATGTCTGGAATTGCAACCAGGAGAATATCTAGGGATCAGAGTGCTATCTTTCTTCCCTGAAGTCCTACATGGTGTCAGCAGAGAAAAGAAATGAAAAGGACACTAAACTTTTGTGCAAAGGTGGACATATTACCTCCTCCCACAGCATTCTCATTTGGAAAGTGAGGATGTAGAAGCCTTCTGCTAGGGGGGCTTAAAATGGGCAAGACTACCAGATTCAGAAGGCAGTCTGTTTAATGTTCTCTAGTGACTACACACTGACATGTATACCCTCACTTGCTCCAGCTGCTGGTGCTATAGACATAAAGGCCCTACAACCTGTGGTCTGACTCTAGTGGCTGGCACTTAGATCTCCCTACACACATGAGCACACATAGAATAGAAAGAATAGAAAGTCACTTCACCCAGAAATATAGCTATAAATAGAGTTTAATGAGAATACAGGACAGCCTGTGCTGATTAGGCATAAGGCTTGGCTAGATAAGCACAATGACTAGCCACATGTTCACATGCAACCAGCCCCTTTTTCCTCCTTATCTGTTTATTTTCCCATGCTTGTTCTCCCCTCTAGCCACCTTGCTCCCTCCCTTTTCCATTTTTGGTTCCTCCTTTTAACATCCCGTAATAATTATCAAGCCATCCCCAAATTCTCTCCCCTTGCATTCCATGATGTGTCCCACATCTCTTAGACATTTCCGCACCCTCAGTCTGCAAGGTGATCCAGAGAGCCTCTCCCACTGACTTATCGTGATGAGTGTCATCCATGGACAATGCAGCTGATCTCTGATAGTCCTGAAAGTAGCTGGGACAGGGTATTATTCAGGTCCCCACCACCATGATGACTCTGCCTCTGTGCTCCTATCTGTGTGTGGACACCCATAATCTAACAGTTACAATGAGCAGTAAAGCCTCAGTTCAGAGGGTCCTTGAAGAATTTAAAGATTAAACCGATGGAAACCTCATGAAGTCCTACAAGAAGCATGAAATTCTGCACTGGGAACAGAGTAACTTCATGCAAATTCTGCTTGAGAATAACTCAATCACACAAGCTGAGAAGAGAAAGGCTGAGTAGCAGCCCTGCTTTAAAGACCTTGGGGGCAATATTGGATGACACATTAAATACGATCCCACAGTATGATTTCGTTGTGAAGAAGGTAAACCATGCACTAAGTAGGCTACATTAGGAGGAATGTGATCTGTAGGTCAAGGGAAGCTTGGTGAGGCCATATTGGTGGGGCTATACACAGAATATTATACTCAGTTTTAGGCACCTCTGTTCAAAAGGGATGTTGAAAAAACTAAAAAGGGTCTGATGAAAGGCTACCAAGATGATCAGCAGCCCAGAGCGTGAGACCTGAGCAAGATAGATTGTAGGAGCTGGGCCTGTTTATTTACCAAAGAGGAAGCTACAAGATCACATAATTGCTACCTCCACTACTTGGAGAGCAGTTGCAAACTAGAAGGAATGAAATGTATCACAGTAGTGCCAGGCAATATAATAAATAGCAATGGCCACATACTGCAACTTGGGATTTTCGCATCAAACATCAGAAAAAATATTCTTCGGGAGGACAATGCAGCACTAGGCCAAGTTCCCTAGGGAGAGGTGGAATATTCATTGACAGAGGTTTTTTCAAGCTACAGCTAGACAAAATCAAGGGCTGATGTGAACTAGTGTTGTCCCACTTAAAGTAGGAGGAAGAGACAGTTAAGAGCTTATGGGTAAAGATCAAAGGGCAGACTAGCATGGGGGACACTGTTGTGGGTGTCTACTACAGGCCACCTGACCAGGAAGAGAAAGTTGATGAGGCCTTCTATAGACAGCTGGAAGTAGCCTCAGGATCACAGGTCCTCGTTCTCATGGGGGACCTCAACCACCCTGACATCTGCTGGAAGCACAACAAAGCAAGGCACAAACAGTCCAGAAGGCTCCTGCAATGCGCAGATGATAACTTCTTGTCGCAAATGGTGGAGGAGCCTACGAGGAAGGGTGTCCTGCTGGATCTTGTCCTTGCCAACAGAGAGGGACTGGTTAGAGGTGTGAAGGTTGGGGGCAGCCTTGGCTCCAACCATGAGATGGTGGAGTTCAGGATCCTGCAGGAAAGAACTAAGGCAACAAGCCGAATTACAACCCTGGACTTCAGGAGAGTGGACTTTGGGCTCTTCAGAGACCTCCTTGAAGGAATCTCATGGGTTAATGCCCTGGAAGGAAGGGGGGTCCAGGAGAGCTGGCTAGTATTCAAGCATCACTTCCTCCAAGCTCAAGAGCAGTGCGTCCCTATGAGTAAGAAGTGCAGCAAAGGGGGCAGGAGACCTGCATGGCTGAGCAAGGAGCTCTTGGCCAAATTCAGACAGAAGAAGAAAATATACAGAATGTAGAAGAGGGGACAGGCTAATTGGGAGAATTAAAGGAATGCGGTCAGAGTATGCAGAGATGTTGAGAGGAAGGCTAAGGCCCAGCTGGAATTGAGTCTGGCAAGGGATGTCAAGGACAATAGGAAGGGCCCCTTCAAATATATCAGTAGCCAGAGGAGGACTAGGGAAAATGTGGGTCCGCTACTGAATGGGGCAGAGGGCCTGGTGACAAGGGATACAGAGAAGGCAGAATTATTGAATGCCTTCTTTGCCTCAGTCTTCACTGCTAAGGGCAGCCCCCAGGAATCCTGCAGCCAGGATGTGAGGGAGAAAGTCTGGAGAAGGGAAGACTCTCCTTTGGTTGAAGAGGAAAGGAGTAGAGATCTTCTGGGCAAGCCTGACATCTGCAAATCCATGGGCCTGGATGGGATGCACCCACAGGTACTGAGGGAGCTGGCGGATGTTGTTGCCAAGCCACTCTCCATCATCTTTGAAAGGTCCTGGAGAACTGGAGAGGTGCCTGAGGACTGGAAGAAAGCCAGTGTCACTCCAGTCTTCAAGAAGGGCAAGAAGGAGGACCCAGGGAACTGCAGGCCAGTCAGCCTCCCCTCCATCCCTGGAAAGGTGATGGAACAGCTCATCCTGGATGGCATCTCCAGGCATATGGAGGAAAAGAAGGTGATCAAGAGTAGCCAGCATGGATTCACCAAGGGGATATCATGCTTAACCAATCTGATAGCATTCTATGATAGAGTGACTGGCTGGGTRGATGAGGGGAGAGCAGTGGACGTTGTGTACCTTGACTTCAGCAAGGCTTTTGACACTGTCTCCCCTAACATCCTCCTAGATAAGCTCRGGAAATCTTGGTTAGATGAGTGGACAGTGAGGTGGATTGAGAAGCAGCTGAAAGGCAGAGCTCAGAGGGTCGTCATCACTGGCACAAAGTTCGGTTGGAGGCCTGTGGCCTGTGGCTAGTGGCGTTCCCCAGGGCTCAGTACTGGGTCCCATCCTGTTCACCTTATTCCTCAATGACCTGGATGAGGGGACAGAGTTCCTCCTCAGCAAGTTTGTTGATGATCCCAAGCTTGGAGGAGTGGCTAATACACCTGAGGGCTGTGCTGGCATTCAGAGAGACCTGGATAGGCTGGAGAGCTGGACAGAGAGGAACCTCGTGAGGTTCAGCAAGGCCAAGTGCGGAGTCCTGCACCTAGGGAGAAATAACTCCATGTGCCAGTACAAGCTGGGGGCTGACCTTCTGGAGAACAGCTCTGCAGAGAAGGACCTGGGAGTGCTGGTGGATGACAGATAGGCCATGATCCAGCAATGTGCCCTTGTGGTCAGGAAGGCCAATGGTCTCCTGGGGTGCATTAGGARGAGTGTTGCCAGCAGGTCGAGGGAGGTGATCCTGCCCCYCTACTCAGCCCTGGKGAGGCCTYATCTCGAGTACTGCRTCCATTTCTGGGCTCCCCAGGACAAGAGAGGCATGGAGCTACTAGAGAGAAACCAGYGTAGGGCTACAGTGATGATCAGAGGACTGGAGCACCTGCCCTACGAGGAACAGCTGCGAGAGCTGGGCCTGCGTAGTCTGGAGAAGGCAAGACTGAGGGGGGATCTTATCAATGTGTATAAGTTCCTGAAGGGAGGGTGTCAAGGGGATGGGGACAAACTCTTTTCAGTTGTCCCTTGTGACAAGACAAGAGGCAATGGGCAGAAACTGAACCACAGGAAGTTCTGCCTGAATGTGAGGGGGAATTTCTTCCCTGTGAGAGTGACAGAGCACTGGAACATGTTGCTCAGAGAGGTTGTGGAGTCTCCTTCTCTGGAGATCTTCAAGGCCYGCCTGGATGCAACCCTGTCTAACATGCTTTAGGTGACCCAGCTTGAGCAGGGAGGTTGGACTAGATGATCTCCAGAGGTCCCTTCCAGCTTTACTGATTCTATGATTCTAGGAGGTGTCAGGGAGCCAAGAGCCAAGTGTGATAATACAGTTGGCAGAGCAGAAGCCTCACTCATCAGGGCCCAGTCCYTCAATACGCAAGCAAAGGCAAGTAGGGCAGACTTAGAGATGGTAGCCAGCTAGAACTGAGTCCAAATCATCAGGGAAGTTTGTGGTGATGAGGTAGGTCCAAGGTCAAGCCAGGAATTCAATCTGCAGGTTCATGTCAGCATCAGCCCTGACATCAGCAGTCAGACATAGCCCCAAGATCAMAAGGTAGGACTGAGGTCAGGCCAAGGAAGTCCAGGGGTCCAGGTCAATATCAGTGGGGTTCATGACCAGGAATAGACATGACCATGGCTGTGCTACACTTCTGCAGCATAGCTCAAACAGAAAGCAAATGCCCAGGCCTGAGATAAATAGGGCTCCTGAACTCATCGATGAGAAGGGTTGTGGATGGAGGCCCCAGATGAGGCTGGTCAGGGCMATTAAGGCCTCTTAATGCCTTCAGGACCCTGACAGGCAGATTCCTTCTGAACTGTATGTCTATGTTTCTTCRGATGATGCCTGAGTTACCAGGGGTAATAGCCATGTAACCTAAGTCACRTTTCTCCTAATCTGTATTGGAGCCATGAAGCTAGCCAGAGAACAGAATTTCTCTTACCTTCTTTCCCTTCTCCCAATGTAAACTGGGAATAGAAGAGAACCTATTTAATCTGATTTTCATTAAATTAATCTGATTATGAAAATGGTGAATGCTTGTTAATGTAATCAACTTTTCTAATATGTGTAATTTAACAAACAGATCTGAGAGAAGGTTCTTAATTATGTAATGCTTTTAAGCATACATTCCTCTTCAACTTTCTGTATTCTCATATTTTTTACAATGTATTTTCTGATTTAGTTGTATTTTCTCTTGAATTTTTTCTGTGAACTAAAAGCACTTGGTCATCCAGTAGGCAGGAAAAAAAAAGAAAAAAAAAGAAATATCAAAATCATTTTACAYCCACAAATGGCAAATAGAAATAAGAAATAGAATAGAGAAAAATAGGAAAAAAAATAGAAATAGAAATGAAGTATAAAAATCAACATGTATGTAGAAATGAAAAACAAAATCTGTAACACTGATAGGTAAATAGGAAAAGGCACAATGGGAAAAATTATAATGAAATGCAAATGTAATCAGATGAGAAATCTCAATGAAATGTGAAAAGCATCACAGGTTGATATGCAATAAAGAAAATGTGTAATCAGAAGGAAATGAAAATAAAAATATAGATAATGAGATATTAATGAAAAGAAACAAGAGTTTGGGGAAAAGAATATTCAGAATGAGGTGGAGACGTAAAAAATGAAATAGGATGTGAAAATGAAAAGCTGTAACGTGATACAAAAAGACACATATGCTTTGAAAGTAAAAATGAAATGATGCAACATAGTGGCACGTGTGAAATAAGAGCTGTGAATGGATGCAATATGAAAGTGAAAATAGATACTGAGTTACAGAGAAAAGAGCATGAGATGGAGATGAAGATGCATATTGCATTTAAAAAAAATGAAACCCTTTAATCATAGTGAAAAGAAAATCATAGTGAGATGTGCAAATTGAGAACTCCTAATGAACTGTAGAAACAACCTGCAGTAAAAAACATGTAGTGCAAAAGGAAACTTGAAAAATATAATGAGAAGATGGAGAAATGGATGATATGAACAAAGACACAGCTCATGGATATAGAACTGCTTGGGAACACAAACGTACTCATGAGTATAAACAACATAAGCAAGGCATAAGGACTTGCAAAACGAAAACACCTTGTAGTGTTCTAAAGACAAGTGGAGAATAAGATGTGAATAGTGGAGCTGCATAATGAAATGCATAATAGATGTAAACATTGAATAGAAAGATGCAAAAATCTGCTATAGGTAATGTGATATGTTAAAGATGTTGATGTATAAATTAAAAAGATACAACCAAATTATTGATGTCTAAAGGAAAATCTAAACTTGACATGATAAAAAAAAAGGAAAATTCCCTTTTGAAAAGGGAAATTCATAAGGAAATGCAAAAATGAAAATGAATTGATAGATGCAGAAAATAAAATTATAGGTCTATTCAAAATTAGAAATGTATCATAATATACAAAGCCTGAAACATARCATTAGAAATAAAATAAGCTGCAGAGTCACATGCATTGGGGAAAGTGCAGAAATAGTTCTAAAAAAGAAAATGCAGAACAAGATGCACAACCTGAAAGAAGACATGAGATTTGAAAAAGAAATGTGAGGATTTGCAAATGGGAAAATGTACACTAAGACACCCCCCTAATGTACAGCTCCCCCAAATTTCATAAAACGTGAAAAGGGAAGTTCAGTATACATTATATAAATAAAAACTTAGTCTGCAATACAGAAAAGTAATCTGCAATGGAATGAAACCATCTGAAGGTRTAATGAGATGTGAAAGGAGTATGTTTATTGAAGCGCAAAGGAAAGATATGTTACTCAGATATAAAAAAAAAGAAAGATAAATAGAAAAAAATCATAAGATTCTAATGGGAAAATATGAAATAAATTACAATTTAGATGTATCATAAGTTTTAAGAAGTTAAATGAAAGATATGAGAAAAGAAAAATGCATGCAGAAATATGAAACCTCATGTAGAGAACACTATGCATCATCCATAATGAGCAACAAAAAGRAAACTAATAAGTGATGATGAAATTCCTAATTAGATCTAAAAGTACATAATGAGAACAGAAACAAACAACAAAATATAAAAAAGAACATGCATCACAAAACACAGAACTCTAAACCAGAAATGACATGTGAAAAGAATTCATATTGAGATGCAGAATCAAAAAAATTTGGTAGAGATGTGAAAATGAGAACTTGTAACAGGATTTGAAGACAGAAATTCATGATGAGATGAAAAATGTTAATAAGCAATAAAATACAAAATCTTAATGAGTGATGACTTGCAAAACCAGGAATGCATCTTAAGATCAAAGAGGCAAAATGAAATAAGATGTAAAGTTAAGTAGTGAGTTACGTGATGCAGTAGAGAAAATTCAAGAGGAATTGTGAAAGATCAAATGTGTGATGAAATGTAAAAAGGAAAATCCATAACATTGACTTACAAAAACTGAAGCACATAAAGCAATGTGAAAAACTAGTGGTATAGGTTTTGAATTGTCAGAACTGAAACATATGAGAGGTTCTAAGCAGGAATTTTACTGAGRGTAAAATTGCATGTATTTATTGGAATGATAAGTTACTGGCTATGATGAGCTTATTTCACCTTTTTTCTATCATGCTTGTCCCTCTTGCCTCAAATCAAACACAGGAAGCATCTGAACAAGATTCACACCTGTTTTACTAACATTCAGAGAGAAGACACCTTAACGTGCCAGCTACATGATGTGTGGCATCATGTATGTGTGTCCCCTAGGAACAGGCTCCGTGGCAGAAGACACGGGAGCACTAGCCTTCAAGAATTCTGCTTAAGCTAAGGCAAGGCCATCACGTACGTAGCTTCTTCGTTGCAGAACAGTTTCAGCCTTAAGGCATTGGTGCCCAGGCCCRAAGTTTAAGTGCTTAAGAGGAAGCACTTACCACTTCCTACTTTAGTCCTGCCAGGAAGTACATGGATGGCTAAATTCCCTGAGGAGCCACAATATCCTTGGCCTTGAGCACACTTGCAAGCCCTGTGCGAGTGTTCTGTTTGAATGTTGAGGCTTGGCACCTTCCCTGACTTTCACCTATCAGTGTTTATCCCTAAAGCAGCCCTATTTTCCAACACAGGATGTCTGCATCATCACATGCCCCCAGGATCTTTCCATCCCACAGACAACTCACCTTTCCAAAGACTCTGCAGAGCAGGCATGATGTAGATTTTGCTCATATGGGAGGCTAGTCACTCCAATAGAGGGTCCCTACAGAGGGAGACYTCTGAATCACAGAGAGGAGCAAGACTTGGATCACTCAAAACTCACTCCATGGAGGCTATGTATAGAGCCACAGGCAGGCTGAGAACAGGTTTCACCTCAGTAACAATGAGAAGAAAGCTCTCTGGRATAAACATGGGGACACAGCAGCAGTAGCCCTAGGCCATCTTACTCTTAAACAATGTACTTCACAGGCTGACATGTGAATGCACACCAGAAATAGTGTAATGCAGACAAAGTCATCCCTGGCTGACCTCTTTTCTCAGGAGGGGTCACAGCACTGAACATAGGCTGCCCTCCCTCTGTTTCCTGTAGTCTCTTCCACAGGCCATGAAAAAAACACAGCTCAGGAAAGTCCTGGTACCTCGGTTGCCATTCTTTCAA
>NW_028186427.1:767358-887109 GCF_003343005.1 Rhea americana | reverse complement strand
GCCTCATTTTGGGAATCTATTGTAAAAATATCATTGCATGCCAGCTGAGTCCACATTTCTGACTATACAAGGGCACACTCTAGCATAGCAACAGTGCTAGAGCAAGGTACCAGCTGCAAAGCCCTCACACACTCTCTGTAGGGTRTGTCCTTGATTTAGCATCTGATGGYGYGAAGAAAAGTTTAACTCCATCATCTTTGTAACTGCTCATTAAGTTGTAGGCAGCAATTAGATCATCCTGCAGCCTCCTTTTTGTCAAATTAAACAAGCTTGATTCCYTCCACGTCATATGCTTCCTCAGATCATATATCTAGGTCTTTGACTGTCTTTATCTCTAAGGGTTGTCATAGGTAGCTAGCTACCTTATCTTATGCTAAATACTAGGCCTAGGATTACTGAAATGGTTGGAAATAAATGTAATACTTCCTTCTTTGCAATCACTTAAAGTCAGAGGGCCTGAGGATAAATGAGGTGATTGTCTATCACTCTCCTATCTAGCTCCAGCCCTGTAACAGGGTAAGAATTGAGTTCTAGAAATGATGGCTGAGGAAGGACAGCAGCTATGGACAAGTGTGTTTGAGCACCCTGATTTTATTGTTTTATAGGCAATAAAACATTTTCCTTGTGCTGTAAGGTCAGGACAATGTTCAGTCTTAATTTGAAGACTAACATAAAAGAAGAATGTAAAGGTCTTTCTTGATGGAACTTTGCAGTGATTAGGGTCAAATATTTTGGCAAATGCAGTTTGGGAGTTTCTTTGGAAGGCAATGGTCAGAAATGTTTTTTCTGATAGAGAGAGGCTTGTATCTCCTACCTTACTCTCTTTGCCTCTCCTATTCTCAGGGCCCACRTAAGCTCAGTTTGACTCCTGATTCCTTAACAGGATCAAAACTGGATWTGAAATGTCCAATCCTTTTCATCTTAGGCCTATCCCCTAAAATGAGAAACTCTTCACAGAAAGCTGTGATCTCAACTGTAGGGAAAATTCCAGCTGACTGCTAGAAGATTAGGATTTCACTGATAAATCTACTTCAAAAACTCTCTGATCCTTCCACCACAAAAATCTGTAAAATTTGATCTGGCAGGATGCAAAATCTTCATTGGTATTAAACTTATTATCAAAATAAATACTCTGATTAGTATATATTACGTGCATTAAAATCATAATGAATAAGAATAAAATCAGTTGCTGCAAGCAGCTGGTAACTTGTAGAGTCAATCCAAATTATTCCTTGAATGGTAGAACACTTAAAAACACTAATATTGTTTTGGATGGGAACTATCACAAAAATATAGGCTCTGATAGTAAGGATAATAAAGCTAAGGGCAGGTTTAGCTTAGAGTGTGGTACTGCTAATGACAAGGTCACGAGTTCAATCTCTGTACAGGCTATTCTGCGGGTTGGACTAGATGACCTCCAGAGGTCCCTTTCAACCTTACCATTCTATGCTTCTAATAGTTGAAGAACATAGAGATCCTGAATATACCTATGGACTCTAGTACCTTTCTACAGCATCTTTTCCTTTTATATATCAGGGAGCTCCATGCATAGTGTCTAGAAAAAGACTATTAAAACCATACACAATCAGCTACAGAAAGTATTCACATATTATTTTAAACAAATAAATACTCAGCAGCACTCAACTTTAATGGTCCAAGAAGTATTTTGTCAGAGCTAGAAAACCACAAAAGTATTGTTTATCTTTGATACAAMATATAACATACAGTTTTTTAATCTTCCACATCATAATAATGATCAATAACATGCCCTCTTTAAGAAAATAAAAATATCATTGAAAAATAGTGTGTCTGTTTTAGTTAAAGCAAACACAATGTTAGCCATCTTTTGACAGTCTCTGAGCATACACGTTATTTCTACTATAAATCATAGAATCATAGAATYGGTAAGGTTGGAAGGGACCTCTGGAGATCATCTAGTCCAACCACCCTCTCAAGTTGGGTCACCAGCGTGTTAGACAGGGTTGCATCCAGGCAGGCCTTGAAGATCTCCAGAGAAGGAGACTCCACAACCTGGAGTCTGGGCAACCTGATCCAGTGCTCTGTCACTCTCATAGGGAAGAAATTCCTCCTCACATTCAGACGGAACTTCCTGTGGTTCAGTTTCTGCCCATTGCCTCTTGTCTTGTCACAAGGGACAACTGAGAAGAGTTTGTCCCCATCCCATTGACACCCTCCCTTCAGGTACTTATACACATTAATAAGATTCCCCCTCAGTCTTCTCTTCTCCAGACTACACAGGCCCAGCTCTCGCAGCTGTTCCTCATAGGGCAGGTGCTCCAGTCCTCTGACCATCTTCGTAGCCCTACGCTGGACTCCCTCCAGTAGATCCATGTCTCTCTTGTAGTGGGGAGCCCAGAATTGGATACAGTACTCAAGATGAGGCTGAGCAGAGAGGCAAGATCACCTCCCTCGACTTGCTGGCAACACTCTTCCTAATGCACCCCAGGAGACCATTGGCCCTCTTGGCCACAAGGGTACATTGCTGGATCGTGGTCAATTTGTCATCCACCAGCACTCCCAGGTCCTTCTCTGCAGAGCTGTTCTCCAGAAGGTCAGCCCCCAGCCTGTACTGGCACATGGAGTTATTTCTCCCTAGGTGCAGGACTCCGCACTTGCCCTTGTAGACCCTCACGAGGTTCCTCTCTGCCCAGCTCTCTAGTCTGTCCAGGTCTCTCTGAATGCCAGCACAGCCCTCAGGTGTATCAGCCATTCCTCCCAGCTTAGGATCATCAGCAAATTTTCTGAGGAGGCACTCTGTCCCCTCATCCAGGTCATTGAGGAATAAGGTGAACAGGATGGGACCCAGTACTGAGCCCTGGGGAACTCCAGTAGCTACAAGCCTCCAACTAGACTCCGTGCCACTGATGACAACCCTCTGAGCTCTGCCTTTCAGCTGCTTCTCAATCCACCTCACTGTCTGCGTGTCTAACCCACACTTCCCAAGCTTATCTAGGAGGATGTTAGGGGAGACAGTGTAGAAAGCCTTGCTGAAGTCAAGGTACACAATGTCCACTGCTCTCCCCTCATCTACCCAGCCAGCCATCTCCAACATACTCCATCATAGAATGCTATCAGATTGGTTAAGCATGATTTCCCCTTGGTGAATCCATGCTGGCTAMTCCTGATCACCTTCTTTTCCTCCATATGCCTGGAGCTGTTCCATCACCTTTCCAGGAATGGAGGTGAGGCGGACTGGCCTGTAGTCCCCTGGGTCCTTGTTCTTGCCTTTTTGGAAGACWGGAGTGACACTGGCTTTCTTCCAGTCCTCAGGCACCTCTCCAGTTCTCCAGGACCTTTCAAAGATGATGGAGAGCAGCCTGGCAACAACATCCGCCAGCTCCCTCAGTACCTGTGGGTGCATCCCATCCAGGCCCATGGATTTGCAGATGTCAGGCTTGCCCAGAAGATCTYTAATCCTATCCTCCTCAASCAAAGGAGAGTCTTCCTTTCTCCCGACTTTCTACAAATTTTATTCCAAATGGGCCTTAGCCTTCCTCTCAACATCTCTRCATACTCTGACCRCATTCCTTTAATTCTCCCAATTAGCCTGTCCCCTCTTCCACATTCTGTATATTTTCTTCTTCTSTCTGAATTTGGCCAAGAGCTCCTTGCTCAGCCATGCAGGTCTCCTGCCCCCTTTGCTGCACTTCTTMCTCATAGGRAYGCACYGCTCTTGAGCTTGGAGGAAGTGATGCTTGAATAYTAGCCAGCTCTCCTGGACCCCCCTTCCTTCCAGGGCATTAACCCATGAGATTCCTTCAAGTAGGTCTCTGAAGAGCCCAAAGTCCACTCTCCTGAAGTCCAGGGTTGTAATTCGGCTTGTTGCCTTAGTTCTTTCCTGCAGGATCCTGAACTCCACCATCTCATGGTTGGAGCCAAGGCTGCCCCCAACCTTCACACCTCTAACCAGTCCCTCTCTGTTGGCAAGGACAAGATCCAGCAGGACACCCTTCCTCGTAGGCTCCTCCACCATTTGCGACAAGAAGTTATCATCTGCGCATTGCAGGAGCCTTCTGGACTGTTTGTGCCTTGCTTTGTTGTGCTTCCAGCAGATGTCAGGGTGGTTGAGGTCCCCCATGAGAACTAGGACCTGTGATCCTGAGGCTACTTCCAGCTGTCTATAGAAGGCCTCATCAACTTTCTCTTCCTGGTCAGGTGGCCTGTAGTAGACACCCACATGCCAAGTTGCTTCCCTTGAGATAAGGTCCAGGTCCTCCTCATCCTGGAGTGCACTAAACCTGTTCTTCAACTGTAACTCCAACTCTACAGTGTCCCCCGTGTTAGACTATCCTTTGATCTTTAAGCTATATCATAAGCTCYCAACTGCCTCCTCCTCTACCCTTGGCAGAGCTTGATGCATTCCAGTTGCTTTCTCACATAAAGAGCAACTCCACCACCTTGCCTTCCTGGCCTGYYTYTCCTAAAAAGCTCATAGCCATCCATGGCAGTGTTCCAGTCATGCGAGCTATCCCACCATGTCTCTGTAATTGCAATGAGATCATGGCCCTGCGACYRCACMCAGATCTCCAGYTCCTCCTGTTTGTGCCCCATGYTGCRTGCATTGGTGTACAGGCATTTCAGAGGGGTAATTGAGCATGCAGGTTTCCCAGGAGGGATGCAAGAGGATCCCCCATAGCCATGTCCCGAATGCACATCCACAGCTGAATGCACCCRTTGGAGGCCCCCCAACCCAGCCTGTGTTTTGTTGTCTACCCTGTCTCTATGACACCCYCTCCCTCTCCTACCTAGTTTAAAGTCCTCTTTACTAGGCTGGCCAACCTATTGGCAAAGGCAAACRTCCCCYGCTTAGTGAGGTGAATCCCATCTCTCCCCACCAGTTGCTGATCTTCAAACCATATTCCATGGTCACAGAATCCAAAACCCTGTTGCCAACACCAGCAGCGTAGCCAGTTGTTGATTTGGAAAAATTTCCTAC
The DNA here is from genome assembly GCF_003343005.1 of Rhea americana. Lineage (NCBI taxonomy): Eukaryota > Metazoa > Chordata > Aves > Rheiformes > Rheidae > Rhea > Rhea americana. Next base: position 882,152 of record NW_028186427.1, on the reverse strand, counting down.
TCCCTCTAACCGTCAGGACCGTTGAGAAGACCACCTGGGCTCTCAATCCCTTGACCGCCATGCCCAGGCCTTGAAGTCATCTTTGATTGTTTCCAGTTTGTTCTCTTTATCATCAGCACCCACATGAAAGAGCAGCAGAGGGTAGTAGTCTGATGAGCGGACAAGCCTAGGTAGCCTTTCAGACATGTCTCATATCCTCACCCTCGGCAGGCAGCAACCCTCTCTAGAGGAGGGGGTCAGGTCGGCAGATAGGTGCCTCCGTTCCCCGCAGCATGGAATCATCCACTACAACCACTTGTCACCTCTTCTGAGTGGTCACGCAAGGCACAGGGTCAGACAGCCCAGTTGCTTCCCTTGAGGTCGGGCCCGGGTCCTCCTCATTCTGGAGTGCACTTAACCTGTTCTTCAACTGTAACTCCAGGTCTACAGGAGGATTAGGGGCCTTTCTTCTTTTTCTTTGAGAAGCAACCAGCTTCCAGCCTTCTTCAACAGTGCTATACTATTTCACTCTTCACAGAGCCCTCCAGCAACTCCCCTGCTGCAGGGAATTGGGACTCCAGGAGCAGTACRGTCTCCAAGAACTCCCTGTCTATCTCCTACTCACTTTCTCAGATGCTTCGCAGTCTGCTGACTTCATCCCGCAACTCTTTGACTTGACCACACAAATCATCAACAACAGCACACCTCTTGCTGGAGGGKGGACCATCAGTCCAGGCCTTCTGGAAAGGCTCCAAGCACTCCCTGCAGCCTGAGACCTGTAGGGCAGCATCTGCTGTAAGAGGCTCTGTCTGAGYTGAAGCTTCTGACACAGCTGATGTACCAGTTCCCACAGCTACAGGCAAATATGTTTTGCAGCAATTTATAACCATGTTTGTGAGAGAGGGCACTACTAGCTCTGGAAGAAGAAAGATGTCCTCTTGCACCTAACTGTGCTCATCCTGTGTGAACTGCTGCGCAAACTGCTGCATCTGTTYGCTGCGTCTGTTTGCACAGGAGGAGCTGTGCTCCAGGCCTGGCTCTTACATAGACCTCTCCCTACTACCGACCCACAGGGTGCTTGATCCACGCTAAACAAGGGCTACCTGGATCAAAACCCGCAGCTCCCTCTATTCAGGGACAACCTAGACTGCTGTTAGCAGAAGCTACACCCAGCTAGAGTGGGTGATAAGAACTTCTTTCAGGAGAGCTTAAGGCTTCCTGCACTTGAGCTTGCCCAGCTCCCCTTACCTGTTAGTAGAGTCACTCTCTAGTCCCTTTGTTCTACAAGGGTCAGCAGACCACAATGTCCAAYGTGGGCCCAGAAGTTCAAGRCAGAGCCAACACAATGCTGTGCAAACTGGTGCGTCTGTTCACTGCCTAAATAAAATAAGCCCAAATCTTGAAAATACAAACYGTGCACCACCTCAAAAATTTTGAAGGACTGTTACTGTAGGTGTTTCCAGCCTTCTGTTTTGTTTTTCTTCTGTATGACAGTTTTGCACATCTCCTGTAGGACACTGTTTGAGTGATACAGTGCAACTCTACAGTTGGTTGAAAGTTGGACAGATAGTTGAACTGAGGTTAGAAAACGCTTCAGAGAAAGCTGGAGTCTTTGGTTTGCCATTGCTGGCTGAAACAAACAGAACACGCTCTTGCACTCTTCTCTGAACTAATTGTGTTACCACGAATACAAGGATGTGGGTGAGACAGGGCTGGTATGAGAGTTAAACTGYTCATTTTCTGATACACAAGCTAATACAGTTCCAAGTGAACASAGACTAAATGGGAAAGACCACTTTGAATCTGTTTTAAAATATGTACAAAGAATTTCCTAGAGGCCTCACTGAACAAGCACAAGTAAAAATTAGACTTCTCATAGAAGTCCTGACCCCCTCATTGCATTTTGACTGTATCTAATAGCACTTTATTTAAAGAGGGCATGGGAAAGCTTTTTAAATGTTTTGTGTTCATAAGTAAGTAACAAATCGAAAATTAGCTTTATAGTTCAGACTCAACAACATTTTCTGTTATAAAACTTATTTCCATTAGTTAAAATTTGATGAAACTTAAACTGTTTGGTCTCAAATGTTTTCCTTCCATGTGCTTACTTTAATTAACCATTATCTTTCTAATTTTTGGCTCATATAATACAGCTATTTCCAAGACTGATGTGTCAAAACATAGTTTCTTCACGTGCTGGAAATAATTAAAAAACAAATAAACAAACAAAAAACCCTTCYTATAAATGTTTCATTGAAAAGCTTTTGAACATGAAGCAGTTACTACATATGTAACAACAGGAAGGCTTTTTTGGCTCTTGAGTCTGACCAGTTGCATTCAAATGATAATACTCTGGACATAAGAAATTGGAAGCTCACGTACACTCAAAGGCCACTAAAATCTCTCAAGATGTGGCCACAAAGCACATAGGTATTCATCTCACTTTAGCAATGTGGACGCTGAGAAGGACTTTGCTTGGCGATCCTCTTCCCCCTGGACAATAAAGTCCCTCTATTAYGTTCCCAGCACTTCCTTTGATGGCGAAGAGTAAGCATGAGGGGAATGGAGAAGATTGTTCCTTCTTGTAATGGGAATGGAAGATCTAGAAACAGACACAGGAACAGAGCATTTATAGTTGCGGAAGGATCAGGGAACAGAGCATTTAGTGATTCTCAGCACTTCTCTGCCTATCTAGGAAACATATGGCAATGCCACTAGTAAAATATATGTCTTTTTTTTTTTCTTTTTGTAATTTTATAATTTTATAATTCTTTTATAATAGAGAGTTCAGATTTAAGCCTCCCTTTTCCAGGGAGATGGAGGACTATATACTACGGCTTTACAGGCCTCCAGCTGGCTGATGACTCACATTTTAAAGAGGGCTGAATTCTCTTTAAACGTTCCCCACAAAAGTCTGAAGCAAAAAGTCTAATTACAGTTTATGCTTTAGCGCGTGTAAAAGGACAGCACGATTTGGAAATGACTCTTTTCATAAAATGACTTTGTAGAACATGTTTTAAAGTGACTRCTTTCCTAAATGCAAATGTATGAATTCCTCTGATTATATAACTGAGGGAAAAGTGTCTTTTCAAAGACAGCCAATATCTGAAGAAATTAGAAAGGACAGAATAGCTTTTTCCTGTATTCCTTTCTAGTATGCTTTCTCTTTTAATTCTAATTCTAAATACAAATAACCAATGAGATTGCCAGCACTTTCTTTTGGGTGTTTAATAATTAAATGTCACTCTTCAAAAGAATATTTTTTAATTTTAAGCTTCAGCTTGTCAATCCCAGTCACACTAAAGTCAGGAGCCTCTATGCACCATCAGAAAARAGGCAGCAATGTCTCTGGGACCTCTTATTACAAACCCTAACTTGTCTTTATTCTGACAGGTAAATAACATCCCTGGACTAAGTATTGCATCTGATTGCATGAAAAAGCAGTGATAGAAAGTGAAGTTTTCATTTCTTTTTAACACAATTTCACAGTAGCAAACTAGGAAAACAAGCATCATGATTGCATCTGAGCTCCCCAATAATATGGTTTAGAGACTAAAACAGCTTATCAACTTTATTACTTACAGGTAGGAGCATCTTCAGGACTGCACCTWGCAGATCTCTATATATCTGCTAGGTGTTCCTGGGGAAGATTTCCACTGCAGGTTTGGGTTAAAATCCTCAAAGGAACTTGTAGTTGCATTCATTGGCCACTACCTATTTCACTGTCTCCTCCACTGACAGTACAGTCAGGAAAAGGTGGTCTTTCCTAGCTACAGGATCTAGAGGTGTTAAGAATTTTGCCTTAATGCTTGTCGTATGGCTACCCAATACCTGGGTAGCAAGAAAAGATAAATCTATTCCTTTTGTGATTCATACTAGCGAGTAAGCCCTGGTCAGTAAGCCAGTTCCTGGTCTGACTGAAGTAGGAAGCTCAAGCAGAGAAACGCTAAAGAAATTGTCACTTCCATTTGCACTTCCTCGTCTTCCAGCTGCCTGTCTTCCTACTGTCAACCTAGGTAATTGAAATCCCATGGAATGGGCTGCATTTCACCCTTTTAATCTGCCAGTCTCCAAGATTTTCACAGATGGAGACTAGGTCTCTTTCAATCCCCAATCTTTGATCCAGGTACCTCATGACTTTTTAAACAGTAGGACAGAAGGTAGAAAAATTAGAGGTTAGTTCTGCAGCTCACCAGAGCTGTGCTTTCATGGTGGATGTGCTGGGATTTTTTGTGAGGGCTTCTCGTCATTTGAGATTTCTTCYGCTAGAGCACCAGGGAAGTGGCTTGGATTAAGAAAAGTCATGTCCACATCACTGGGTATAGATTCAAGTAAATTATTTTTTGCTCCATGCCTTGGTTTCTTCCCTCAACCCACTATTTGATTTACTCCAGATTAGATCCACAGGAGGACAAGCAGGGGAACAGGGTTCCAGAACAAACAGAACAGATAAAACTGACAATATGTTGAGGCATTCAGGAGAATTGTGATCAATTCAGGAACTCAGTCAAAGGCAATGGATACACAGTGTATGTCAGCATGTTCTCCTCACAGTCCAGAGCCATCATGCTTCATGAACCACTGTTGTTTCCAAGTTTGAGAGTCACTGTCTAAATCTTTCCATGGTTCTTTTGCTATCTGAAGACAGTTGCAAAGTCCAATTCATTATCTTTCTCTATCTCRGTCAGGATATGTAGGATTTGATTTTTCTTCCATCAATCCCTTTAATTCRCAAATGTTGGAAGGAGATAAAGCCTATCTAAATAATCTGTGGCTTTTCCCCATCTGTTGTCAAGGACATATAATAATAAGTGTATTTTACCTTCTGACCCAGTACTAGTGATCATAAACCATTTCACCTTGAAGTTGCCAAATTAACAATGTTTTCTCATTGTCACTACATAAAGTAAGGTCATACAAAGATAAAAGACTTATTACAGAATGCTACATAAAAAATGAATCATTTACTTTCCATTTATGGTTGATTATGAACAGGACACAGAAATGTCAGGATCTGAYTTACAAAAGCAATGCTTTGTACAATATTTGAATGATTTTCAGAGAGTACAATACCAAAGCCTGTGTTAGAACTTGAAGATGTTCTGGCRTAAGAAGGAGTTTGCTTGCTCTTGGACTCATATAGCTGGTCTTGAATTGGGCAGCAGGTTGGTTGTCTTCCATGGATGATGATCTGTAGTGTCAGACCATAGAATCATAGAATGGTAAAGTTGAAAGGGACCTCTGGAGATCATCTAGTCTAACCCTCAGTGTAGCTCATATGTGATCTCACTCTCTACCAATCCATGTTCTGTGACATGTACTTTCACTGAAGGGCTCTTTGATTTTTAGTTGATAAGTAAAAATTTATGAGGAAGAAAGAAASAAATCGCTCCATTTCTTCAGCATCCTAAAAAAAATACATATAGTCCTCTCCCTCTATTTAATCTCTTTCCAGATTAGATAACTGAATCAAGATAGTTAGATGTGTTAGGAAGTGAGGTAGGACTGGGAGAGACCTTGTGTCCCAATATGACATTGATGCATGCTCTGTACAACTTCTAAATATAAGGAAAGAGTGACAGCAGGTAAGAGCAAAGTGGAAAGCGTCATTTAATCTGCTTTAATTCTTTTGCTGATTTACCAAACGTCATTCTCTACCTTGTAGTTTGTCACAATCCCAGTTTCTGGCCAAGACTTCTGATGGTCTCTTTCTTCTATCCTGAGAAAACACTCAATAATCTTCACTAACACCCTAATAGGAATGGAAGGAGAGACAGACCCATCCCATCTTCTTTCCCAGACAGCTAAAGCCTCCTGTTCTCTAAATACTGAGAATCACCCAGAATATCTCCCATTAGGGGTTTATGAATCCAGTAGCCAGATAGAGACAAGGCTGCCACAGGTCCATGCCCCTAGATGCAATTAGTAGCAAGGCTGAACATGTATTTCCAGTAGGTGCCCACCCACAAACCGTGCGCTGACCTGCACTACAGTCGAGGATAGATTTGTAGCAGAGTCAGTAACACCTCCAGCCTGGTCTCTGCACTGGGGACAAGCCTTGATCTGAATTAAATATGACTATTATAAAAGGTATGTAGAAAAGGTGGTTCAGGTGATAAGAGAGATTCTCAATCTCTTCTGTCTCTCCCGCAGCTCAGACCACTCCTGGAGAGGTCCCTCTGCTTGCCAGGGTTTGAGCACATTCACAGAGATGCATTTTAAACTTGTCCATAGGTTACCATTTAGCTGTACTAGCATGTTACTTAGGCTGATAATGATTTAGGGAAAATTATTATAGGACAGTAAAGACATTATTGTATTAAAGATTTTTTTTCTCAAAACGATTGCTCTATAAACAGAAGACTTAAAAATTTACATTTCAAAACATAACATAGAAGCTGTATAGTTCACGAATAACTTCACAGATGGCTGAACTCCAAATATAATCAGARAACTGCTGAATATTTCAGAAATATTGGTGTGTTTATTTAAGAAAAAGYACAGTTATTATATTCATATGACATATAGATCAACAAAACAGCATCAATATACAGCTGTACAAATTAGCCTGTATAATGCTGTTACATTATATGTAACATGGTTACATATAATGTAACCTGAACATGGTTATGAGGTTTATAACAGCTAGAAAAATGTAAGGTGATGAACTTTCCTTTTCTGAGAAGAATGGRAAAGAAACTACCTATCACATTTCCAAGAGTAAATAGGTTTCTTAGTATCACAGGGGCAATTCCTTTCCTATATATTGTGACCCAAAGCTCCTTCACATCATTTTGGAGAGAGACCTTGTGCAGATTTATACCAATAGGAGATATGACAATCAACAGCCTTTCAGTTCTTGTGTGATAATTTCCCATTTATTTCTTATTCATTTACATGGTTGAAGATGTTACTGAGGAATATGGGGAGATAGTAAAAAAATACTGTAATAAACAGATTGCCCAAAAAAAAAAGTGTGAAATCAGCTTAGTCACTAAATGAATGCTAAAATCATAGGAAATAAGGACTCATTTGTGGTGATGCTGGTGAGAGGACAGAAACATTTGAACAAATTAGCAAGAAAATTGAAGTTAGGCTCAGTTAGTGGAAGTCTTTATTGCCAAATGCTGTGGCTTGGCAACCTTAAGTCTTAAAAAAATTGTTCACACCTGGATGTCCTGATTATAGCCAGTAAAAGAAATAGGTTCTATCACGAACTGTCTCAGAGGACAGGATTTTTCTTACATGGATAYTAAGGTTTAATGATTTGTGGTTTCCTCACCTCAAACGAAATCTTCAACAATGTGTTATCTATTGGCCAGTAATATATAATAGTCAGGGTAATAAATCCAAACTCATCTCTAGAAACAAAACTTTATGAAAAAAATTATCTGGGAAGTGTTAGGAGTGCTGAATCTGGCAGCTTGATAGAACCAAGTCTGCTGTAGCTCCATCTCCCGGGTCCAACCTGTAGCAAGGCTGAGCATGCATTCCCAGTAAGCACACATACATACATACAAAAGTGTGTGTGTGTGTATATATATGTATAGACATGTATGTGTGTGTGTGTATATATATATATATATATATATATATATATATATATGCATATATGACTTTAGATCTGTCTCCTCACTATGGACCTGCCCAGCAATCACTAGACTGTGTCTAACCCTAGTTACTCTCACCAGACTTGATCCTGACTCTGACCCGCAAACTAACTTCCCAGTTTGATGTCAGACCACAAACCATGAGCCCGCCTGATGATTTGGACTCTCTGGATAATTACCCCTGTCTTTGCTTTATGATCGCTGGACTGTTGACAGGACCTGCTGCTGTCACTGCTCTTCTTGCTTACCTCTGACACTGTGGGACTGGGCCTTGGCTGGTATAGACTGCCCTGCTGGCTGTGTTATCACACTCTGGTCCTGCCTCTTGGGGAGCAGCCAGCCCTTGCTACTCCTTGACACTCTGGATCAACTTACAGACTGTGGTGGGAGGAGGCGGGGGGAGGAGTACAGCCTGCAGGGGGGGAAATGAATCTCATTGTGGGTTGTCAGGGAAGAATATTTAGGGATGGCACAAGACTTCATGCAGGATGTTTAGGGGAGGGACCAAACAYGGGAAAACAGAGAGATCAAGGCGGACAAAGGAGGAACAAGCATGAGAAAAATGCAAGGCAATAAAAGGTACCAGTCACACGTAAACAGGTCACTGGTCAGTACACTTGGCTGATTGAACCCTGCATGTAATAACTGCAATTTGTCCTGTATTCTTATTAAATCCTGTTCATAATTATCTTCTGTGTGCATGTGCTCTATATTCTGAGCCTCTGTGTATGTGTATGCTAGCAAATTTCAAGATGGACTTGCCAACAAGTAGGAGAAGAAGTCTGAGAAATCTCCAGCAGTAAGCCTGAGGTACTTGCAGGTCCAGGTCCCTGTAACTGGAGAAGGCTGAGCCTACAGAACAGCTACCGAATAGGCTGAGTGTCTAAGATCAGCTACTGAAGAGACTCTTACAGTAATCTGCATATGTGAAGACAAAATTCTGATCTAGAGACATTTAATTCTCACTCAAAATGTCTTTGACCCATCTCTAATAATTTTAACAGGASAGATTCTATACACACTGAATATTTAGATAATTCTCACAGAGATACAAGGAATGCATGAGTGCCKTCTGTTCTGTAACTCTTACTGTAGCTCCTGAGTTCAGGATCGTGCATGAAGGAAGCAAGCTAATAACTAGGATTGCAACCCTGGGCTTCAGGAGAGCAAACTTTGGCCTCTTCAGGGACCTACATGGGGAAATCCCATGCAATAGTGCCCTAGCAAGAAGGAGATCCAAAAGAGTGGGCTAGTATCCAAGCATCACTTCCTCCAAGCTCAAGAGCAGCACATCCCAAGGAGAAAGAAGACCAGCAGTGGGGACAGGAGACTTGCATGGATGAGCAAGGAGCTCCTGATGAAACTCAAACAGAAGAAAGTACACAGAATGTGAAAGAYGGGATAGGCCACGTGGGAGGATTATAAGAATGTTGTCAGAGTATGTAGGGATGYGACGAGGAAGGCTAAGGACCATTTGGAATTAAATCTAACAAGGGATGTCAAGGACAACAAGAAGGGTTTCTTCAAATACATCAGTAGCAAAAGGAAGATTAGGGAAAATGTGGGCCTGCTGCTGAATGCGGTCATGACTCCAGTGACAAAGGATACAGAGAAGGCAGAGTTACTGAATGCCTTCTTTGCTTCAGTCTTCACTGCTAAGGGCAGCCCYCAGGAATCCCAGAGYCTGGATGTAAGGGAGGAAGTCTGGAGAAAGGAAGACTTTCCTTTGGTTGAGGAGAATAGGGTTAGAAATCATTTAGGCTAACATGACATCTGCAAACCAATGGGCCTGGATGGGATGYACCCATGGGTMCTGAGGRAGCTGGCGGATGTTGTTGCCAKGSTGCTCTCCATCATCTTTGAAAGGTYCTGGAGAACTGGAGAGGTGCCTGAGGACTGGAAGAAAGCCRGTGTCACTCCAGTCTTCAAGAAGGGCAAGAAGGCAGGAAGCTACAGGCCAGTCAGCCTCCYCTCCATCCCTGGAAAKGTGATGGAACAGCTCATCCTGGATGGCATCTCCAGGCATATGGAGGAAAAGAAGGTGATCAAGAGTAGCCAGCATGGMTTCACCAAGGGGAAATCCTGCTTAACCAACCTGATAGCGTTCTATGATGGAGTAACTGGCTGGTAGATGAGGGGAGAGCAGTGGACATTGTGTACCTTGACTTCAGCAAGGCTTTTGACACTGTCTCCCCTAACATCCTCCCAGGCAAGCTCAGGAAGTGAGGGCTATATGAGTGGACAGTGCGGTGGATTGAGAACTGAAAGGCAAAGCTCAGAGGGTTGACATCGCTGGCACGAAGTCCAGTTGGAGGCCTGTGGCTAGTGGTGTCCCCCACGGCTCAGTACTGGGTCCCATCCTGTTCAGCTTATTCMTCARTGACCTCGATGAAGGGACAGAGTGCCTCCTCCGCAAGTTTGCTGACGATACAAAACTGGGAGGAGTGGCTGATATACTTGAGGGCTGTGCTGGCATTCAGAGAGACCTGGACAGGCTGGAGAGTTGGGCAGAGAGGAACCTCATGAAGCTCAACAAGGACAAGTGCAGGGTCCTGCACCAAGKGAGGAATAACTCCRTGTTCCAGTAGAGGCTGACCTTCTGGAAAGCAGCTGTGCAGAGAAGGATCTGGGAACTTTGGTGGACAACAAGTTGACTATGATCCAGCAATGTGCCCTTGTAGCCAAGAAGGCCAGTGGTATCATGGAGTGCATTAGGAAGAGTGTTGCCAGCAGGTTGAGGGAGGTGATCCTGCCCCTCTACTCAGGCCTGGGGAGGCCACATCTGAAGAACTGTATCCTATTCTTGGCTCCCCACTACAAGAGAGACATGGAGCGACTGGAGAGAGCCCAGCATAGGACTACAAAGATGATCAGAGGACTGGAGCATCTGCCCTATGAGGAACATCTGTGAGAGCTGGGCCTGTGTAGTCTGGAGAAGGGAAGACTGAGGGGGGATCTTATCAATGGCTATAAGTACCTGAAGGGAGGGTGTCAAGGTGATGAGGCCAGACTCTTTTCAGTTGTCCCTTGTGACAGGACAAGAGGCAATGGGCACAAACTGAACCACAGGAAGTTCTGTCTGAATGTGAGGAGGAATTTCTTCCCTGTGAGAGTGACAGAGCACTGGACCAGGTTGCCCAGAGAGGTTGTGGAGTCTCCTTCTCTGGAGATATTCAAAAACGCCTAGACATGATCTTGTCTAACATGCTTTAAGTGATCGTGCTTGAGCTGGAGGATTGCACTAGATGATCTCCAGCGATCCTTTCAAACTTCAACTATTCTGTGATTCTGTGAAATGTGAACCTTATTTTATAAGGATCATGACATATATTTGCCTTGGCAAAGTTCTTGTGTTCCACTTTGCAGATATTTTTAACTTTGTTTGAATACCTTTTGAAGTGTACCAGGCTAAATGTCTGGCATCTAGAGRAACTTCCCTTTCTGACAGAATAAAACAGCACCAGAGAAAAAAGTATCCTATGTCCTCTAGCTTTGAAAAAGATTCTTCAATAACAGGACTGTTTGGAGTAGATGACCTTTGGAAGTCCCTTCCAACCTACGTTATTACATGATTCTAGGTTTTGGTGTACTAGGTGCATTTCCTCCTACCCAAGGCCTTCCCCTTGACCAGGAGGATTAAGGAAGATACTACCTTAGGCCACAACTCCCTCTCCCTTGCCCCAAAGCCCCACTGACCTGCCCTAGCCTTTCCTTGGCTATGTGATTGGTGCCTGTATGGAGGAGCAGCAAGGTCATAGGTGGAAATAACTGGAACATTTTTAACAGAAGAGTAAGAAATAGCAAAATTTGAAATAGATAGCAATCAACTTGCTTACACTGGATATTTGGATTCATGCTTAGCTTTAGAAGACTCTCACGTCTTTGTGAAGATATCTATTAATACCCCACCGCTCTCTCTGTGAACAACAGTAGGACAAACTTGCTAGTTTTACTTACAAAAATATCCCCACCTCTAGGAGGAACTTTTCTTGTGGTTTAGATTGTGGGTATGGTTGAGAAGCAAGATGTCAAAGGAAGATGTGCAGTCCAGGAAAATCTGTCATCATACATTATTTTCCCCAGATTCTTACTAAGGCTTGGAGTCAAGGATCTGAATTTGAGTATAACTTTGGATAAAGATGTTGCATGACTATGTACAGCTTGAAGGAACCTAAAAGAGACAGACTGATCAAAGCACATTAACTGGCACAAAGCCAGATAGTGTGCCACTATTATACAAACTGCTAGGGAAGGAGAAATTATCTCCACTTYATCTAATAACTAAGACACCTCCCACCAGAGTTTAAGCCTGTCTCATCCAACCCCACAGTGATTTTCTAACTACTTACCTGGTGTGCTTTCAGAGATAATCATGGGGAAGATATATTTTTCAAGTACATTCTTACCACCTCCAATAGTCATTGTCTAATCCTAGGAGTATGCATATCCCTCTCTTGTTCTTTTTATAAAATTAATGTTCTTAATAGTTTCATAACTTCCTGTACAATCTTCTATTCATTTTTATTGATTCTTTTTTCATTTTCCAATTGTTTTAGCAGTACTTTGTAATTATTTTAAATCTTCTCTCTTTTAGTTTAATTCATATATTGAACTTAAAATAACTCAATTTATGTCATTATGAGTGAAATACCTCTTCAAGAAAACAWCAGTAAAACTCTATGTAATTTGGAAGCAATTCAGAGTACATATTGCTTACTGATATTTTATTTCAATAACTAATATTTTATATAGAAGTGAAATAAGCTGTAAGTGCTTGTAATGAAATCAATCCACAATAAAATAAATTTGAATAAAAATCCCAACATTCTCACTACAGTTCTTCYAGTGATTGAATTATGAAATACACATTAATTGAATGTTCATATAAAGATCATGAAGTAATAAACTCTTGGACTGAACCTCTGTATTTCTTCCCAGAATGGATATAGTTTGTCGCCAGGAATCAATATGTCTTTTCACTATTCCACTGCAAGCTTAGACAAGCYATTCAGGCAAGAGAAATTCAATAACATTCCATTTACATATATATTGAGCATTTTGCCCATRTACTAAATTGTCAAGAGTGATCACTAAAAGCAGATAGAACAGTGACAGTATTCATTCATTCTTGATCTTAACTGAGTTTAATATGGCAAATAAGAGGTGAAAAAAATCAAAATCTTATTTATCATTTGAAGAGTCAGATTTTTCAGTCAAAAGTTGTTTTCATCATTCTTCAGTGACTGAGATTGTTTCAATTGGRAAATGTGAGAAGAGGGAATTGGACATTTTGCTTAACTGAGAAGCTCTTTCTGAATGTCATACTCCAAAATACACCTACTTTTAGATATGCTTTTGCCTTGCTGACTGTAAAGTTTTTATTTAATCACAAGGAGTCCTACAAGAGAGATATGAATTGGTTCTGTGTTAATTATCTAAATTTAATACACAGCTATTTGTGAAGTAATTAGTCTTTTAAATTATCACATTTGAAAAAAAGCAGAATGATCCATATTAAAATTAATATCAAACATTAAAGCATTAAAATTAATGAATCAAAACATAGAATCCAGACTTTTGGTTGCTTCAATTCCTTTGYGTTGTTATACTTTAAAACACTTTTTGAGACAGGAATAGAATGAAAATGTTTCATTAACCTAGTCATTAGAACACTAATTTGGGAGAAAGAATGGGAGAACATAGGTATCATTATAAATGGCCAGGTAACATACAGCATAAAAAGAGCAAAATAGAGCATTTCATATCAATATAGTATACATATAATTGTGGTATCGACTATGACATGTTCAGACTGATTGCTGAAATTCAAAAATGAACAGGGCATTGGACTTCCAGTTACATGCTTAACATCCTTCCTGAGAACATCCCTTAGGGACCACATTATCTGCTACAGTTTATAATTTGAGAATACTTTGCCTCCCCCCCTCCCCTCAAAAATCAGCTTGCTTGTGCARCAGGGTAGCTACATATAATCTGCATTGACTCCGTGAAGGTACTTTGCCAGGCTCCTCTGGCCTCTGCCAGAGGTGAGATCTGATTGCAAAKAAGGAGGCAAGAGAAGAAAAATCCATCTTACTACTTCTGTTACTTTGCAAATTGATGTTAAGAAATTGGAGAAACTCCAAAGTCTTCCAGTCATAACCAACCTAAAATCTAACGCAAGAGACCTAACAAGAACAGAGAATTCACACAGGAGAGAATTCATGGAGTTCTGGAGGTGAGCAAGCCAAAAAAGGCCRCATTATTATAGAAGCAATCCAAAAATACTTCTTAGGTGAGATAGACCCAGATGAAGACAAATCAAACACTAGGATAAGTTTATACTTATAGTATAATACTTATAATATACTTATAACTTAAGTAAGTTATACTTATAATAGTATCAGTTTAGTACAAGCTTATTCAAGGAATGAAGCTGCAGGTGCCATGCCCTCCAACTTTCAGCAGAAGACCCCACTCATACCAGCAATCACAGCCAGTTGCACCAAAAGTCCTTCCCCTTTTCTGGTCACGTTGTTGGTTCACTCTACATTTTGGAAAAAGTTATACAGCATTGGAAAAAGTTATACAGCATGTTCTCACACTGCCATGTCATTGGATGGTGGGATAGGCAGCCCATGCCACTGTTTAAGGAGGTAGGATGCTTCAGAAGGATGGAGGACACAGACAAGTTAGGACACGACTGAGGGCTATGGACCCATCTGAGGAGGCAAACTAAGGGGTTCCACACACTCCTCTCCACCTGCTGAGGAGAGRCACCCCTCTGCCCAGCCCCAGACCACCAGCATGCCCATGCCATAAACCTGGGGCAGCCTCGGTGCTTTGCGCTGTGCTGCAGGATACAGGCAACTCTGTCCATAAAACGGAAAACCAGAACAAAATGCCAGTTTCTGAAGAACAAATAAGTAGAGTCAAGAAGGAAAAGCTCCAAAGAGCTTCTAAAAAAAAACCTCACACGCTTTCCACATGAAGCAGTAGGAAAAGTGAATGGGCCTGCGAATCAGGAACTGTATTTTGAACAGACATAGAAATGGGAAAAAAATGGAGCAGCCTAACCAGCAGCTATCAGTTAATATATTAACTGATAATTAATTAATTAATAATTAATTAATTAATTAATTAATAATTAATATATACTCAGTTAATACATTTTCTCTGTGCATAATTTAAATTGATTGTCAGGTGTTCAGATCTAGCACATGTGTAGTAGGGGCACAGTGGTAAACATCGTTTCTTCTGTGAAAAGACATTTGTTATGCTCTTGGGAAAATGGGAAACCTTGGGGGCATAAATCACCTTTCTGAAGCAGCTAAAAGATAAACTTCCCATCTGAGCTGAAGCCAAGTAGCAACCTAGCTTGCAAATTAGGAAATTTATAGCTTACACAAGACAGCAAGAAAGCACTTTAGAAGAAACAAGATTATTGTGGCAGAGGTGGTTGTTTAATGACAAGTAGACTTGGTGGATAKGCAACAGTTTTCCAAACACAATGGTAGTATTAAGTACATCTTAACTGTGATAGACATATTATCCATGTCTGGGGTACTGGTCTAAAACACAAAATAGATTCTGAAACAGCTGGGGATTTGGAAATATTTTTAGCAGAGGGCACACAATTCAGAAATTACAGTCTGACCAAAGAAAATAATTTTAAAATCAATCTTTAGAAAAGYCTTTAAAGCAATATAATGTTCACCACTTTGTTACTAATAATAAAGTAAAAGCCTCATATAATAGAGTATTTTAATAGAACTCTCAAAACGAAGATGTAGAGCTATTTTACAGTGCACAATACTTTTTGAGTTTTTAAAAGAGTGTAACAGCAGCTCCCAGAGAACTATTAGAGCCACAGAGCCTGTGGACAAGAACTCTTTGAACACCAGGAAGGTTTGGAAAATCATATATGAAGATTAGTTTAAATTAAATGTAAAATCAAATTAAATAATCTATGCCTCTCCTCAAAAACGGAGACCATATAAAGATGTCTGCAAGAAAAGAGAGATTTAAGAAATGTTATGAAGACATTCACAGGTGAAAATTTCAAATTAGCTAAAATTGTGAAAGGGGCAAGTACCTGTGTACCAGTTAATAGACTGTAGTCATGAAGCAGTCAAGAGGAAGTTTTCCCCTAATGAACTTTGAAAAGTGAATCCAGATGTGGACAGAATCTATAAAATTGAGGAGATCATTGTGCAAAAGAGAAAGGAAGAAAGAAACAGCTGCTGGTGAAGTGATATGGCTGGCCCTAGAAATTTAGCASTCGGGCTGAAGCCTCCCAAGTCCAGGACATCAAGTGTTTGGGTAGAAGCAGTAGTAAAAGGAGGATGAAAGATGGAATTTTTACATCACATTACCCACCAGTGCCAGCACCAGAATTTTTCCACAAAACATCAGCTCAGGCTTCACCAGCTTCAGCTGGTGAGTCCCCAGAAATTCTCATGCAAGTGGGAAGTGGGGCTGGCAGAAATACAATGCCRGCACAGCAGAATAATATCAGTGAAAAATACCACTATTGAAATAGCACTGCTGAATAAGACATGGCAGGATAATCCATGTGGATGGATCATATAAACCAGTTTATCATCCCTCAGAACAGAGCTTCAGCCATGGGTTCTTCAGCAGYAGGACTGGTCTACAAACCCCCCTTAAAGAAAACAAAGATTAAAATAGATGAAAATCCTTATACTTTTTTTGAAACTAGGGTTCTAGCACATATTTGGGGTTTTTCTTTAAGGGTCACTGCTAAGAAATTTCCTTTTGTCGCGGACATCACTGCGGGATTTAGCTTGATCTACTTCTGCATGGACCTTTTAGGGCTCCAACTTGTCAGGGACTTTTTGGTTCCTTTATTGTGCTGGGTTCCAATGGACCAAAATAACAACAAGCTCATTTTCCGTGGTGTATCATAAGCTACGCTACATGCCAGCAAATGCCAGAACATTGACACAATCAGCCTTGAAATAAAGACCGACCAGAACAAACATGTCTTATCTTGCACTGGGAAGGTGATTGTCAATTTGCATTTGAGGCTCTGAAAGTCTCTGGTATTTTACTAAACTGAGCCAACATGGTAGTGGTAAAGATATAGTGGGTCCTAATCTTATACATGAATTATTACAGAACTCAATCTGGCAACAGTCTCCTTGGTTTTCAAGATGTTCATGTGATGAATAGGGCAGGTGTAGGAGGTACATTTCAAAGCCTATTTAGAAATATCATACTGCTTTTGAAAAGGGAATTGGAAATTGTGAAGCCACACGTTAAAAGCACCTTTTAAAAGCCACCTGCGGGCCTTGTGAATTAGCTGCTGGCCTCTATTTTCAATCTGCTGGATGTTACACTGAGGGATCAACATACAAGTCAGGGCAACAACTCCTACCCTGGGTGAAAAAAGCACCCATCAAATTCAAAAGCTGTTGGCACTTCATAAATGATCACACAGCCATCTAAGAAGTAGGCTCCTGCATTATATTTTTTGCCTTGTAATGCATTACAGATTTTGAATATATTCCTTTTTGGCCATGTACATAAGCCACTGAAAGCAGAGAAGGTGGAATATTTGTTTTTCCTCTGGTAGTGAAGTGRAGGAAGGAATATTATTGTGTTAGGTTTAAGAAATGCAAACCAGAATGTGGACACGCAATAGGGCCAGCATCTTATACTGAAAGGGATCTATGTACTGATAAACTTTCACCTTTTCATCACCCTTTTTCTCACAGAATATGTGACTGGTCATCACCACAATCTTATTTCTGTGTGATCTGCAGGTCTCCCTTGAAATTCTTACATCTTGTTCTTTCTGCAGGTCAAAAATCTTCTCCAGGTTAGCTGTGTGCCATGYCAAAAATTTGGTAGGGCTCTGAATGCACTAACAAGCCTTAATAACCCCAGTTTCACCTGGGGCCACCACCMACATCCAAGGCCCCAGGGGCCCCATTTAAGCTCAGGCCAGGGCCTTCAGTCTCTGCATGAGCTATGTTGTAGGTGTTTCTGTCCCTAGCCTACCAACAGAAACAAACTCTACTTCTTATGATATATAGGATTGTTTGGAGGTGGAGTCACTTGGAGAYGTCAAGGAACAGGAAAGCACTCTGCTGTGAAATGGTCTGTGGGGCAAGTGCAGTTTATGGTTGTTAAAACGTTAAGTTCTCAGGCAATTTCTATTAAAATCAAACCAAGATACAGTTTTGTGCAGTGCGATGGTCAATACTTTATAAAAAATAGGTCAGAGGCAAGGASAAACTGCCTTACAGTTTGGGATAGCAATTTGGAAAAAGCCTATAGAAATATGGGAGTGTCTTAAGTGATATAGAGTAAGTCATATTTGGTATAACAAGAACTAACAAGATACTCAAAGCTTTTATGAGACTAAGTTCATTTTTTATACATGCTCTTTGGTACTAATCTACACTCTCAGTAGTCACTGGAAATGACATAGCAACCCCACTGAACATCTTTCTGTTCGATTTTTATTTTGAAACCTCCTTATACCCTTTAGCCAATAAAACTAATATCAAAGATACAAAATGTATGAAAAAGATCTAGTAGGCTGTGGTGGTGGTATGGTACTCTGATATATTAAAAATGGAGAATTAATATTTATATTATTAAGCTAACCACTATAGTGAGTAACAYAGAAACACCTCAGATGGCAATACCAGGCCTACACAGAATGAGTCTAAGGGATCAATAGACAATTAGGCTTCAAAAGAAGTGTCCACRTAAGACAGGAGCATAACAGAGAAGCTAAATTAAGTCATTGTATGTGGTCCCAYATGACACATGTGCAGGGAGAAAATGGGTAACCATCTCTCTTGCATTGGCTGCTCTCATGCTGATCATGAAGTAGAAGAATCARGGACAACAGGCTTGATGTTTCACGTAGTCTTCTCAGGGCAATGGCAAAAGACCAAGGGGCAGGGGAAGTTCTCTATCACAGAATTTAAGCAAGTCTAGCAAGCAGCACAGTTTTCAGAACACAGAGCAGTATTTTGCTCTTGTTCTTGTTGTTCTTTCTAACTCTAATCTAATTTTTCATTTGCTTACCACGTAATTTAGGTAAAAATACCAAAGATATTAAGGCTATGTAGGTATCTCATTTATTAATAACTGTAATCATAGTGCATGTGAACACACTGCATATGTAATACGTAATGTATTATTCTGATGTCCTTGGAGGCAATACAGCCTAGCCCTTGTGAACAACAATTATAGGAAAAAAACATGCTTGAAAAATATAAAGCAAAGAGTGAATTTACCATGTTTTTTTATTCCAACTGACTGGAGAAACCGGCAACTCCTTGAAAGTTACTGAAAATTTTGGAGTGGAGTCAGAAATTTTCTACACTCAGAAATACCTAACCTGTATTTCTGAGGCTGTTATATCTCATTATGGTATGTGAGATAGGAAAATTGAAATGATATAGGATCTTATTCTCTATTGCTTGTGAAACTCTTGAAGATTAACTCTACTCAATTCATTTAGTCCTTGCTAACTTATGCTTAGAAAAACAGAGAGGTTTCTTTCTCTGACAGTTTGCACAGAACAAATAGAAATTAATTTAATTGATAGTTTCCAGGTCAGGAATTAAATCTTGTCCAGGAGTAGGAAGACAATGACATATAAAATTACTTTTTCATTTCACTTTCACTYCCTATTGAAATCATCTATTTTTAAATTCATTTTTACAAGAATCTCGGTGTTCTGATGTCTGAATGGTGGCAGTGCAGCAACCGCTTTTGCATCTCTAAGCTGAAGTTGTATGAAAAATTGTGTTCACTCTCTTTCATGTTCAGTTAGGTTTCATTCCAGAATATGGAAAGAAGGAATACATTTACTGTCCAATTCCACACTGTTCTCCTGTTTGGTAAAATCTGAAATTCTCTGCATTTTTTTTAAAAAATATAATTTTTTATAACAAAAAGTTATCRATAACTTTTTAGAACAAAAAATTAGTTGATTTCTCCGTTCCGCCAGCTGGGTAAGTGTGAAATATATTTCACTAAACTGTGAGAAAAGTTCTCCTATTCCAGCAGTCCTCGTGTGACACAAGGGAAAGGATCACTGATTACAAAAAGTAAATAACTGTCTTCAGAGGACTAAGAAAGAATGTCTGAAATAAAATTCTGTTGTATAACTTCATTTACTTCAGTACAATTACATAAGTTTAACCCTATACCTACAAGAATAGGAAGATGAGAAACTCTCTCTTTCACATCTGTTAGTGGACTGAAGGGCATTRCTGATTCTTGCATGTATTTTTAAATGATAAGGTTGGTTTCCAGCTTCCAAATGTTCTCATACTAGAATGAGTATGAGTCTGAAGGACACCTTGGATGAGACCAAGCAGGCGCATGGATAATGGATATTTTTTTCTGCATACTACGTCACTTCTTAGCAAAAATCCCTGTGACAAAGAGAATAACAAAGCTCAGAAGGGTTCCAGTTAAACTTCCTCACTGCTTCACCAGCAGCTTCTTTCTTTTGAAGGACATCCCCTTACTACTTTGGCCTTTAACAAATTTGCAACATCTTTTTTGCAATAGTGCTTCACTAGAAACACTTTGTTCCTTTACAAGGTATTCAGGCTGAATTCTGAAATAGCATATATCAAGTCATCAGCAGTGGTACAGAACATAGTTTACTCCTTCCAGGGAAGAGATGGATCAACAGCCCTAGAAGGGATAGGCTGCTATGACCAGGGGTTACTCCTAACCTGCCCCAGCCAGCAGCAACTGCTGCAGCGCTTTCAGCTCTCTTCAGCAGTGAAGCCAATCTGGAGAGGTCCCATTAGCAGCTCATGCCACACGTATATGTACACATACACAGCCAAACTCACAGGGCTACACAGACTCACAGGGCTACACAGACATACACTCAGCACTCACAAACAGCACTAATGGCCTCCACCTGTTCCACCTGATCAGGGTCAAGGTCCATTAGTGGGGAGTATATACATATACACAATGTGGATCCCTCCAGCAACAGGGCTTAGACTTCCCATCCACCCAGTAGCTGGCACTAGGTCCCTGGCCTTCCCAGCAGCTCATATCTGGACATATGAGCCCTTAGGGCTGTAGCCCCACTCCTGCTGCTAGTGCAGACCCAGCATACACACTAACTCACACACGTGCTGTAGGTCCCTCCAGTAGCAGGGCTTAGATAGCACAGTCCATCCAGTCCATGGTCCCAGATCCTCACTCTTTCCAGATACCTTACCCATGACCCTTTACACACACACACACACAAATGGGGCTTTCTGATGACACCCTCCCTCATTGTCCTCCAGCAGTTGTCTGGGGCACCCTAGTCCTTCTGATAGTAAACTCATCCCGTGGTCTTGCCCTTAGAGGCATGCACACACACACACACACACACACACACACACACACACCTGGCTCCCAAGGCACTTGACCTACTCACCAGCTAGTCTAGCTAATGTTCACTAGCAACCGCTCACTGACAGCTCCAGTTGCTGATACAGCAGAAGGATGGGCTCCTGTGACCTGTGGTCTGACTCCAGTTGCTGGCACTTAGACCTCCCTATGCGCAGTAYAGAAAGCCCTTTATCCAGAAAAAATAGTTGAAGGTTATTGCACAGAGCACAGGCACAGAGCTTGGCCAGACAAATGTACTGACCAGCCCAAGTATATAGATATCCATCCCCTTTTAATCTCTTATTTAATATTTATATTTAACAGCCTCCCAGTGAAATTTGAAAGCTGTGAGCATTTCATCAATGACTGCACAGTCATCCAAGAACTGGGCTCCCACTTGGTACTTGCCACTTTGTGTTGCATGCAGGATTTTAATATTTTCCTTTTCAGTCATGTATTTATGCTGCTGAATAGAAGGGGACAGATATCTCTTTCTTCCTCTGTAATAGTCATCTAGGCAAAGGGGTGATACAGTCTTGGGCTCGAGGAAAATAAATACGAACATGAGCACCCAGAGGCCCCGATTACATTTGAAAGGGATCTGGGCAGCAATCTACTTGCATGTTTTGATCATCTCACATTCTGTGGGAAAGATGATTATGCTCATCTTATTCCTGTGTGTACCTAAAGTTTTTCACGTCCTGTTGGTAATAACTTACTTTTTACAGGTCAAAAGTTTTCTCCTGGATTGGTTTGAGCTATTCCAAGAATTGCTTTATCTCCTCAGGCATCATCCTGTGCACCTCTTTGTCAGTGCCCTGAGTCCACTAACAGATCTTATAGCCCTTCTGTCACTTGGGGCTCCACCCACACCCTCTGCCCATGAGCACCAAGTGAAGCTCACACCTGGGCCTTCAGTCCCTGTCTGAGTTTTGTTGTAGGAGTGCTGATCTCCAGCTCAGCAACAGACACGGCCATGCCTGGCCATGGGCCCTGCTGATTCGGACCTGCGGACTGACTAACAGTGAGGAACCAGGCTTGACCCCAGTCAGCCCAGTGCCAGACTGGGTCTGGTACTGGTTACCCTCACCAAAYCTGATTCTGACATGCCGATTGACTTCCTGTCTTGACCTTGGACCTTCCTCAGTTTGTCCCAACAACAAACTTGCCTGATAATCTGGACACTTGGTTGAACTGATCACAATCTCTGGACCAGCCCTGCTCATCTCACTCAAACACTGTGGGACTGGTGAGGCCTCTGCCCGGCTGGCTGTRTTATCATGCTTGATTGCCTGTGTCTTGGGAAGCAAAGCAGCTAGCCCTCACTGCTCCCTGACACTCATAATACTCAGGTTGAGGAATAGGGGCTACATAATTTTGATTTTCAATAGTGTAGAAAAAAAAAGAGAGAGAGAGAGAGTAGAAGGGAATAAACTTTGCAGACCTCARATCCCAAGTTTACCACTTTGGGTGATTAATTGAATATCCATCTTTTCTTTAAGATACTGAATAACAAAGTAGCCATCATAGTATCTGGCATCATGCACTGAGGAGGTAAAACCTTGAAACCTTGTACCCACRAAGGGCTGAATAACATTCTCAAAGCATGTTCTCTCCTCTAAACTCTYGTTCTCCAGCTTTTCTTTCCACACTTCCTTACCTCCTGCTACCTCCAGGAAAAAGTTTATTTTTCATATATGCTTTCCACCTTTTGCATAGTCACCAACAGGCAATCAATGTGTTTCTGAAAAGCCATGGTATTGTGCAATTCTAAACATTCTCTGGACTGAGCCTGAACTTAGGGCACTTATTCCTTTGTCCATGTAACCCTCAGATGTGTGACAGGCAGTGACAACAATATTTACAGCTGTAAGCATGCTTGTATGATGAATGAYAAACCTCACAAAGATTTCTTGTCCCAAGCACCTTTCTAACATCCTTAACACCGTAATAATGTTCATTCTGTAAAAGGAAGTTAACAGGTCTTTGGATGATTGAGATTTTCATCTGACAAAAATCCCACAGCATTTTTTCCCTGATATGAGATRATGACATGTATATGTATATGTAACAAATCCTCAATGGAGCAACAATTAGTTTGTTTTTGTAAYTGATGGACCACCTTAGCTGGTTACATACAGTTTTTGCACCACTCGAGTTCTGCATCTGTCACACAGAGATCTGTCACTATTGTGAGCACTGTGAGATTACCAGCAAAACATAGAATACTGTTCCTGTTACTTAGATGGTTAAATAGCACCACTTCTGGTCAATAATCTTAGATAAGGGTCTAGACTGTACACCATTCCTGACCATTTTTACGTTACTGGTAATCAAATGAAAAATCAACCAACAAAATCTCCCTTAGTCTTTGCAGAAGATTGCTGGCCCTTCATAAAAATGTTCCCACATTCATATTGCTTAAATTGATTGAGGAGGAACATAAAAAATTAAGCACTGACAGCTTCAGGTCAGAGCTCTTCACAGCCTCTAACATCAAACTAGAGTAAGCAGACAAAGATTTGGTGTATTCCTCATACAATCACTTCATAGGCATTGTGAGACAGTAYCTGATCAAAGTTACCAAATCTATATCCTTCTACACATTGTCTATCTCTGAACTTCTGAAGCAGCCATTTTGCCTGCTGCCCATGTTCCGTACACACCACAAGCTGTGTTACCTTCCTCTTCTGTGCTGCGTCTGGTGTTATGATAAAGTCAGATTGTGTCTTATGGCTCTTCTTGGTGATCATCTTCATTCTGACTTGGCAGAAGCATGGCCAACTGCTCTCCTTGGGGGAAAATGCCTTGCAAATAAATACCACAGTGTTACAGGACAACAGAATAATGGGATAAAATCAAGTTCAAGAGAAGAATGTGGTGGGATGAGGGGGCCCTTCTGGGCTAAACCATCCAACCAGTTGTTTACTCATCAAGTCATCCATCAATCCAGATCATAGCAAGTTGACTTAAAAACTGTGAGAAATAGTGTCAAAATGCKTGCTGAAGTCAAAAAGTAGAGGACATTCACTGCTCTCCTGTCATCCACAAATCTAGTCATTCAATCACAGAAGGCAATCAGATGGGCCAGGTGTAATTTACTGTTAGTAAATTCATGCTGACTGTTCCCAAAYACCTTCTCCTCTTGTGTGTGTTTCCAGAAGGGTGCTCCAAGGTGACTCACTCTATAATCAGAACAAAGTGGGATTGTAGTTTCCTGAGTTGATCCTTTGACCCTTTCCAAAGATGCAACATCWGCCTTTCTCCAGTCATACTAGGGATTCTCCTCAGATTCCCATGAGCTTTCAAAATGATGGAGAGCAGTCATGCAAGGACATTGGTCAGCTGTCTTGGCATTCTTAGCTACAGTACACTGGGTCCAGTGCAATTGTTTGGATTCAATTCTTGGGGGTAATCCCTCACTCGATCCTCACCTGGCAGTTTCTCTCCTTCTTGAACACTTTTACTAAGCASAGAAGCTTGGGAGATCTCATTGGTGAAGACTGAGGCAAAGAAGGCTTCAGATACCTCAGTCTTACSTGTGTCCACTTCATTAAATCAGCTGCCCCACTAAGCAATGGCCCCACATTTTCCTCCATCAGCCTTTTACTACCAAAGCAGCAGAAAAAGCTCTTCTTGTTGTCCTTAATGTCCCACAACATTTTCTTCTCTAATTACACTTTGATTTCCTAACATCATCCCTGCATGCCTGGGCAATAATCCTAAAGCCCTTCTTTGTAGCCTTTCCCTGATTCCATCTCATATAGGCTGCCTTTTTGCAGCCTTTGTGTTGAAGAGTAAGTTCTCTGCAGAGGGATCTCTAGGTCCCAGCTTCTGCAGCCCCAGACCTGGAGATCCCTTTGTAGCTCTGCCTGGGTCCAGGCCTSTGCCAGAGGCCTGCCAGAGACTGGCAGGCAGAAGAGCAGCCAAGCTTCTTTCCTTTTCCTCTCTTGCCCTGCTTTGCCCATGCTTGATCACTCTGAGGATCTGCCAGATCTGACTAATAAAGTATTGAGCTTAGCGATCCACTCATAAGGCCTACTTGACATTGGCTAAGCAGGTTGCTCTGTTAGAAGTGATTTCACAAACAATATTCCAGCCTTTTCATGTTCCCCTTCTCCCAGGCTGTCATATGTCCTTGGATCCTTCTGTCTGTCCCTCCCTTTGCCTTCCCTCCTTTTTTTCTTTAAACACATACAGTTCCTGTGTGTTTTAGGTTCAGGTGTGTACATTGCGGTGTCTTCCTATCCTTAAAGAAAAAGATCCCAAGGCATGCGAAGGTTTGTTGGAGGTGGAAGACATCTTTAGAGTATGGGTCAACAGATGTAACCCTTTCTCCACTGCTTAGCCTGACCTCTTTACTGCATCCCTTCAGAGGCTGCTCCTCTCTCTCCCATGCTGCACAGGGATACCACAGGGGAGGTCATCTCTACCTTGTTGATATGGAGCTAGTGTTTCTCTTCCTCCCTGGATGGCGAAAGCAAATGACAGGTTTGGGCTTGCCTCCCTACYTCTCAGCCATTGGGCTGTGCTGTGGTGTGGTTTCCCTCCAGAGCCTGCAAWGAGCTGCATGCATTCCTCATAGTTGTGCTGATCTCAAGTATTGTGGACAGTTAACAAGCTCTTCCAGTGCAGAAAGCAGCAAGGGCCAGCAGCRCCCTAAGGAAAGGTGATTTGGAAGTCAAGGGTGACCCCAGCACAGCACAGTCATTGCATTCACCTACCAGGACATAGACCCACAGGATCTGAACAAGGTGGGCAGAGCCAAATGCTGCTAATGGAATCTATCAATAGTCTCAGACATGGTACATCTTGATGCACATAATGAAACCAGGTTCAGGATCCATCCAAGGAGTTCAAGTAGGAAGAAAAGGAGACAGAGATAGCACTGGAAAAAAGGCTATAACATGGATCTAAAGTCCGTCCAGAGGACAAAGCCAAAGACAGGACTGGAGACTAGYTACAACATACATACATAGGGTACATTCAGCAGACAAGCTATCTTCAACCTAGGTCTCAGGGCTATAGACAGAAGTAGATATAGGCTCGCCTATAACACAGTTCAGGTAATGATTGAAGGCTCAGATCTGAGCTTAAATGGACACTCTGGGCTTATAGATATGCATGGGAGGAAACCCTAGGTGAGGCTGGTCAATGGCTATTAAGACCTATTAGCACATTCAGAGCTTTGACCTCTAGAAGGCAAGTCTCTTGAGCTCTGTACATGATCCTGCCAGCCTGAGTATGTGTGTGTGTGTGTGCAGGCTTACAGGTGCATGTATGTGTTGTTTGTGTAAAATAGTATCTTCTTTCTCATTGATGTTCCTTGCTTTGATGGCTGAAATCACCGTGCACAACTTCTGCCTTGTCTGTTTCTGGAAAGAACTGTTTCTAGCACTGACTGGCAAAGAAGAAGGAACTCAGGCTGTGGTGTCAGTTGTATTTGTTGCCATGGAAAAACTCCTCAGGTGAAAGGTCTGCAAACACTGCCCAGTTCAGAGCCTGAAGATAAGGAGCTGAGCTGGGCGATGCAGGTGTGAAAGCAGTCGTAGTTTGGATGGACCAAGTTGCACTAAGAAGGACGGAGTGTGTCTTGGTGCAACAGAAGATATCCTTATGCTTTCTTGTAGAACTGCTTTTTTATGATATAGAAGAAAGGAAATGGGTTGGGGCTGCTCAGGTGGAGCTGGCTGCCTGTTAGAGTGTCTTCTTTGCTGAAGRCTATTTGTATATATTTGGGGAAAAATGTAGTCCCACGAAGCCGAAGGTCTTCAGCTTTTCTCTGTTTTATTTCTTCATGAAGGAAAGTGAAGAGCACCTTCCATCTACCTGCACCTGTTTGGCAGAGAAGACTCTCAGGATGAGGGGAAGCGATGATTATTACATCATGGAAATCCAAAAGCCCAGAAATGCTTTGCCTGCCATGTCTCAAAAACATTCCTTTCTTCTCACAGTCACATTGTTATTTGCTTTGTAAATCTCCCAGAGTTAACTCCCAGTCTTTATTGGTGCCCATCAGGCCAGAAACAAGATGATGGACAAGTTCCTCACCTGCTTGCTCCATGCATCTCCTTGGGCTGACTCCAC
Organism: Rhea americana; assembly: GCF_003343005.1. Classification (NCBI taxonomy): domain Eukaryota; kingdom Metazoa; phylum Chordata; class Aves; order Rheiformes; family Rheidae; genus Rhea; species Rhea americana. The sequence continues at coordinate 855,078 of NW_028186427.1, read as the reverse complement.
TCTGTGTTGCCAAGAGGGGAACAAGATGGTCCTGAAATGTAGCAAATCCCATTTCAGCACCTCAGAACAGGTCARGGATGGGCAGGAGAGCTTTCTAAAGAAATGTGTGTTCCTGGCCTCTGACRGGGGTTTGAATGCTCCTGCAAGCTTGACTTGACCTCTTGAGGCTAATAGGAAGAGCTGAAGATGATGGCGTCAAGGAGTCCTTAGCCATGTTGGGAGCCTGGGCATGAGCTCACCTTGATAACTGCAACCTTGGCAGTAGCAGCTGTGAGTTTCTGCTAGTCTGGTTGTGGTTACTGTCTCTGGCTAGAGGCTACTCATACAAAGAGGTTGAATCCAGACCTTCCCATTGGGAGTCATGCAAGTAGAAGCCTGCCTGGAGCAAAGAAGAAGATGCACTTTGAGGACACAGTTTGATTGGCAAGGTCTGCAGCTGAGGCTGTAGGAGCCCACTAAAGCCTGSGAAAGTGGACTGTAATCATGACAATCTCTCAGGAGGACTTGTGATCCCTCATTTCTAGGAAAAAACAGCGAGGGAAGTGTTTTGCAGGGCTTGGAGTTCCTCTCCAGACCAAAGACCAAAGCAAAGAGGCAGGTTTTTCTCAGGTATCAGAGGAAAATTAGTTACCAGGGTAAGGCTAGGAATGCCTGGAAAAAAAAGGAAAAAAAAAAATGTAGTCCAGGCAAAAGCTGAAGCAGAGCCAAGGAAAAGGGCTTTGTGCATTCAGAGGTAGCCTGACTTCTTGAGGCTAGTATAAAGGAATCACAGAGAGGCAAAAGAGGTAAAAACACTGCAGAAATACTAGTCCATTGAAGGGGGCTGCAGTGCTTCAGGGCTGAAGCATGTCTTTTTCTCAGACAGAAGTTTACTCTTCTTAATACCTCCATAGAGGAGACTGCCTGTGATGGTGTGATTAGCATCTGCCTAGATGGAGACCTTCAAGCCGTGGGCTCAAACTGTCTTGGTGGTTGGTGGAAGCATGAAAAGAAGTGAAGGCAGGTGAGAGCTCCAGTATGTCAGCACAGGGCCAAGGTCTCAGCTCCRTTTGAGATTAGGAGCAAATTTGTTAGAGGAACTACTTTCCTCCTTCCTACCTATCTTGTGGAGGGAAAGGGGGTGGGAGGATTGTACAGAAAGGTATAGTTACAGTAAGAGAATAGAAAGGTAGAGTAGAATAGGAAGGTATAGTTGCAATATTGGTTTGGTACATGATAACTGACACTTAGACTAGCAATTTAAGGCTAACTAGATTACTGTAAAATTACAGTATAAGAGTAAAGGCAAACAAATACTATTGCAATTCCAGTTAAAACAACAATAAACCCATCTATCCGATAATACCAAGCTGGGGTTGGTATTAGGCTGATAGGTTCAAGGAATTCTAAATCCCCCAGTTGTATCAGTTCTTTTTATTCACCAGTCAAGGAAGCACTCTCTAGACTAATCAGTCRATTATCGCTTTGTTACATACTCTGGAGTGTTTTTGCATCCTGGAGTTTTGCAATTCTTTTTACAATCCTTTCTCATGTTTTCATTATCAGGAGCATGCATATTTTGGTTATTGGGTGAGAGAGGAGTGCTAGATATGTGATAACAGTATGACGCAATATTAGGCTAGAGTGCATTACTGTGATATGCCAAGAAAGGCTAATTCGGTTTATGAGTGTTGTCAAATAACCAGGATGATGGGTATGAAACAGTGATGTGAACATCTGACCAGTCATGGATGACTTCTGACATCACATGGCCAAGTCAGTCAGCCACCCAGCCAARTGAGGGAACTTCCTGGTGAAGTGGACACTTGACCAGTTGCAGGGGGCGCTTCCTGATGATGTAAGCGGGTACTTGCTTTACAATATGGATAAATAAGAAGGGGAAATTTGGCCAGAAGAGTAAGCGGCGACTTCCAGGATATAAGGATAATTACACCAAAAAAGTAGGGCTAACTGCCAGGAAAAATATTCAGAGGGAAAACTTCTGGGGGAAATACTAAGTTGGGAATTCCTGCAGAAGTAAGTAGTGGGGAAACAGTCACTTCAGTACTGAAAAGATGTGTTGTTTTGACTACTTGGCCTAGGGATGCAGTTCAAACTCTTGAAAAGCCTATTCTCCTTCTAAGATGCATCAGTAAAGAAAGACTTGTATTATTATCTTTCCTCTGTCCCAAAAAGGAGATCTGTTTGCCACCACCCTAAAGGAAAAAGAAACAGGGCCAATAATGTAACAGTTGCTTCCTTAGTGGAACTGCTGCTTTCACATGCCAAGTCTGTCAATGGCTTGCAGAGAGTCCTCCTTCCAACTATTGGCTATAAGCAGTTACTGAAATACCGGGAAAGGAGACTCTTGTACTGGAATTTGAAAGCAAATGAGGAGCTTATTAATGACAATTTTCATTGCAAGCGCAATTGTATGAAGCAGTTGCTAAATAGTAATAGTAAAAATGAAAGTCAATTATTTTGAAAGTTTAAATTAGTTTCATTCTTACTTTTAGTTAGATTTTTGAGTTATCTCAATCATATAATATGCATGTCCTACATATCAAACATATATAGTCCCTGAAGATAAATGGAAAAAAGGTATTTTCTCTACCACAGTGGGGCTCCCTGAAGGCCAACAACATGGAATGTAGTCATTTGAGAATATTCAGCAATCCTCTCTAAATTCTTTGATTTATCTAAATATAAAAGTTTCAAGAATCATGTCCATTCTGACTGGGAGCAAAATGTAAGTTTATGTATGCTGACTAATTCTCTTCTTTATATTTAAGATTTTTCTGTATATTTAAACATATTCAACAGTTCTCTGCTTTCATTATCTTCTGCTTTTATTGTATTTTATTCTAAAGAGCATTCCATTATTTCAAGCATGACTAAAATGACAACAGGAAATGCGGTTCATTTTCAGTAAGTACAAAGTGTTCAGTACGACAGTTCAGTATGGAGTTCTTAGGCACCARGCTTAAAAAAAAATCTATCTTACCCATCTAAAATGAGTATTGCTTAATTATTTTTATAGAGTGTATTTTTGTTTGTTTGATTTGAAGCTGGAAAACACTCATCTGCTAAACTCTTTACTTGGGTAGTGTGTTTAAGATGAAAATGCATTAACTCTAGTGTAGTCTGTACTCAGCCAAAACACCTATCCAAATAAACAACGACAGTGCAGACATATGCAACCTTTGTTTTACATATTTGCTCAAAACACTAATTTGTTAGAGCCCTTTTTTTTTTTCTTTTTTGAATTCACAGAATAACAGAATCACAGAATGGCTGAGGTTGGAGGGTTGAAGGGGACCTCTGGAGATCATCTAGTCCAACCAGGGTCACCTAGACCATGTTGGACAGGGTTGCACCCAGGTGGGTTTTGAATATCTCCAGAGAAGGAGACTACACAACCTCTYYGGGCAACCTGGTCTAATGCTCTGTCACTCTCACAGTGAAGAAATTTCTCCTCATATTCAGGTGGAACTTCCTGTGGTTCAGTTTATGCCTGTTGCCTCTTGTCTTGTCGCTTGGCACCACTAAAAAGAGTTTAGGCTCTTTAGACTCTCTCTAGTAGCTCCAGGTCTCTCTTGTMCYRGGGAGCCCAGAAMTGGAYRCAGTACTYGAGATAAGGSCTCACCAGGACTGAGTAGAGGGGCAGGATCACCTYCCTCGACCTGCTGGCAACATCTTTCCTAATGCACCCCAGGAGACCATTGGCCTTCTTGGCCACAAAGGAACATTGCTGGCTCATAGTCAACTTGTCATCCACCAGCACTCCTAGGTCTTTCTCTGCAGAGCTGCTTTCTGGCAGGTCAGCCCCCAGCCTGTACTTGTGCATGGAGTTATTTTTCCCTAGGTGCAGGACTCTGCTCTTGCCCTTATTGAACTTCACAAGGTTTCTCTCTTCCTAACTCTCCAGCCTGTCCAGGTCTCTCTGAAGCCAAAAATCACTGGAGTGAGTGCAACGTTCTTTTATCCATGAAAAATCTCAGGTAGGATTTTTCCCTCCCTCTTTTTAAAATTTGTCAGCTAGCTTTTCCCAGCCTTTGTTAGCATTCATAATAAATTATCCTCTCTTTTAATTAGTAATAATCTCATTTGCAACCAGCCTTGTCACTACCCTTCCTTAACCACAGTGCAAGTCATCTCTACTAGGCTGTTATTCATGGCTATAATGCTAAATCAGAAATCCCATTACTGCCAGATTGTTAATCCGTAACATTCCCCCTCAAGAACAACCTATCCRTGACACAGATTAATGTCAGAGTCCAATACTTTCTGACAAAGCACAGGATTTTGATTTACTAGATGGATACAGCAGCATACTTAAATTACAATATGCATACAAATGACACTTAGCAGAGTATAGCAGTTACAATATATAGTTTAATCACAATACAAACATATTCTCATTACTAGTCTGTATAATATGCTCATTTTCTTGACACTGGACATCCCCAGTCACCAGGAAGGAATATGAGGGTTGAAACTGGCTGAGGCCCATTGCTCTCTTCAAAATTTCTTATGCTTGTTCTTCAGTTTTTATGCTCTGTGTTGGGCTAAGCGAAGTATACACCCCCCCCCACCCAGCCAGATACAGATTTGGCTAATGCATGGGGGTATTTGCACTCTTTTGATTAACTCAGGGACAGTTACGCAAGCCAGATGATCCACTCAGCTGATAAAACTGCTTATCTAGAACAAAGGCCACCTCCCCAACTCACCCACTGTGAGGTCAGCCGTGGTCAGTCACTCCATACATTCTTTTTTGAGCTTTATGAGCACACAGACCTTCCCTAGCTCCTCACAGCYGCCTTCTGTTGTAGGGGTTCGTTGATAAGCCACAGCCTTTCTGCTAGTATRGTTTCCTCTGGTGTTCTTAAATGTCCCTGAGATTATAGGATTGGGTAGAGAAAGCCTCACTGCCGATTAGTCCTTTCAGATTGCTCTCTTGTTCTCTGATTTGGTGTTGCAGCTTGTTCCAGATGCTCCTGGACGTATTTGTACTTCTTAATGATCAGCATAGTTTGCGTATTTTATTGAGCACATCAAAGCTGTTCTGTTTGGATGGGTAGTTGATTATGTTTTGCCTACTTCTAAAGCAAAAAGTCAGTTAAAGTTCATGGGCTTGTGCTAATAGTTTTATTATCTAGATCTAACTCATGCTAATTACACAGCAATGCTTGTTCATGTTCTACTCATTATGTACCAGAAAGTTGAGGTCTTTTTCTGCTAAGCTGTTTTCCAGCTTATCAGTCCCCAGCATGTACCAGAGCATTGGGTTATTCCTTCCAAGATGCAGGACTTTGCATTTCCCTCTCTTTGATGAACTTCATGAGATTCCTGTCAGCCCATTTCTCCAGTCTGACAAGGTCCATCTTGGCAGCACATGGCAGCACAACCATCCAACTGGACAGAGTACTGCAAGTGTGACCTCAYCAGGGCTGAACAGAGGGGTAAGATTACCTCTCCGGATACACCGGTGATGCTCTGCCTAAGGTGGCCCAGGACTTTCTTGGCTGCCACAAAGTCCACCAGGACTCCCAGGTCCTTCTCTGCAGAGCTGATTTCAAGTAGGTCTGCCTCCAGTCCGTACTAATGCAGGAGGTTATGCATCTCCAGGTGTAGGTCTTTGCATTTCCCTCTGCTGAACTTCAAGAGGTTCCTCTCTGCCACTTTCTACAGCCTCTCAAGGTCCCTCTGAATGGCAGCACAGCCCTCTGCTGTATCAACCACTCYTGCCAGCTTTGGATCATCAGCAAACTTGCGCTGAGGAGGCACTCTGTGCCTTCCTCCAGGTCACTGGGGAATAAGTTGAGCAGGACTGGGCCTAGGTTTGTGTCCTAGGATGTTATGGGAGACAGYGTTAAAAGCCTTGCTGAAGTTWAGGAAGACAAAAATCACTTCTCTTCCCCCCATCTATGCAGTCAGGGAATAAATTCGAGAAGCCTTGAGATTGATTAAAAATGATTTCTGCTTTGTAAATCCATGCTGATTACTCCTAATTATCTTATTATCCTTTGTATGCTTGCAAATAATGTTCAAGATGAGCTGCCCCATTGACCCCCTCTGTTTCCATAATCCCATATTGCAGGGCACAGGCAGACTCTGAGAGCACCAGCAAAGTAACCTACCGAAGCAGGTTGCAGTATAAGACCGTTTAGCTAAAGGAGTTCTCTTCCTCTCCAGTACTACAGTAAATACGAGAAGACCTTTGCTTAGCTTTTCTTACCAAGCCAATGACGCCCATTGCTCCACTCCTTGGCACCTGGACTCTTCAGGGGTGCACAGAGACTATGCCCTCAGGGCCTCATGGCAGACAAGTCGCAAAGAAAGAGTGCTCATAAAGCAAAAGCTGCAGCATGCTGCAGCACGCTGCCCYGCAAAACACAAGGGTAACTCTAAAAGCACTCARGGAGTAAAAGCCACGGGTCAAGAGCTTCAAGCACATAGGGACCAGAAGTCTGCTAAAAAGCCAGGAGGCAGCTTGTATTACAGCTGTGCTCRTCACCACTCCCTTGACTCCAGCTACATGGAGCACCACATCTAAAGMACTGGGGAGCTGCCYACTGCACCCCAACACASAGGCAACACCCAGCACCTTGGCAGTGTCACCACTGCCAGCACAGACCTCCACCACTCCTAGCACAGTCATGCCTGCACATGGCGTGCTCTCKCCGTTCCCCGTYGCCGCACGCACATGGGGTCASTGGACACTGGCACGAGGAAGCAACTGACAGAGCCTGCAAGTGGCAGGAAGAGTTACCTGAGCTGCRCAGCCCTTGCAGGCCACTACTGCCTTGGCTCTCTCCAGCCACCTCCTCCCATGTGCAGCACCAGGACACTTGGCTGTGGTGGGGACGAGCTGTTGCCCCACTCCACACACTCTGTGACGTGCCGCATCCCCACTCCTTGCCTCATGGATCGCTTCTGGCTAACACATTCCTGGGCAGCCAGGACACATTGCAGACAAGATGGGCATTGCAGCAACCAGAGCAGCTCTGTAGGCCCCCAAACACACCAAGACCTTTTCTCCAGCCCTTCCATTCCCTTCTTTGCCCCTTCAAGGCCTTGCTTTGGACTCTGAATGACGCCTCAACTCATGCACTTCCTCTGAACAGCCTTAGAGCCCACAGAGCCAYTGGAAGGGTGAGCATACCATCAGAGAAAAGAAATAAAGATGTTTTTATTTTTTCCTCTAAGTTTATCTTTAATTCTACTATTATTAACTAAGCTTTTCTTTACTGCTTTCATCTGCTTTAGCATTATTGTAATTGGACTAATAACTATTTTATGATGTTTTTATTACATTTTTAGTAGGGTTTCAATAACAGCACATTTCCTTTTCCTCATAACAATAACCTGAGTGAAACAACAGTTGAGGAAGAGCCTGACAACTAATGTTTTGAGGTTGTCATTGTGGGAAAGGTATTTCTTTGAGGACTGGATCCAGCAGTTGGTGATGCTGCCACATCTCCCTTTTTCTTTCCATGGAACTTAAGCCTATTTTTGACCACAACTCTTTAGAAGTTGAAAGCTGTTAGTGAGTACCTCTCCTTCCCTTGTATTTCAGCCTTGTCTGTTTTTTGGAAGAGGTTGGCTGTACTTGTCTTTGAAATCTTTTCAATGAGACTCAAGGCTGAAGTTCATTTTTTTGCAGCTTAAACTCAACTGCCTGAAAATTGAAATACTAATTTTCCATTCTCCAGAACYGCACAGACAGCAACTGGATCACAAAGAAATAGCTATTGCTTCTGACTTAATTTTCCAGGCATACATATCACCCAAAAGGAAGCTTGGGGCTAAGTGCAGTAAGACTAAGTTATTTGTCTTACTTCAGGGACATACAAAAAAAACCTCACTGTGATTTATTACTACTGACAAATGAAATGAAATAGAGAATATCCAATCCATGAGGTACAAACAAGTGCAGAACCAATAAACCAAAGTCTGAATAATAAAAATGATCTATCAAAATAGACTGTATGATGTAAAGGCAACAGATTATTCAGTAAAGTTAGAAAAATGTTTTTATTTCCCTTTTTTTCCTTCAGATACTTTTGCGTGGTAAAATACAAAATACAAATAGCAGCAGCAAAATTAGTCTTTGCTTTATTATCATTTACATTTTTAATTTAATTCTTTTCTGCTGACCAATCCCATTCTTAGCCAAAAGAGCTTTATTTTCTCAAAGTAGTTTTCTCTCCTAGTTGATCACTGTCAATATACTGTGAGTAGGTCCTCCAGCACTCTGTGTCTGTTCAAATTCTTCATCTCTGTTACTGATTTCTCTTTCCTTTGTAGATAGATGCTTTAAAAAATCCTCAGGCTTCGGCCRGTGCTTTCACTCTAGGTATCTATGAGTTTGTAGTATTAATTTAAAATGAAAAATATTTTTATGGCTTATTTGGTTCTTCATCTTTCTTGTCTGTCTCCAAAATCATCATAAAGTGTGATTGTCCTTGAAATACATGGACAAGATGACAACAGGAGTCCAGCTAAAGAACCTGGAAGTATGAATCAATTCTTGCCCAAAGGCTGCTTCCACAATCAACCCAAACACATGTAGATCCTTTAGATGGCATCAGAGGCCACCATAAGTAATGCTTCATATAACATTACATAGATCTTAACTACAGAAACTGCATGTGTTTTGCCCAAACTTGGCTTGGGCATATCAATAGTTTGAAATTTTGATCATTTTTATTTTGTCCTGTACCTGTATTACTCCTGCTCTCTCATACCCCAAACTCCACTCTCCCAAGTTCTCTGAGCTAGTCCATGACACTCAAGTCTGAGCCTGACTGCACTCTTGTTATAAATGGCAAAAGAAAAGATTTCCAGGAAATGTATTTCAGATTTCCAGACTAGGAATAAAGAATTGCAGAGAACAGCTTGAAAACCAAGAGGCTTATATCAAATCCAGGAATCAAATTAACGATTTTTTTAAATCTCTTTTTAGACCTTCCTGTATCTGAAGTGGTGTTTTTTCTTTCTTTTTTTTTTTTTTTTTGGTTTGGTTTGGTTTGGTTTTTTTTGACATGTGAAGCTAGGAGCACAATTAAAGAGATCTGAGACTGGAAACATGAAGTTCCAATCTCTGATTTCACAACTGTTAAGCTGGACTTTCATGAAATGTAACAATTTATTAGTCTCCACTATTAAAGAAGAGTGTTCTCACTTTGCTCTAGATGGGGTAAATATCACTCCTGCTCAGTTCCTACTCAATCACAGGTTACAATACAAACCAATAAACTTTTAATGACATTCTGTTGTAAACCAGAAATGATCTAAATGTACCATGACTAAATTCAAATCTAAATGAGACTGCACTTCATACCATGGGAACCTGCACTATCCAAAAACTACCAAGTGTTTTAGCCCTATCAGACCGGGAGATAAAATAAGAGTCTGCTATGCCCTGTGATCATAAAAACAGAGTGCTCAAGATAMTTTCACAGTTCTTTTTACCTTGCATGAAGGGAAGCAATGAGAGCACGTGTGTGTTTGTGTATGTCTGTACTTAGACAATTGAATCTTTATATTAGTTATCACTGTCTATGCTACAATGGTATTTTGGTTCACAAGCATACAGCTCATCACTTTAATTTCCTTGTTTTGYATTGAGATGTACAAAAAGCTGTACTAACGGTACTGTGATGACAGATATCCAGCCAGGTTACTGTTTGTAGGTCAGATAGAAATCCGGTCAGATTATTAGTTGCAGGCCAGAAGGTCAGACAGACATTTCAGAGGGACGGAAGCTCTTAGATTGGATATACCCTCACTAGTAAAAGACAGTGTTCTCYCTACCCTTAACAGAAAGGCAACGTTGTCTTAATATCAACAATGCAGCTCAGTTTTCAGTCCAGCAAATCAAACTGAAAACTACATGAGCACTCTAGCATTTACCTTGATCCGTTCTTTCACAAGCCAGTGCCGTCCTGCGCTGTCAGAGGAAGCCGTGCAGCTGTATGTATGTTACAAAACAGCAAATGTACTAGCTAGTGATATTAGTAGATTGAAACTGGTAGCATGAAATATCACATTCCCTGGTAATTCCCTATGTGTAAAACGTTACACTCACTAGCATAAGCCTGTAGCCAGAATCCCAAATGATAAAGAGCTCCCTACAGACATGCTTACTGATGAGGAAGAGCAGCAGTTCAGGGCTTCCTGAAGACTCCCGATAAACAGAAATCCATCAAAAGTCAGTGAGAACTTCTGGTAAGCAAAGAGACTGAGTGGGTTGGGCCTTACTTGAGTTTCAGTTACAGCAGTTCAAGACTTTTTTGCTAAGATATGAGGGAGTTTTGAACTTCTGTGTTAAAAATGCTACTAAACCTTTGGGGCGAAAAGAGGATAAGAGAACTGTTATATCTAGAATGAAGATGCTTCTAACTGTACTCCCCTTGTCCTGTCTGTATGCAGGAGACCTTGACAAGACTCCACAAGGTTTTTTTGGGGGGGACAAGAATTTAGTTTGTTAGTCACATATATCAGAGATTCCTCTTTGGAGGCTGAAACAGTGTAGCGACAGCTACAATGTAGAAAGTCAAGATGCTTTAAAAGCCATATTATGGTCGCAGGCCAAAGCGAAATTGGCAGAGTCAAGTTAAGGTGATCACCTAAAGATAAAACTATTTAGAGAGCTGCTGTACAAATCATTAGACTAGCTGAGGCGCTTTGGTAAGATTTCTCTATTCAGTATCAAATGGGTAACAGAGATGCATGTGCACTAAACTTTGGATTGTACCTGGACCACAGTGAGCAAAGAGGAAGTCCTGAGTGTCTAACAAGGCAAGGATGACTAATACCATGATGACTGCTATGGTATGGTCCATTCATCCCCCCTGCCCGAGCTGCATTATTTTCCCCTTTTTGCCTTCCCATTTACCATGGGATGCTATTCATCATAGGAATCCAGCTGATGAAAGCCAGTTCCCCTGGTTTATAGCTTTTCTTATTTTTTGCTTTTCAGGATGATATCTCCTCAGTAAACTCAGTGTCTTTTTGTTACATGTGTCAACTGGAAGAAACACTAGAATTTTATCACTTGTTAGCTCATTACAGTATATTGCCAGATATTTTTCCATTTTCTCCCTCTCTGAAGGAGATGTGATCACTGAAGGTTTTTCTTCAGGAGAGTCTTTTACAGAAAGCGTCTGCAATGTTAAGAAACTGCTATGTCTGATTCTGGCAACACAACCTTTCTGTGTGCAATAGGTCTGGAGTTCACCTGTAGGTCATTTAATTAAATATACAAAAATGCCTCATATTACTGTGTTCTGGCTTGTTTGAAGGAACACCTTTCAGAATTCATACTTGGAAAATCCCTGCATAAACTGCTAAATCTCTAAGTTTTACATGTTGGTWATTCTGTAGATTTTCTACAGAAGTTTCTACAAAGCCTTATCTCAGAATGTATATAGGAAAGATGAAATTGCAGTATAAAATTAGGCAAATCTCTTATCTTAGAAATAAGTAATTAAAGGTAAGTCTAACTCTGGTTAATGCTAGTCTCCAGCTTKTCATATCACATGAAATATTCATGTCAACTGTAGTCATGAAAGTTAAAAATGAGTTGTGGATACATCAATAAGTAACATGTATATTGGACAGTAATTCAAGTGAAGGAACATTTCCTTTTTATCGTGAGGAGTCATCTCTCCTCACTGAATAGTGAAATGAGTGGTCGTTGTGGTCCTTAATAAGGAACATTTTATTTTCAAATTGAACACTATAGTTCCTCATTTCCTTGCTATTTTAAATGGTTACTACTTCACAGTTTCTCATTTCTCTCTGAATTAAAAAAAATACAATCTCTTAACTGAGAATTAAAATCTTATTTTACCTCTAGTTTATTATACACATTCTCTTCCATCTATGTCATCTTCATAACTAATGGCATACATAAGGAATCCCTAACAACATGTCAGAGCAGGTACTGTTAAATATTGTGCTAGAAATTAACCATAGCTTTTTCATCAGATTTAAGAAATAATTCATCCCATGTGGATAAATAATAAAAATAGGCTAAGTTGATTTCTGAGCATTTTCTGTTTCAGAGTTATAGAGTTTAACCACTTTGATTTAATAAAGTYAGTTTAATAAAATCATATCAGTTGTAGTAACTGACTTGAAAGATATATAAAACAGCAAGTTTTAATAGAAACAGCTTATAAATTTGAATTCCTCCATTTTGCTTTCTCCTGAACGGTGATAAACATGTTAGGTTATTTATTTATTTATTACCTTCACATAAAACTTTAATCTGATGTCTAGTTCCCACTCATTAGAGGTATTTTTTACTAGAATTAAGATGTTTTAATAGACAAGCCACAGAGAAACATCAGTGATGTTGTAATTTTCTTTCTTCTCTCAATATAACTGCAAATTCTCTATATGTATTGAATTTTATGAGGAAAAATATTTCTACATCCTTGCTCACCTTCATGATGGTAAATATGATTTTGGTTCATTCTTGGTAGATAGTAAAACTTTGGGCTGCTCTTTGGGCTAAGGTCAGCAAGTTAAAAATTTTCATTTTATAACCATCAGTTATCAAGCTGATAATTCTTAAATAGACAAATATTTGGTAATAGCTTATTTCAGAAATAACCTCTGCCTCAAAGTCTGACTTGATCCTCTGCTTCTTTTAAAGGGATACTCTTTTTCTGAAGACATGTGCAGTAACAGTCTGCTCCCCAATTAAAACAGGCTGGAAAGACTCAGAAGAAAAAAAGAAAAAAAAAAGTGCTACATCTCCCATTTTCTCCTTCACTCCATTCACCACAGATAACCACTGAGGCTCTCCACCCCCCAGAGAATACTCACCAGCAATTTGCAGACCATTCTGGAGTCTTCCTCCAAGAAGTCCTCCTGGGACATGATCCATAAGAGAGTAAGTCAACAAGGCTGCAAACGGTGATCTTGGAATGTCTACAGGGAAGAATAGCATGGACAAAAGCATATTGCATTGCTTGCATCCAGACAAGACCAAGGACTGACAGGCTTATCTTTGGTTTTCTCCATCTCTATATGTCAAATGGCCATATATCTCTTTACTATAAAGACATAATTATATTGTAATCATAATATGGTTCACACTAAGCTATTCTGGTCTTGAGTTTACTGAATGTGTACTGTAATGGCAGAGTGGATTGGAAGGCCTCAGCCTAGTGACTGTGGGCTGCCTCCAACTTCTAACTCTGCAGAACAGATGAGAACTAGAGGGTGCAGTATAATTGCAGTACTGTTGACTCAGGTGACTAGCTGAGGCATTCCATTGCATCCAATTTTCACYGGGTCTAGTTTTCATTAATTAGATTCTGGGCCCAGAGATAAGTGTCAAAATATAGGAAAAGAATAAATTCAGAAGGGTGGAGAAAATGATAATCTTCTAAATTTGATGGAATATACATGGAGAATTGTTGGCTAAACAGGTTTTGGGCCAAAGACTAGGGAAGTATTTATCTGTATAAGAAAAGACAGTTTGAGCCCTTGGTCRGTACTCTCTCTTTAGCAAAGAGGAAGACAGCTGTTCCAGAGGACACAGCCCCATAACAACTGAGTCTTCCTTGGTGGACATCTTCCTAGTGAAGACATGCATTATTACAGGAGGGTATAATGACAGTCTTTGTAGTTGAACTATTGGTAGGAGTTCTGTGGAAAGCACCATATGTAGGTAGGAATCACACTGACTTGCCCAAAGCAAGCTGGAAGTTCAGGCTGGGAGAAGGCATGTGACTTCAAGAATGCATGGGAAACAGAACCACTTGTTAGGTACATGTTATGGATGACAGCCTTGAAGACTTCAATCACCTCAGAGGGACTTGTGTTAAGTCTGGTAGTAGAAGTCTAAAAGGGAAAGCAGCTCCTTTGTCTCCCTCCAGTGCTGAAAAACTCCAGAAATAGATTTCTGTGTTGACATGATGTGGAGAAAAGAGGAAATAAAAGGAATCTGGACCTCCTAATTACACATAAGTGTGCCAGGAATAGTGATCATGCTAGGCCAGTAGTTTCCAACTCAAGTTTGCAAAAGGTACAAAAAGGTACTATAGAAGGGCAACATATTAGAAGTCTACTCTAACCTGTAGTCAGATTGTTGTACAGTCTACAGTCAAAGTAGTTAAGACTGAGATAGATCTATGATTTAAGAGACAAAAGAATCTCTTCGAGCATCTTTCTTTAGCAATACTGTAAACCCTTTAATTAGGAGCTGAAATAACAGAAACTATTGGTAAAGTTGCAGTATTAACAAGAGCAGCCAGCCAAGTAAGAAGCCAGTATAGCTAGCAGAGCCATGCAGCAAAGGAGCAAAACAGAACAGAACAGAGCAGAAGCTGCTCACACCATAAGCTCAGTAGCAGAAATCCAAGATATGACTATCCCAAGCTTTAAGGGAGATGTTACTGCAGGGTGTGAATGACCAAACAACCAACCTGGCAGTCTCCTCAACAAAGAGAACTATGAAATAGTAAGAGTTATCACTATTAAGGGTTATACCTGTCTATCATGAACTAATTTCCCAGTAATCATTAAGAGCTAGGAGGGGGGAACTCCATAAGGCATTGACGAGCCTCCTCTTGACCAGTTTTTGTTTCAGGAACAGAACATGCTAACATTTCATAATGGTTGTTAGATCCTCCATTCATGCAAAAAAATGCATATTCCCTATCACTCCACCTGAGACAAAGGTTGTCTGTAATCCCGCTCTCCCCTCCATCATGGGGAAACTACAGTGATAGTGATGAGGGCTGTGACCCCATCATAAGAACATAAGAGTAGCTGTTCTCATTAAGATCAAGGGCTGATTTAGCCCAGTATTGTCTTTCAACAATGACTATAAGTGGGTGCCTGAGGGAAAACTTGCCAAGCATACAYGAAAACTTCTTCTCCTGAAACTCTGCTATCCCTGTTTTCAGCTCAAGGCATTTCCTGTGCCTTATTTCATCTGTTTAGTAACCCTAACTGGATCTGAATTCCAAATACTTATCCAGTCTTCCCCTAAACTTCCATACACTTCCTGCATCTACAAAGATCTGTTGCTGAGGAGTTCTGTAAATCTTACCRTTGCATGAAGAACCACCTTCCTTTTGTTTATTTCAAACTTAACTCCTACTGGCTTTAATTGATTGCCCCCTACCCCTTTTTTTGGTATTGCAGAGCAGTCATCTCTAACCATTTTCTCCATGTTACTACTGGATTTGCATATACCTGTTACATATCCCCTCTAAATCACATCTAGACTGAAAGTCAMACGGTAGGGGAATGCATTTATATAATGGCATAATATTGTTTTATTTTATATATATATACACACACACACACAATATGTATTTGCTAATAATTTCCAACRTTATATGTGCTTTTTAAATTGTTACCGAGCACTGAGCTGATGCCTTCATGGGGTCATTTAGCATATTCCCAAAATCTTGTTCCAGAGTGATGTTCTGAGTCCAACATTTTACAAGTGAAGGCAGCTTATCTTCCCCTTTGTGCATCACTTTACACTTGCCTACTTAAATTTCATCTGGGCAAGTTTATTACAAGAATGGGTGACTAGGAATTGTCCTTCAATTTTCCAGAGCTCACTCTAAACTTCAGCACTGCAAATAACTTTGTATTATCAGAARTTTTCTTACCTCATTACTCATCATCTTTTCAGGGTCATGTATAAGCAAAACAGCACAGGCCCCTATAGATATAATTGTCAACTATCTCTTTTTCTGGACCTAACTTCATACTTTTTTCTACTTTTTTAAGCAATTATGTACTGATGCATGGGCCTTCTATCTTATATACAGCTATTTAGTTTCCTTGAAAAGTTTGGTGAGGGATTTTTTTCCCCAGATGTTAATCTGTACTACTTATTTGTCCATACTCTGGAAGCTCTGATGGACCACATCCCCCAGGACATGTATCTATCTGCAGATGAGGCTGGCCCAGTAGCAGGTCTCATATAAATGAAAGCCAYTCAAACATGAGCAACAAACAGAGCATTTAAGAAGTAAAGTAAAAAAAGGGCAGCAGCTGTAGCAACAACACCAGATGCAACAGTCCCAGCAATAAATTGCAGGTTGTTGCAAAGGTAGACAAGCGTTGAAGATAACATATATTGCATGCTAATGCGGTATGTGAATAATTCATGCAAAAACTATAGGACATGTACCAAGACCAGTTTTCTCTGAGTGTTACGCAATATGAACAAGGCCAGGCATGCATAACTCAAGGGGGCAATAGGAGCTATAGCCAAACCATTTGGACATAAGCCAGGCTAATACTATAACTATATATACACATAATATATAAAATAGTAACAACACAAATACAATATGCATTTTAGATATTTCATTAAAAATATCCATTTTAAAAAATACATCAGTTAAAAATTGCYTGTCAGGAACCTCCATACCCTCTTATACTAACCTTCATACCTTATAGGAACAGTCAAGAATCATACGTTCATTTGGACATTTTACTGCTGCCAGTAGAAGGAGATCTATAACTTAGGAGCCAGATAGCTGGTTTTCAGGTGTGACTGAATCTAGAAAACCAAACAAGCTCATTTCTGTTGCTATTGTTCTAAATCCAACTGCCTCAAAGATCACAAATTTGAGGATTCAAAGCAGTCATAGGTATCAGAGTAATGGGTATGATGAGAGAATCAGAAAAGAGAAACTTTTCATTATGGGGAATTACCCAGATCCTCATGTATTTTACAATAAAATCAGGTTTGTTGAAAGAAAAACAATAAAGTGAAGRAAAACAGTTTGACATGCAAGTCACAAGTTTGTTCTCAAAATAACAGTTTGGAGGCAAATTTTCTCCTAACTTCCATTTTTGCAAACTGTTCTGTTTTCAAACAGTTCAGATCTACTTTCTTAAAGCACAGCAATGCATTGCACCTAATGGCATAAGACTGCCAGACACAATATAGAAACAGACCAAGTAAGATTTAAAATAGGTCCTTGAGAATATGTGAAGAGGGAAATAATGTCTTGTCATAAACACTGCACCAATCACCTGTAATTGTAAAAATAATACCTTGACCTTTGTTCTCAAYATAATATTCCAAAAAAAGATCTATAGCCTTGTTAGCAAAATACTCTAGATAAAACTTCTCATCATTCTTTTTTGAAAGGCTGAAGGAGATTCTGGAAGAAATTTTTTGTAATTACCAACACTGAAGAAGCAGCAAGTAAAGCTCTGCTTTCATTATAAGTTCATATAAAGCAATACACTTAACTAGGCAGAGCTGTTCTGGTTTTGTAACCAGAGCCAGTGTCACATTAGCATTTCTTTTTATTGATAATGTTGGGATTTAGAACCCTTATAGCTCAGACACATCCACATAAATTGCTAGTGTGATATAATACTGATGAAAAAAACAAAGTAATGAAATATGTCAGTGGAGGCATTCCCTGCAGACACTGGAAAACATGAGTGCATTACCCTGGTGATCCATCATCTCAGAAGTGGATCCCAAGTCTGATGACCTATACTCAATCAAGATGAATCTTCAGAGGAATTGGAGAAGGCTGACCTGAAAGATAAAAGGGCAGGGAGGGGTGTGTGCTGTTTTTAGCTATACTGTGGGAGAACATTTGCTGTTTTGATTCCAAGCAATCCTTCTCTGAAAGACAAAAAATATTCTATTATAGAATACTCATTATTTAAGGATGAACAGACACATACCCAGGTATGTGAATTACCATTAAGGATGAAAATGAACCCTTATACATGGTAACAAATGACTATTAATGAATAAATATCCATTTGAAACCAGAAAAGGGCATCTCAGACCATTAAAACATCAGGTCCTGAAACAGGTTTTTAAGAAGAATAGAATCAAAAACCTCAAACAATTTTAAAATCGATCTCARTAAGTTCATGTTTGTACTACATCAGGACTGATTTGGTCACCCAGATGTTCTTCAGTTCCACTGAGTAATGGCAGTTACATTTTTGGGTAGTATCATAAGCATATAGCATGCCATATAGCATAGCATTTCCATATCTATAAATTACTATAAAGTTGAAAATTAAACCATTTAAACCCATGAGAATAGCCCTTTCACTTCCTGCTTCACAAAGGCTATACTAATGAAAATTTTTAGAAAAGAGAATTTTGTATTTATATTAAGTCAAGGTACAATTCATATTAAATCTGCATCTTAAACAATTGCTGGTGATAATTTTGTATCCATAGGCAGCCTCATTCTTGCTCTTAAGTGACAAATTTTTACGCAGATCCACAACTAACTGCAGCAGGCAGTCTCAGACCTTCCCCACAAACTCTCCTGAAGGTTGTCTTGAATGAAAATTAATTGACTGACATAACTGAAGTATTCAAAGCTTACTGAAGAGAACTCATGGGAATAGTTCTTCCTGTAAACAAAATGAAGGGTAAATATGCAGTAGCTAACAAGCAAAGAATCTGAAAAGCATCAGACACCGAATAACTCACCTATAAACATGCTTTGTAACAATTTTGGGGGTAAAGAGACATGAGAAAGGAAACAGGTAATTTGAACAAGAAGATAGTAAGAACACCATGAACCCACAGTCTCAGTAAAAGTAAGGGAAGGAGCTTTCCTCAAACAATATAGATGAGTTATTCCTCAGATTGTCTCAAAGTCATTATATAGTCTAAGTACAGAAAACACCATCACAGATGAAGAACTGTATCATTAGCTTCTTAAAGAGATTGCTATATATGGAATTTCTTGGACCCTGACATCATTGCCTCTAAACTGAATAGGCAAGTCCTACATGATAGGAGTAGCACAGCATCCAGCATTTCGTGATGTTAGAAGCCAGTGACCTGCTATACTTAGGAACTACTGATTCTTAGGTATAACTCACATGGCAGGAACAATCTGAAGAAAATTAACCAAGTCCTAGCTTACTAGTTGATACCAGTCTTGAAGATCTGGAAACAAACAATTAGTAGTGTAACTSGGTATCTTTGTAATGTGATACTGCTATTGCTAGTAACAAACCATAAACTTGGTGAGTTTGCAAGGCATAAGGACTGGTCAGACTGGCTCTCTCTCAACCTTTCTTCACCTGCCTGCAACTCTGTTTTAGTTGGTCTAGCTATAATAACAATTTTTCTAGTCTAGTAGGTGTCTGATTTGTTTGACTTCAGTTTATCTTTGTATARCACAACTACAGCTTTATATAGATAGCAGTTACAATCAAATACCTCATTCTTAATAGAATACYTAACACAATTATACAGTATAGAGATTGAGCACAGCACTGACACTTTGAGGCTCCATGGCTACAAACAACTTACTAATGGTCAAAGAAATGCAAACTCGGAGTTGGACAAATATGAATTTAGAGGTAACAARAAGAACAAAGAAATATTATCTAACRTAAATAAAATGTAAATATACAGTAAATTCAGATGCAACATGGTGCTGGAGACCAATGAAGAAAGCATAGATATGCAATAGCATGATAGCAAACATATGAAAGTATTCCCAAATGGATCCTAGAGTGAGGAAGGAGAAATCATCAATATGAGCACTACATTCCTCCTGGCAAAGGACTCCAGATGCTGATAACTTGCTATAACTTCACCACCAGCCACACGAAACCACAAACCTTAGGACTCAGAGAGGCAGAGGAAGGAGGAGCATAACATCAGAAAAAAGGGCAGAAACTAAGATGTATCTGTATAACARTTTTAACTGTGTTGTTATTGTTGATACTTTTTCTGCATAGATGTATTCTTACTCTTCTTACATCTGGATTAATAATAATTCTTGGATTAGACTWGAATAAATATAATATCTACTGTTACACTCAATCTTATTTATGGGGAAAGAGGAAATGCACCCTATATGTAAAGCAAATAATTTATTGTTAGCATAATTGAAATCTTAAGTCAATCCAAGAATTATTATTAGTCCAGATGTAAGAAGATTTTGCTTTGTTCTTGAAAAATCAAGCAGTGTATCACCTTCTTCCCTGTTTTGCTGTTTGAGGTTTCTCTTGTCCACATCACCCTGTATCCTTTGTTTGCCAGCCCAGTCCAAAACTTCTTCACTTGAATGTGAGTCAACATCTTCCTCTGTCACTCCTGGTTTAAGCTCTTCTCACCAGGTAGGCCAGCCTTTTGCCCCACATTGTCAGGTGAATCCCATTGCTCTCTATCAATCTGCAAACTTCAAGGAGGAAAAAAATCCTCCTTGCAAGTATTAGCTTAAATAATCGCAATATTTTTTTCCTCTCCTTTCCTACTAGTCTTTAAAGCCATATCTGAACAGTGGTGATATTTAATTGGCTTCTTGTTGATCAATTATTGTTCCTTTCAAAAAAAAAAAAAAAGAAAGAAAAAAAGACTTTTTCAAACATACAGTACATTCTGTAAACACTCTGGCACATTAAGTATATTCCAAGTCCTTAAAGCTAATATTTCAGTATATTGCATCAGCTAGACAAGATTTAAAATGGGAATTTTCCTCTTATAAGAGTGAAGTCTTTTGTCTAGACTGAACTTCAAACATAGAATGTGCTAGTTCSCTTCCTCATCTTCTCCCTGAAATTCTTTTGGTGACATTTATTCAAACTAATAATCTTCTTTATTTGGTTGTTTTTCTTTCAGTCTTATCTAACATTGCAGTAGAGGTTATCAATACTAAAAGCAGTTTTTTTCTGCACCTGTGTAAACTTGACTTCATATCATGGCCCAAGGAAAAAGAATCCCACCAGTTAATAACACCAGAGAAATTTCAATCATATCTAGATATAATAAGCTATCTTCAAAAACAGCTTGGATTTTTAAAAATAAAGATCCTTTGACTGTGTTGYATTCCAAATAACCATGTCTCTTCATATGAAGATATAAAAAACCCCAAGGCAGTGTATAGAAAGAATATAGTTACTATGCGCAGAATGCATAGGCCAGGTGTAGCATTCATATACAAGAAAATAAACACAAGTAGAACTGCAAAGTCCATCTCCCAGGCTTTTTCATTTGAAATTGGAAAAAAAATAGCAAGAAGTGTTGTATGCACTACTAGCTACCAAGACCAATTCCTTCATTTCATATTTTGAGAAATATTTTCAAGAACAGTTATAGAAGAAAAAAGGCTCAGTGAAATCTGTCTACAAGATTCTAAATGCTCCTATTAAGAGAATGAGTTATCTTAAAGGAATTAAACTTTGATCTGAAGATTATTTTATAAACAGTAGGATTAAGAAATACTAACAAATTGTAAYAATAGATATATTAATGTTTAATAGGTGAGAGTAGAGACGCTCAGGTCCCTTTAAAACCCTGGAGAGAGAAACTGAAATACCAAAACATCAACAGCTTTCTTTAGTTCATCTTGTACAGTGGCTCTGTTTTAAAAGGGAGGATTTCCTTGCTTCCCTTGATCTGCAGTGGATCAAAAGTTATGGTGTAAAAATTGTCCCCCCCCTCCCATCCCCAAATATTACCAGCTTGCCATGACAGAAACAAAATTTGCACCYATTTTTATAAGCAAAAGAAAGTTTTTTTTCTTTTTAGGGAGGAGGGAAGGATGCAGGGGAGAAACAAATGTAAAGGGAATCTCTGGTTTACATAATGCTCTGCATGGTATTTCATGAAGCTGACCCATGAGGTCAACCAAACCAGACAAAAATAGGATCACAGGATAATTCAGACTGAAAGAGACCTCAGACTCACCTAATACAACCTCTTGCCTAAAAACAGGGTCAGCTATGAGGCTGGACCACAGTACTCAGCGCTTTATCCAACTATGTCTTGAAACTCATGGAGACTGCACCACCTCGCTRGGTACCCTGATCTATTTTGATTGTCCTCATCATTAACAAGTTTCTCCATATATCCAGTCAGAACCTCCCTTGTTTCTATTTATACACATTATCATCATCCCACCATGCACTACTTTAAAGTGCATGGCTCCATCATCTTGATTACCTCCTCATAGGTACCCACAGGTTGCTGTTGGGTTCCCCCAAAGCCTTCTTCCTTTTGTGCTGAACAAGCCTCTCTTCACAGGTAATTCACTTTCTGCAACTTTCCTGAAAATCTGCATCTAGGTGGAGAGGAAGCTCAAGTTGTGACTACCTAACTGCATACCCTCTGGGTTAGGCTTGCATCTCCTGTGGCAATACCAGAAATACTACAGATCCAGATTAGACAGAAGATGTATGAGGAGCTGGGATAAAGGGTAGGAGACAAATATTAAAAACTTAAGACTGGAATTCTGCACTGCTGCTCATAAAAAACAGTTTTATCAGGTTTTGTTCTCTGCTGATATATAATTCAAAGCTGTTTGGTAGTATTTGTATTTGCAACAGCCTTTTGAGCACAKTGCTCCTGCACAGATATGATTGCATCTATTCATTGTTCTCCTCTTTACAGTTAAAGATGGAGCTCGCAGCAGAGACCTGCTAGAATAGTTTTATTCTGCATTGTTAAACTCAATCCAAACAACTGATGAGTGACTTTTTCAGAAAAAAAAAATCATTTTGCTGGATAAAATTAACTTTTGCAAACTGAAGGAGTAAAAAAATATTTATTATTTCCACTGAATGGATACACAGTAATTACTCCTAGTAAATTAAGATCCTTTGGACATTKACTTCCAGGAACTCCCTGGGTTAAAAAGATTTTTTTTTTTTATTTAACACTATCATCTCAAATTGTGAACAATTTCACCAGCAGCATAAAGTACATTTTAGGAATACACATATCATACCAGTAACAAAGGAGACAAATTTAATCAAGGTGCCTTCTGCTTCCAAATTTTTATATTTGTCACACATGAAAAACTGTAGCTCAGTGGAATTCACAACTGATGAACAGATCTAGAAGACTATACTTTTAGCTAGATTTTCTATGAAAATGAGGCTTACACAATTGCCTTTTTCCTAGGCACGCATCCCTTTGTCTCTCAGTAGAGGTTTTCAGCCTGTTGGTCAGCTTCASCCAGGCTTGAAATGGGTGAGTAATGCAAACATAGCTGAATCACTCTTGGTCACATGAACATTAGAGGCTTGGTAGACGACAATGAATCACAACAGTGTCCTTGACTATGGAAAGATGTGCAGAATTCATCTCTTACATAYAGTATTTGTTGACCACTGAGCATTATGACATTAGAATCTTCAACAATATCATTCTGATTTTTTGTAAGCATTTGTTAGTTAAATATTTCAGTATCTTACATTTCTTGAGAAATTTTTACAAACATTAAGTCCTGCATTTAAGTCCTGAGAACAGTTACTTTTTGTACTGTAAGTGCAATTCCACAGCAGTTATTCTGAAATATACTACCAGAGGAAGTGTTCCTATAGCAAATGAAATGATAGTAAAACGCAAAGTGCAAAARAATTATGGGGATACACTGCACAATCTACTTGACCTATTTTTCTTTCCATACGGAAGTATACTGATTTTTTTATATGTATAATTTAATAAAAGTCATCTAGATTCCACCTCTCAAAGTTCATGTTGAAAAGGAGCAATTACTACACCTTGCATGTGAAATATAATGAAAATAATCAGTGGAATATTGAAATAGCAAGCTACAGATTGCATACAAATGATAAAGTAGGTATGTAAAGTATAGTAAGTAAAGTAGGTAAAATGTATATAATGTACATATACAAATGTTAGACATTAGAGAAAACTCAAGGTCAAATATATAAATATATATGCTATAATAGTATGCACCACACTTCATATAGCCTGAATTACATTTCTGGATAGGAACAGAGCAGTAATAGAATAGCTTAAGCCATACAGAATGGTAACAGTGACAGGCTAAGACRAACCAGAGAAGTTCTGAATGGCAGAAAAGACAATAAAAATTGGAGACTTTAATACTATGAATATCACATGAAAGAGGGGTAAATGATGTAATGGGGTAAAATGGACAAAAAAGACCCCATAAATACGTGCAAGTTCTCTCTCCTCTTTTATTCTTCCTTTCTTTCCTCACCTCCCAAAGCTTCTGCTAATATCTCCCTATTCCGTGTGCAATTCACTTACACTTTTCTTCCATTTCTCCTTAAAGCCCTTTACTCCTCTCTATACTTCTGTATGGAGAGAGAACCATTATCAACAGCCCCTTTGAATGTAATTTATGTTAATTTTCTTATTAGGCCTTTAACCAAATTCTTTTCACTGCAGAAACTCCTTTTCTTTTATCACTTCCCTCCTCCTCACAAATCACATTAGTAGCATAGATGTAGGTAAAGCTTGTTCTATCTGGAGCATATAGCTCCTCTCTCCAAATCAACCTTTCGTAGCTCTGGCTGTTGTATCTAGAGCTCTTATCTTGTATTTAACAGCCCTCACCAGGTTTGCTTCAAGGAATTCATCTACTTTTCAAACTCAAATAAGATTTCACATATCAAATTTTCAGGAAGAAATTCTGCAGCTTAAACTAGAGGTTAAGAAATTTGTTTCATTTGCTTGCTTTCCACATGCACCTGAATGTTCTGTGATGCTGTTTGACAGTTATGAGACTCGTAGCTACTCCCTAGCCTGACTTCTTTAAACCTTTATGTCTGTCTTTGTTATCTCTTGTCAAAAGATGAAAGATCCTAACCTGTGCAATTTATGTGGCCTTGCTATCTAAAAACTATCCAGATATTTAATTGTTCCTAGCAATTTTTCCAYTTTTACCTTGTATTTCCAATATATTTTTCACTGTATCTTTTCTCATATTACTTTTTGAGTATAGAAGTGAACACAGTATTTGGGATGCAGCATACGACAGACTAACACATAGTCATGGCATCAGGGTCAAAAAATATCTCCTCAGTCATTCTGTGTTCCTAAATAGTACTAAACAGGATTTTTGTTGCAGAAGCATTAGGTTAAAACAAGAAAAAGAACAAAGAGAAGCAGCAACAGAAAAAGTCAAAATACTGAAACAGAAACAATTAAATAGATCAAAAGTTCATCTGCAAACTTCTGAAAGCCAAATCAGAACATTTGTAATTATAGTTTCATTAGACAGCTCCCTTTGATGTATTTATATGATAAACATATTTACATGCACTTCATAATTTGTTTGCAAAATAAGGCATCACTGAATCCTAATAAAAGTGACTTCAACTAGAACCTTTTAACAAGAAATGTCTACTATAATAAAGRTGCACTTAAAAGAAATTCTTCCTCGTATTAACTACTAAACTCTGCAACACTGCACAGCAAAGCAGCAAATAGAAGCCRGGTCACACAAGAAACATTTGTTCCTGCTCAAAAAGCAAAGAGCCCCCATTTAGATAAAGCTAGGAGCTCTTTTCAAGAGCCTTTTGCATCAATGTTGAGTATAATTTGTTTTCAGCTGACAACTTGAAATAAACAGTAACAAAAAAATCCCAGACATTTCTGGCTAGCCAGATGAAACCTGTCAGTGTCATAGTTCTGTTCCTGAAAATACTTGCAAATAAAAAGTGTCTGCATGCTAAAACAATCAGGAACACATCCATATGAGCTGGATTTGCATAGTTAAAGTACTGAGATATCCTTAAGAAGGAAAAATTTTAGTATCCAGACTTATAAAACATTAGGTTACAGTGTAGCAGCACAGTGCAAATCAACCATACGGTTTCCCTTAACAGAGAAACAGCTACCCTGGTCACTGATCCATTCCTAACTACAGATCATATATTATGAATATAATCCACGTGTTAAAAAAATGAATTTACTTTCAAAGCTACCTTGTGCCTCAGGAAAGGTTTTTCAATCAAGGCAGCACCATCTCTCAGAGCAGCACAAGTGAGCTGTTCATTACAGCATGGCACATAAGAATGGTCTCAGAGCGCCCCCTCTCTACAGTTAGGGCAAACAATGTGGAAAATCGGATTTACCTGTATTACTAATTGGAGCAGCAAATCTATTAACACCCTGTAAGAAGATAACCAGAAAAATTCCATACCCAAGCAACATTCAGTTCCAGCACTTCACAGGGTTTTGACTTAAAATTAAAAAAAAAAGCCAAAGGAAAAGTTCTCCCTCTAGATTCAATATTTACATAAAATAAGGATAAATTGTTAAGTAGCTACTGAGAGGTCTGCTTAAACAATGCTGGAAAAAAAAATGAATTCATCTTCACCACAACACTCTTCATAAAGTACCCTTACAAAGAGCTCAGTAGGCTTTTTCTTCTCATGTACATCAGACTGGTCTCTGAAATTCAAACATATAAATAATGTTTTTTGCCTTGGTAATCTGAATGACATTTATCTCCTAGAGAATTAAAGTCCTTGCAATCTCAGACACTTCCTCCCCACCTCCAACTAGGTCCTCCCTCCTTTCAAGCCAGAAAATATAGGTTTTCAGTCCTTAAAATCAAAAATACTCATGCAAAACACTGGGTAATGGCATCTGTCATCTTGACAGATTTCAGCTGTAATCTAGGTGGACCAGAACTGAGTACAATTGTGAGGACTACTCCATCACTGCACAGCATATAAGGTGATAGGTCATACAAGAGCTAATACTTATCAGTTGTGTCTATTGCAGAGTAGAAAGCAGGTAGAAGCTTTAGTTGGAGCACCTGAGGTTAAAGGTTAGTGCAAAGGGAGAAATGTCTCACAATGGTTTAGTTCACCCAGACTGCTGCAAGATTTCCAGATCTTAAAAATCACAGGGCAGAAAAAGACCTGTGACACTTGCCAAATCCAATATATACCAAGACATCATAAAAGCTAAATTGTTGTGACTTTCAATAAATCTCCAAAAGATSAAGATGATCCTCAGATGTCAGGAAAAAAAAATCTGCATCTCTGTAGCTCCTGCAAAACTGAGTGAAGAATTAAGAGGATTACCTTCTTTCCTTCCACTTTCTTTTTAATTCTTTCTCCTCTGCTTTTTTTCCTGAAATGAGTAAAACCACAGGGAGCCTAACCGCTGGAACTCTGGATTTGTAACTAAAGGAAGTCATTATGGAAAAGATTTAATTTGGCATGCCTTAGGATCACATTTATGTTGTCTTTGATACAGACTGGCAAATTCAGTCATACTGTAAACTCATACACCCAGATCTTTCTCTTTTATCATTTCTAAACCATAAGCCTCYACCTTTCAGAAG
Source organism: Rhea americana (assembly GCF_003343005.1). Classification (NCBI taxonomy): domain Eukaryota; kingdom Metazoa; phylum Chordata; class Aves; order Rheiformes; family Rheidae; genus Rhea; species Rhea americana. The sequence continues at coordinate 828,010 of NW_028186427.1, read as the reverse complement.
TAGCTAAAAATTCTTAGGTGTCTAACCTTGTGCTTTGTACCACTGTATTCCATCTTATTTGTAACATTGTGCTAGAAAACTAATTTTGTGTATTGACCATGCTTCCCAAGCTTGTCAAATCAACAAATCCAGTCAGTGCATGGCCATTTGTATCCCAATCATTAGCAAATGCAGCCAGTACAGTGTGGGTCCAAAGTTAATCTTCAGCTAAATGTGCTACCTTGGCCCAAAGTATTTGCACTCAGTACCATCTACTTGATTCTTTCCTGGTTAAGTAGCAGATAATACCCTGGTTCATTCTCCATGTAGCACTGAATCAAATGTTTTAATATTTTTTTAAAAAATAGCAGTAACACTGTGTTAGGCATTACAAACTATCTGATAAATCAGTGTTAGATCTTTACCTCAATTTCTAAATAGCTCTATTCTACTTTCCCATAAAATTAGTTCTGGAGATGAAATACTGACACTAACTGTCCAGATAATGATACTTGCCATTTCTTAGAAATACTGGAACAGCTGTTCTCCAGACATCATACTAGCCCTACAGGGTCTTTTTGTTGTTGCTTTTAAGTCCCTATTAGCAGGATCTGCAGTTTGATATGCAATAATTCCCATTATGTCAGAATAGTTATTTTATATTTCAAAACTGCATTCACTAAGATCTTTGGATTTTTGCTTCCTTTTTCTCTGTGGAYACTTCTTTTTCTATATACCCATTCCTGATGGGCGTTCTTCCCTGTTTCTACAGTGCAAAACAAGGAACAAATACGATCTACACACATATCATCTAGAGTTACTTAGGCAAACCTGGGGCAAATGCAACCTCAAAACCCAGCCTTTAAGCAAAGCYTTTTCACGATGCTTTCAATTCCATCAGTGCTGTTTTACTAACATTCAGACATTAGCACTGTTAGTGCAAGTAATCTACCTAATTCAGTACTGCAAAATAAATGTGAAGGAGATTTCAACTATCAAAAGTTTCCACGATGCATCTGTGCGACTCCCATCAGCAAGAAAAGGTGAAGAACTTTGCATTCCAATGTATTTTGATGATGTCCTATGCAAACTATTTCTTCCACACATCTGCATTGTGTTACCATTTCAAATGCAAGTCGACTGAAATCAGAAGAGACAAAATATGCTTATTAATATTACAAAGACGATGCAAATAAAAATTCACTCCACTCAGGAAGATTCATTAATCACTTCCTGATTAATAATGTGTTTTGTGACTACACATTTCAAGGAATTATTGACTCCAGAAGTCACTGCATTCTTGTTTCAACCTGTGTGTCCTAGAATTTGCATAAGTGTTTTATCAAGTGCAGAACAAAACACAAAAAAATGAACAACTCCTGTGGCATTTTTGCCCCCATTAAAACACCTCAAATCCAAATATTGTTAAAACAAAAAAATAGTTATTCTTTTTCATGATATCAGAGAAAAATTTAGATTGAGAGAAACCCTCTAGAGTCACGTGGATCAACTAACTGACACAGCATGGCTAACTTGAAAGTTGGGTTAGGTTTCTCAGAGACTTGTCCAGGCAAGTTTTAAGACGGAAATTTCTACAACTTCTCTGAGTACTTCTTTCAGTGCTTAACCACTCATCATTTCTAATACAGACATCCATACAGTATATACAATTTGCACACACTTACATTCCTTGATCAACACCCTCTTTGACAGAGGAGTAGAACAAAAAGGTAAGTCATTTTGTTCCACTTTTGTATCAGGAACTAGACAGAAAAATATATCACAGTCTTGTTCTTGAGCAGAAGTGACAGCATTTCCTGCGGATCTGAGAGGCAAACAGATCTGTCAACTATTCTCCCCAGATCTCTCCATAAGGATATTAAAACAAAACTTGCATTTACAGCTGATAACTGCAACTATTCTGTTCACCCACTTGAGACTGCATGTAAGTGTTAAACTTATACTAATCTGCCTCCTAGGAAAATTGCCTCCTGACAGAAGAGATGACCATTCCCTTCAATGATTATGTAGTATATAGTACCTAAACTGCCTGTTATCACCTGGACAGGTAACTCTTGACATGAGTGAGATCTCATCTACTCATCTTGGCCTCTCAAATTAGGCAGATGCATCCAACAATACTCCTGAAGGAGGTGGATGAAGCCCATCAAAAGATTCAACTTTTGCTCTTTGTTAAGAAAGGGCAAGAAGGCAGGCATCTCCTTGTAAAAATTTTCAAGAGAACAGCCCCAAGCAGATCGGTAGTGAAGATTTCACTGGTAGAGAGTGGTCATTCTGGAACAGAGATTATAGGCTTCCATTTTATATACTGCTTTCATCTCATCTCACATAAAATTTTGTAATATAAGATTCTAAATCCTCCTTGGTTTATGTTAAAAGTGAGTCAGTGAAGCATTTTTGATCCCTCCTTAAAAAAAAATAGGAAAGTAAATCAACCTCTTGTTCAATTCTTACAAGTTATACAAGCAGGAAAGAACAGTGGGGCTGCAGAAAGTAGCTGGGGTAAGATGCCCTCTGAATCCATAATCCTACTATGAGGGACAGTGGCACAAAACCCATTAATAGTACCACAATAGAAAATTTTCCTGGTGAAGTAAAAAACCTGCTTGCATATGGGCTATTCTCTGAAGTGGCACAGGGAGAGAAAAACATGGAGATTATGTTCATGCATCAATCCCTCAACAAAAGACGACTTAATAAAAAAGCAAATGGTTTGAGTCTCAAATTAAGACTGAAAAACTGCTTTCTCCATAGGGCAGCATTCTATCTCAAAACATTTGCAGTGTCGTAATACCCCAAAGAAACGCAAACAGAGCTTTTAGAMAAAAAACTTGCACATTTCTGGTACAGAGATGTTCCACAAAAGGTGTTGCTATCATCCTTGTACTAGAATGCAAGTGGCTATTCTGTGATTACCTTAACCAGTCATAACATAAGCATACAGCTGATTTTCTACACAGACCTCTTGTAGACAAGTTTTCCAACAGTCTTCAACACAAGAAATAGAATAATCAAAAAAGTACAAAGAAATCTGTCTTCCTAGAGACCTTATACTACTCTGCAATCCTCCAGGCAGAAAGAGGAATGCAAGCTAAGTGAAGTCAAAGTGGTTTCACCAGGAGGAGAAACCAATACCCAAGATATAGATGGTGCAAAACATCAAGGCTTTGAAAAAACTCCACTTCTTGTAAACTCTCAGAGACAGACCAATTTATATTTCACAAAAGTCCTCTGGAATTACACTTCCAGCTCAAGTGCTCAAAGACAGCTAGATGGTGAAATACTCACCCATGAAGCATCCACTGTTCCACTGAAGCTATGGGCCTTAATTTATCAAATTGCTCATGTCAGAGGCCTTTGCAACAAAAATCACACACAATTCTACTGGTGGCTGAAACCTCAATCACGTGCCACAGAAGGAACATAGTGCCTTGTGTATCTTCTGCTCACAGGCATTTAGTTTTCAGGCATACTAAATCTCTGTTGAAGCCCACACGAGCAACACAGACCTCACCAGCCAGACTATGCACATGCTGATCCACAAGCATATAAATGCTGTCACRTTTATCTAACGCCACACTGACACATACTCTCCTCCTGCAGTGACCCCCTTAGTATGCTGCCTACTTAAGGTTCAGTAAACGATCAGTACTGCACTTCTGAAACCATTTTCTGTTACAGTGAGCTGGAGAAAATGACAACCTGTAATGGATCTGGATACTGGGGTGTATTTAAAAACCAAGATTAGAGCTTTTACTCTAATTATTTCACAAGCTCATTTACTTGCTCCCTTCCTCTGCTAACAGCCTTATGTTCACTAGGTCTTGACTTCTCCTCCCAGTAGGGATATTGCTGCTGGTCTGGGAAGATCAGGCAGAAAGGCATATTAAGCTCATACTGTACAGGTGCTCAGTTACCAGTCTTGGGCATTACCAAGCAAGGTTCCTGAGTATCTTCATCCAGCATTCGTCTCCATGCATCTTCCTGATCTCCAGTACTTCTCTTCACTTYCAGGATCTTTCCTTTAGTCATGGTATTTGCCTTCTTCCTTCCAGGCCCCCTTCTTGTTTCTAAGACCACTCCTCTTCAGGAATCCTTCTTTCTGGCACTGTATCTTTTTTCCAGAACATTCCCCCTCCCCACAACCCTGAAAGTCCCCAGTTTTTCCCATCAAATAATAGTACAGAAGCACAACATACGGTCAGCTTTCTGACTGGTGGTTGTCTTAGGTCTCCGTTCAGGAGGATTCAGGACAGGACACTTCAGTTTGGTCCAGGCRTTACAAAATTTGCAAATAGCTCATACCACTGCAGCTAGCAAGTAGCAGGCTTGTTGTGCTTGAGAACTCAGAAGTTCAGTTTCAGACATTCAACACTGCACACATTCACACTCTATTATTGGCTACCTGTTAGCATTTACAATTCAAACTTTTTTTCGGCCTATAACAGAGGAAGAGTTCACACTGCTTCGGGGCATATCACGCTTCAACAATGCCCTCAGACTGCTGCTATGCTCATTCTCTTCCTCTGTGTTCAGGATGCTGCTGTCCACTGTCATTCTGTTGGAAGAAAGCAATATTAGATCAACAGGCAATAATATATTCATATGATCTTACCCTTTCTGAGTACACAGGTGGATACAGGAGGGAAAGAGCAACAGGAAAATTCCAACATGACACTAGCACCAACATCTCTTGATAGTGCAGCAGGAGAGTGAATGAGCTCTTTCCATGACATACTGTGTCCCCCATATTCATCCAGTTTGCACTCTTCCTTACACATCTAAAGAGCATGGCAGATTTTGCCTGTGAGCACAGTACAAAAACCACAGTCAGTAGGGCTGGAGAACAGATCAGGCAGGTATCTGATTATTTTTGGTAAGTGTTCAAAGGAACACAAACTCCCAATGCACAAATGCTTCTCTATTATTCTTCAGAGGATATTTATTAAYACTGACCAAATATTATGGATTTCTGTTTCCAAATCCCTAGAGTTCTGCATCAGTCTGTCAACTACTTCAGTTGTTTCTTGTTTTTGCTGATTTACCCAAGTCTCTTCCTAAGACTCAATATGTGAAGTTTGATATTTGAGATAGTTACTGAAGTGTCACAGTCCTCTCAGAGGGTTAACACAAAGCAGCAATAACCACCGCTGCCATTGCAACCACACAGCCCATCTTTGAAGAGGCTAAAAATTAGTATAAGATTTTGAAAAGAATCTAGAAGATACCTTAACTTTCTATATAATTTTTTTAAAATCCTTGTTTGTATCTTAAGAGATCAGTTAGTCAATCTTTTACTTTAGAAATACTGTAGGGAACCATCTCTAAATTCTTTGCTCTCTCAGAGATCAAGGGATCAAATCTAGAACTATGAAACTAACTGCCATGTTCATTACTCCCTTTCTAAACATGTCAAAAAGGACTTACCAATATGGAGAAGACATGCTTTGCTGAGGGTATCCATCCCCCTTCCAATCTCATTCTGAAAATGTTTCACAAGAACGATTTAAGTAGATATTCAAAGTGCATGTTAACCTATCAGATATAGTCAATTTACATCTTCCATTAATTTTATGATAAAGATGTACAGAAGAGTGACTGGTCTCCAAAGTTTATTAAAAATCAAAGAATAGAAAACTTTACATAAAAATATGTCAATTTTAGCTTCCACATAGTTGTCCACAGAAAAAAATTTAAACATGATTTTTTAAATCTGTAGCACATAACCACAGTGATAGCCAGGCCAATTTATTTGGTTCACCATGACTGAAATGTTACATGATACCACTTTTTAAATGAGCTTTGTTTTAAAATGGACGCTAATATAAGACACCAACTAAAGCCCTGAAGGCTCTTTAATGTAGGTTTTATGGTCAATATTGCTAGTGTGTGAAGACTAAGCAGTACAGGCTCATGTAACAGCCCTTAAATATTATTTATGAATCAGCTCACAATCTTTTAAAATTGTGATGAATCTGGAGCATTAAGACAAACTTTTTGCGAACAGATATGCACTACTCTATTTCGGAATGTTGCCCTCTCTCYCCTCCAGGACCTGTTGGATTTGACAGATTCAGTAATAACATGAACTAATCCTGCTTCAAAGGCATACTGCATACTAAAAAGCTTCATCATACTAGACACCTTATTTTAATATTCAGGTATCAGTTTTAAAATCTTCTATAACTGTACATAGTATAGATGTCCTGTTAGCAGGACTTCTCTTCAGCTCTCTCCGCTAATGGACTTATATATAACTCATTGCAGTTTTCTGTACAGTTTAAGAACTCACTAAAAAAAATGGAAAGTCAGAGGGCATGAGATGTGACCTACTCCCAGGACAACTGTGGTGCTTTAAAAACTCAGGGTTAGGCAGGATGTAYACTTTTTGAAAAGTTAAAGACAGTGTTTGTCATGGCAATACACACTTGCATAGTATACCTGTATGCATCTGTAAATTAAGTGCCAGCCACTCATACTGTGTACAACACTGGGCTGTGCTCTCCTGCAATACATTAAAAGATACTTCTTGTAATGCTTAGAGCAGCTGAAGTACTTTTTATATATTTGCTCTTAACAGAACTAATGCATACTGCTATACAGATTCCTTAATGGAATCAACATATTTCCTTTCTCCACATTCCTTAAGCCGGGTGCCTCTGTTTAATAATGTTGTTTGAACCCAAACATTAACAGGTTACATTACTAATACGCATCAAAGCATGTAGTTCACAGCTTTTAAATTTGTCAGAACTTAAACCAACCTTTGCCCCCCTCCCCCTCAGAAGTTTTACTTCGGGTACTACAAAGCTAGATTTCTTATCTAATTAAAGGAATAAACTAAAACACATTGGTCAGAGCAAGATAAATGATAAAGGCCAGACAATGAGCTAAAAACACAAGGTCAAAATGCTTTGGAGCTTAATACCTTCTTAAAACTGTAAGCCAAATTGCCTTTCATTGTGAATCAAGAAGCCTTGAATATTACCAAATGTCATGTTTGTAACACTGCTCAGACAACCTGCCAAAACTATGAACCCAACTTAGATAATGCAACCTGGGAAAGGATCTGTAAATTAAAAAAAACCTCCTTAAATATAACTTATATGACAAYATGAAATTAAATTAAAAATTCCAAGTTATTGCACAAATTATACTTCCAATATTTACAGAGCAAAAAATTCTGAACTTTGAAACAAAAATAGAAGAGCAGCAAATTTATTTTTATGAATTCCCAACTGGATTTGCTGCAAGGAAAAAAATCCAACTGAAGTTTCTTTCACTTCAAAAATAAAACAAAACCCACAAAGGAACAGATGTAGCCAGAGCAAAAAAAGCCACAGCATTTGTAAATGTCCTTGCAGTTCTACTGTCAGAGCTGCTTCGGCACTGGATGAACCATTGTGGGAAGGCAGAAAACAAACATTTAATAAGGCTTCACAGATAAGCACAACTACTTCTTGAAGATGGACGGAACCACCACACAAAGAAAAAAAAAAAAAAAAAAAAAACATGCAAAGAAGTCAGCTGCAGATATTTGGCAACACCATTAAAACAATGTGCTGGACGCTGGTCTCCATGCCCCGAGTTGAATGGCACTCACTCCATTTCAGTCAGAACTGGGGAAGGTCATCTTGGCATCTGCCATTATCTGCTGAGACTAATAGGTAAACTGTCTCTGTGTTTTTTCCTTCTCCATATATTACGGTTGTACTGGTGGTGTCCTCGGTTACCAACTGGTTGCCTCAYGCCGCCACTGTTGACAGGACTGTAGCCATTGCCTTGACTATGGTTATGAGCCCCTTTCATGGAAAACTTCATTCCATTGTGCTGCTAGAAATAAAAATAAATAAAACACTCTGTTTAGGCATAGAAACAACTGAAACAAAGAACTTATTACCAGATGTATTTCTTCAACATACAAGTCATTCCCACAGAACAGTGCTTGGAGCATATACTGATTCATGCTTGTCTAATTCAGTTGCGTAAGTTCAATAGCACTAACAGCTTAAGTCATATTTTCTGAAGTAATCATCCTGCAGATGAAATGATGTAGATTTAAAAGCAAATGTCCTTGAAACCCTTTGATCTCAGTACTAAATACGTTCATTATACATCACTGCTATAAAAACAGACCTTCCACATTAGTTAACTGAGAGCCAAGTCTATTTTAGAGGTTCTTAGCAAAAGTATGGCCAAATTAAATATTCAACGAGACTTTCAGAAATGTTATCACGCAGTCATGGAGGAATGTGAGGGCAAGGCCATGTGATTCGTCTGAAGTCAACTCCTATATGCTCTGCTCATAATCTCATTCAGCTACAGGTAAGCTAGGTCTAGTTCGTAAGGAGCCATGTAAGTGCAACCCTGTCAAATCCTATTAGTTTGATGGCAGGACAACCAACACTCATGTGGCTATATGGCTCCTAGACCATACCTCACATCCATGGCAAGACAACACAGACACATGAAAAATGATCAGGAGCACATTATGACATGGTACTTACTTGGGGGAATGTCCAATAACTTGGAACAGAACCTGCTGAAGAGGTTYAATGGCAGCCAAAATCAACCTACCATATCACAAGGTACTATAGGTGTCCCTATCACATAATGGTATACAGCAAATTGGTTTAATATATGAGAAGTACAGGAGTTTAAGATGAAATTGAAACATACTTTCCAAATACTTGTAACTTCAAACAAACAACATTTTCTGACATCTGAAATAACTAAGATAGACAACTGACTGCCTTCAAAAAAAAAGCTAGTAAAATGTTTTGTCCACTTAAGTGGTTAAGCAGGAATATCACAAAGCTAACATTTGAGTCAACGGCATAGAATTTGAGATATCTTCAGCTATTTTACTAATCGATACTTTCGAACAAGTCTGGGGTAAAAAGCAAAATATGAATACACCAAGGCATCAATAAAATTGTATGTGCAAATACAAAACAGGGCACAATTCTGTAAGTGACATTTTACTATCAAATCACAATTAGAAGAGATTAAGCATAAAGAAATACAAGCTACTGAAGACTAGTATTTGAGGAATGATTAAAWTTAACTACAGGCTAGTAAAAGAAAAGCCGATTGGGTCACCACAAGGTACCCTTCACAGACGGAGAGGGGTTTCAACATGCAACTTCTACACTCCCGAGAAAGATATGCCAAATCCTTTTCTCAGACTAGCAGCAGTCAAATGTTCAAGGACAAACAGGAAAAAGAGAAGCAAGAGGAGAATCTTTCATTCTTGAGGAAGAGGCAAAATTGCCCAAACTTTATTTGCTGAAGTACACTGCCAAAGAAAACAGCTACTAGAAATTATTTACGGAAGCCAACACATGAAGCTAAAAACATTTAAAATGCATTTGATAAGTTATATATTGGCAAATGATCTTCAACTCAACCCTGAATTTGAGGATTCAGTAGGAAAAATTGACAGAAGTGGGGAGAAAGGAGGACCAGGAGTTAACTCCTTGAACCAGGTCACCACAAGATCAAATAAGCACCAATGCCCACACAAGAAAAACAGGTGTAACAATTAAGTCTATCTACCTGTACCCTAAGTAGTTCTACCCTTGGTATGTTCAAAACAATCAATCTTCCAAAGAACGGTTAATAAGCTACCCAGAAAGTGATCTCCAGTTTCTCACAATGAAGCACTTTTTATATTGATRGCCTAAAATGCAATATAAAGGATAAACTGTCAGCTCAGAATGTGATTTCATCTAACCCAGTGTCTTGTGATCCATTAGCTGACAGCAGGTGCTTCAGGAAGTACACTCAGGGCCAGAGATGACATCTTTAGATTTAGTAGTTCKCAGTCAGGTATCATTCATTAGCTTGCTCAAGGTATTTTTGTTTTTTTAAAGCATCCTCTGCTAAGCAGTGTTAGCAGAGGTAAGTGTCCTATGCTACAACGTTTCAAAGCTCAACTACCTATCATTTTTCTGAATGATTTTTCAGTTCTTAGTTACACATTACTTGTCATTCTGCTTTTGCCTTTCCCATACTACTGCTGATTACACAGACCTCTACCCTATACCCCCTTCATTCCCTTCTCCAGGTGATGATTAATTCATGCTTTGTAAGTTACTCTAGATCTTTGATCACCCTAATATCCTTCCCTAATCTTCTTCCATTTCTATTAAAACTTTCTTCTGATTTAGGAGCTAAAACTACTTACTGGTAATGATGTGGGAATACATGTAGATTTTTACATATTTTCATTTCTGCTCTTCTACATTCCTAATATGCAACACTTGCTTTTATGACGCTCTCTTTCCTATYGAGAATTGAGTCAAATCAATTTTCAGCAAAAAATGCCAAAATCTAGCAGGAAATAATTCAGTGCTGCCACACTACTCTATGGCATTTGAAACACTTCCTTCTCTCCTGATACTCCCCTTGAAAGGTCTCTTCCAAAGCCTTCTCGGTTTGTCCTTWAGCAGCTTAGTAGCACCACAACTTTGCCCTAAGTTATTCATTCCCTATTAGATATCTGACAACATGAAGCTTAGTACAAATTCCTGCAGGGCTTTCCTTTCCTGCAGGTGAACTCCCTTTATTATGAAAGCTGAATCTTTGTTTCTTATCTTTTAAGAAGTTAATTATTTGGAAGAGGACCTGCTTCTTTAGTTTCTTTCAAGATCTTTAGTAAAAGAAATTTACTTAATGTCTTTTGGAAATCATAAGGAGCTATATGAAACAATATCGCCTTGTCCACACACTATCTCCTTACACTGCTCAGGTGTCCCATCCTCATCACTGAGAGCTGTCATGTGTGTAACCAGATGATGGCTGCAGAAAGATCAGATAATCGGAAAAGAAAGCCCTTTACTGGCAGTGTGATAGACAAATCTGGTTTAGATGTCGTTCTGACTTCTTTAGATTTCTCTTATTGAAATAACTTCCTCTCCCAGCACATGGCTATTGATCCAAAAAATTGATAGAAATGCAATCTTTGGGGGAAGAAGGTGATGACTTTGATCCTGTAAATAAAAGATGCCAGATCTGGAAAGAAATTTAAGAATCTGCATTTAAAAACAAGCTGGGGAAGAAAAATTCTGTAACACATACCAGGTTAGAAAAAGTTTCCCACATGCTTTAACAGGAGGCAGAAAAACAAAAGAACACCCACTTATCCTTGACCTTTACCCTAGAACAGCAGAAATCTGATGGCAATTGGAATACCAAGTAATGACTTACTTAAGCAATTCAAGTTTTACTTCCAAAATACTGGCAAATTTACAGGATAAAAATCTTGCACTCAGACTGTCATTATTCAAAAAAATAATTTACATGTAGTCAAAAATAAGGCACCTACACTTAGAAGTAATACAAATAAGTATCAAAAACAGAGTTGCAGTTCAAACCAGGGCTTAATATTTCTCTGCCTGTCAGTTCTTAAAAAAAAAAAAAGCTAGCAATGAAAACAAAGTATCAGTATTCTTAACTTTAAAAGAAAGGAAATTATGCATACACAAGGCTCAAAAATAATAAGGACCTAAGCAGCTAAAGTTTAGAAAAGGAGTAAGTCAGTTTAGACAGGCTACTTACTATTATATTGTTAACACTACAGGGTTACTGGCCATGATTAAACCCAGTCTGCAGTTCATAGTAACTGTAACCATTTAAGCTTGTGTACTTCAAAATCATTTCAAGTAAAATGAGTGTAGTATTTTGAAGACCTTTACTACACTATTAASTTTTCCAGTATTCCCTGAAAAACCTCAATGCATATCTTCAAAATATTTCACTTGAAGTTCCTTTCAGTTTCTCACTTTATTTCCAACTTGTCTATTTTAGGCCTCTACTAAAATCCCTTGTTCTGAGGATTTACATTCATTTCCCATTTCGTGAGCATATAAACATCAGAAATATACCTAAAAAACACATCTTGTACACAGGTGGAAATCTAGCTTCTTGTTCCTTGTTCCTGTTTCAGAGAAGCAACAGGCAATGATGACCTAAGCAACTTTTTTTGAAAGCAMTATATGGACTAATCACTACAACATATGGTATCAAATATTAGAAGATGGTTCAAGCCAGCCTCAACACTTTAAAGCCAGTTAACTGGATCCTATACAGTATTTTTACTGACTACCTAAACATATTCTTACCCTAGTAAGTTTTAAATGTGGTTCATACCTTTAACCTAAAGTACAAGAGAAGCAAACAAAAGCTATTTAGAAATGGAGATCTGAAAGAAAAAAGATTCAAAGTAATATGAATATCAAAAAGGCTTTTCCCCTCCTTTTGGCCCTACCAGCTTATTTCAACTGAAGCCAACAGGGTCACGAGTCTTGAATAACTTTTACAAAAGCAGAAGCCAATCTCATTTCTGCTCCTATTAAAGAGGGAAAACAGGTATTTGCTTAACCAGCTCAGCAAGCAACAGCAAAGAACAAACRTGAAGGCTAGAAGCACAAGAAGAAAAGTTTCCTATCCTCAAACAGTAGAGAACCAAGACTCAAAGCCACAAGGGACCAGGTTACAGTGGTCCTTCACAGCCRTACTATGTGTACCAGCACTGTCAGTAACCTGTAAAAACACAGAAAACTTCGTTCTCTTCACATTTAGCAACAGATTAGGTAGCTATTAGTCAGAGCCTAGTCCCCAGAATGAGTGATCAATTTAAACTGAGACCACTTTCATAATCTGTAATTTAAAAAAAAAATCCCTAAAGTCATAGGAGTAGTTCAAGAAATCTAAGTCTGATACACAAAAACAATCCCCCCCCCCCAGCTGATGTTGTCACTGACCAAGTTTCACATAATGTGGGGGTAAGACAAAACTACCAGAAGAGAACTCTTATACTGCAACTTTGCTGCTTTTGTGATGTGGACCGTCAYGTGATTTTATCTGAATACTTGTCATTTAGGAGAGCAGGAGATAGATTTTTCAACATAAAATGTTCACAATTTTAGGCCTTCAGACAAAAACAACTACTATATCAGCTAGCAGTCCCAAAACTATCCATGCAATGAGTTGACATCAATACAGTRTGTGTGAAGCAGCTAGAGGAAGCGCACAGGCAGATACTCAGTCCCCAAATGTTTTGACTGCTGTGACACTGAAAGATGAAGGCATGCTATGCAAACCAAAGAACAGGTACTACTTGCAAGTTTCAATAATTCTATTCCATTTGTTTTTTTCTRGTGGAAACTACTATTTAGACTGTGTCAAGCAGATAGTCTTTCCTGCAACTCAAAAAGCATGCAAGAAGCAACCACTACAGTGTCCAAAGACTTCCATAACATCACACAAGCATCCAGGTTGGAAGGGACTTCTGAAGTTCAAAACAGGGGCCCTACGTTAGGTAACCCTGAGTCTAGCCCAGTTGAATGAGTTTCCATGCAAGGAAGGTTAATACCAAATAAAGATTGTGTACGTGAATATATGAAATTTTGATTAAGATGACAAATATTTTCTGAGTTTTGTTTTCAATTAAACTGCCTCTGACACATTTCAACCTTTTCCCCCTCTCTCCATTCTTCAGGAGAGAGGAAATGCAATCTTATTATATAGATGCATATATATTTGAAAAGTGTACTAAAAAAAAGAGATGTTCTGTCATTTACAAGATGACAGGCTGACACTTAGATTTGAAACTGCTTCCGAAGTACATCGTAGCACTATCCTCCTTCCTTTGTCTAAGGAAATGCAAGAACACTGAAAAAGTATTCCAGTCTAAATGAATACGGACTCTAAATAAAGGATAAGAAAAAATGCACTTTGGTTGACCGAAGAAACTTTCAATAACCAGAGAGCTTAATATTACCTTTGAAGGAACAAGTCAGGCCACCTCTCAATTGAAGTTAATGTACTAGAAATTGTGATGCATCACATTTTTCCAATGAAGTTTAGTGTATGTGTACATCTAAATAGTTGAAGATATCTGCATTCCSAGAAATACTGGCTAAAATGGACTAGAAATCAAGTTCAACACAAATGAAAACATATTTTCAAAGCAAACATCACTTAACTGCATGCAGACCTCAAAAAAATTTTTTTTTTTTTAATTCAAGCAGGATTGTGGGATTTTAATCAATTTCTAATGAAACTATCTTTTGAGGAGTCAYTTCAGAGATGCTGTAGAGATGATAGTATCAGCGCTACCAGCGGGACAAAGCAACACTATTACTGTTGATCAGRTATAAGCAAGCTCTGAAGTGAAGTGTTGTAGCCAGTGAAGCACTAGTTAAGTTATATAAACAAGCAGTTAGTGCCTTATATCACTAGACGCAAAAAGCTGAAAAACAAACTACAACACTGACRTTGAGGTTTCATTTCCCACTTGTCTTGTTTCGCAAGTGAGCTTGTGAATGCTGCTATGAAGTTTTGAATCACCATATCCAGGATCACACACCACTGATCTACAATGACATCTCCACTATAGTTTTTCTTGCACAGAACGAACCTCCTACAAGCCAGTATGGCACAAGGACTGGAACTCATTATTTCTAGATACTTTTGAGTCAAAAGACACAGGGCTGGGTAAAAACTTGCAAAATGAAGAGTAAATTGCTCTTCTGAGCCAGACAACATAAGGATTCTCCTTTCTTGAAGGGCGAGCACAATTCAAGAATAAACTGAACAGAACATATTTCACTTCAAAAAGGCAACTATGAAACTAAGCCCTTATCTTCTTGGAAAGTATACAAGGGATTTCACCCCACCCTCTGTTCACCTGAACATGCATACCACAATATGGTGGGTTTGTTTTTTTTTTTTTTTTTCCCCAGTGGACAGCACTGGTTCATAAACTCCTCTCTCAAGTTTAATTCTGAACTGCTCATCAGCAACACAGAAGAATGATTATAATGAAAAAAAATGATTATCCTGAGAAACACACAAACCTGTATCRGGAGTTAAGCTAGTCCCTAAACTACCTGGAAATTCTCCAGTTATGCAGTACATAAAGCATTAGAGTGATTACTAGCTTTCCAAAGGGAAAGCATTAGGAAGCTCTAATAGCAGAAATCTCACCTAGAAGGCTGTAACTCATTCAAAATAAAAAGCTACTGTTCTTGACACTGGCCTTTCTTGCTACTGAAGCTAGTACTGGTGATCCAGGTAGTTTCCAAAGGAGCCAAGCTGAGTAGGAGAAAGTTGTAAGGCTCATAGGCTGAAGACATCAAGCAAACAAAAGAATCCCTTTCAAAGACTTACTGAATAGCAAAGAACACCTATTAAGAAAGAGGCTTGCACATGTTCAAGCCTATCAGGACGGAAATCCTTTCAGTCACTAACGTGCCTTTTAAAAATTGTAAACTGATTTGGTCTCAGTTGCATCAACTGCAAGAAAAAAAGATAAAGACGAACTTAATCTAGCCCCATCACTCTCCAGAAAATTACATGCTAAAAGGAGGTATTTAAAAAAAAATCGTTCTACTCAGAACACTGTAATTTCCCACTTTTGACTCGGTTGGTCACAATCCTCAAAGAGAACATTTCTACTCCATGAGACAGAAACCTTTGGTTAATTCAATGTAAAAGAAAAAAAAGTCATTCAATTACTAAACTATAGATAAGTAAATGCAAGAAATACCTCTGATTTAACACAAATCCAGAGGTCAGACCTGCAAAAAGCAAAAGTCCCCTGAATTYCCCAACTTTAAACACAAGTTTTGTATAAACTAAGAGAACATAAGCAGCCTTGGAAAGTACAGCCAAGTAACAAAGCCAGAAAAACACTATCATATTTTCAATATTCAAAATTTCAGACAAGATCTAGAATTCACCCATATTGTTCCTTCACAAATGAGGCAAAAACTCTGGATACCAATTTGTTTTGCATCAACAACTGCATGCCTGATTTTGTGTAATTATGGTGAAGGTAAGCCACACAGTGCCTTTTCAGAAAGGCATAGTAGTTGAGGAAAAGTACAAGTTAGGCATCAGGTTTGTATTTTGAATGAAGTTTTGCCTTACAATAGCTCTCCAGTTTTATTTTAAAACTGGAAAAACTTCAAGTGTTCCAGGCTGTACACTGCAAGGTGTGAATATTCTATTACAGACACTAAAATAGCAATAAATTATATTAGTTTATCACTAATATAAACATTTCCTGATCTGTTCAGAGAAGTTCTTTTYATTTGGTATGATTCAACAAAAAGGGAGGCCAGGTCAAAGAAAGAAGTCAGTGCAGTAATCTGAAAATATAAAAATGAAAAGGCACACTTTGCAATACAGGGCTGGGGACTTGCAGAGGGAATACAAAGAGTATATGATGAACAGCTTTCAAAAAATGGTGCACTATGTTAATCTACCTGCAAGGAAATACTGGAATGTCAATGGTATGCAGGGGGACAGTAAGCGTGGTCTAAACGAAAGAGAGGGTGAAAATACTTTTGTGAAGTGCCTAAAAAAAAAAAAAATCTTGTGTATTATCTGTGATGAACATGCATCAAGCTGTAACATGCCATAACTCAATGTTAGTATTACTGAACATACAAAAAGGCTGTTCAAATGCAATCGCTTAATTATACATCTAAAGGTTCCAAAAGATCATGTTTTTAATTGGCAAGTAGTGTTAATTATAGTCTCTAGACATAAGTCAAACCCACAAGRAGAATGAAAAACATTTCCTTACGTGCCAGGCTCAGGGTTCTGATCAGAGGTATGAAGTCCAGCTGGAAACCAGACAATACTGGTAGTACCCCAGGGGTCAATACCAGGACCAATTTTCATTAATGGCCTGGATGATGGGACAGTGGCCCTCAGCAAGTACAAAACTGGGATGAGTAGCAGATACACAGGACAGTTGTGCTGTTTTTCAAAGGAACCATGACAGGCCAGAGAAACAGGCACAGAGGATCCTCATGATGTTCAAAGGTATATGCAAAGTCCCACACCTCAGGTGGAATATCCCTATGCACCAATACAGGCTGGGGACTAACCAGCTGGAAAACAGCTTGGCAGAGAAGGACCTGGGGGTCCTGGTGAACAATAAGTAACATAAGTGAGCAACATGCCCTCATTGTAAAGGCTGGCAGAACAGCAACCTGCGTTGCATTAGGAAGAATGTCACCAGCAGACAAAGAGAAGTGATCCTTCCCCTCTAACTCAGCACAGTGAGGCCACATCCAGAGTACTGCATCCAGTTCTGGGCTCCCCTGCACACAGAAGACACATGGACATACTRGAATGAATCCAGCAAAGAACCATGAAGATGGACAAGGGACTGAAGCATCTCATACAAGGATAGACAGAGCTGGTATTGTTCAGCCTTCAGAAGGGAAGGCTCATGGGACAATGGGAGAGCACAAACAACAGAGCCAGGCTCTTCTCAGTAGTGCCTTGTGAAAGGGCAAGAAATATTGGGCAAAACTGAAATACAGAAAACTTTGTTTAAAAGCAAGAAACTTTCTGCAAAATGTGATCAAACACTGGAACAGGTTGCCCAGAGCAGTTGCAGTCTTCAGCCTTAGAGACATTCTAAACCCAATCGGACAAGGGACCCTGAGCAACAGGGTCTAGTTAACCCTGYTTTCAACAGAAGGTGTGAAWTAGATGACCTCCAGAGGTCCTTTCAA
Source organism: Rhea americana (assembly GCF_003343005.1). Lineage (NCBI taxonomy): Eukaryota > Metazoa > Chordata > Aves > Rheiformes > Rheidae > Rhea > Rhea americana. The sequence goes on along the minus strand of NW_028186427.1, from coordinate 810,467 downwards.
ACCTCAACTGTTCTGTGAGTCTGAAATACCTGAACAATCTCAAAGCAGAAACTGAAGCAAACATACCTTTTATCACACACAAAATGTAAAGAAACTACTGAATCAGACCAAAAGGATAAGGACATTAAATTAGAAACACCCTGGTCCTAGAATCCCAAGAATTATGATAGATGGATTGTCAGAATAAAGAGAAAAATATTTCAAGAACCTGACCAAAATTAGCTTTGAAAGAAGTCAGTTCACTATTTTCTGGTATCAGAGGCAACCTACAATTACCTACAACTTGCACAAAAGCTCACGAGACAGCTCAGTTTTGACTAATAGTTTAATCACCAGATCTTGGGAGCATTTTCCTGGAGATACTGATGTCAAGAACACCTGAATCTTAGGTCCCCAATAAATGAGACGAAGTCAACAAGAACAATGTTAAAAGCTCTGGTCTGCCTTGCTCAGGGGCACATACTATCATCTGAAATTCRTTTCACCTCATTTAACAGCAATCTTTAATCTTCATCACCCAAACAGTACCAAGTCTGCAAGTAAAACAAAGGATTTTCCCTCCTCATCTACTATGAGGGATACATTACATAAAATACTGCAGACTAGATAGGTAACATACAGCCTCTCTGCATGTTCACTCCCTAGTGCATTTTAGGCACATATTTATTAATATTTAAGTTCTTTTTTTCTTCTTTAAAGTGTATTACAGAAGATCACAAGTAGTCAGATCTGTTCTAGTAATTTAAAACCAAGATCACTAAACAAGCCTAGATGAGTCAGTCTTCTATTCGAACAGAAACACTAGTTTACAGACAAACTACCTAAGTAAAGTTTCTGTTTGAAGAACAGGAAGTTAAAGAGCTTAAAAATCTGTAGATATCCCACTGGATTAAGCACCAGGAATGTCAAATACTACTTAAGRAGGGAGATGTTTGACACTCCCCCTTTGACATATTCTTAGATGTCAGTATGATGTGGAAGGGCTCATTTATTCCAAAAAGTATCTCAAACATTGACTCATTTCCCATCCCCTCCTCTACCTGCACTTCTGATTATAGTAGGTAAATACTTCTAAGATTGCATGAAACTCAGTGCATGCTATATAAAGGATGACCTTCAGAGGTTTCTAGACTGACAGTACAAGCGATCTACACTTCCTATTTGATCATTTTCTCATCAAATAGTTGCTCCATTTAGTTGGCTCATACCTGATTACTGGTGGCCACTATCAAGGTTCTTGTAGGCGCAGATTGGGGTTTACCACTTGGCATAGACAATGCGGGTGGTAAACTGGCCATAAGCTGAGTCGGTGCTTGCAGACTGAACGGGTAAACATTAGAAGCTGTGCAAGGTGGTGTATCAGAATCCTTTTGGCAGAGAAAAAAGGGGAAAAGAAAAGCAACTTTACAGAAAGTACAGTATATACAGACTATGCATTTGAAAATGYACCCAAATACCAACTCATGTGAATACTGTAGAGTTTAAATTGTGGGGATTTTTTCCAAATGGTTTAAAAAATACAAGCCAGTACTAAGTTTATTTCACACATCCAGTAAAAACTTAATTGAACCTATATCAAGGAGACAATTTAAACAGGCCTATGACGATCACAGATCAGTTTCCAGTCAGCTCAAACTATAGCCAAATACATAAAATTTCTCTATTAAAATAGAATTAAAAGGTGGGAACTAAGAGTGGAGAAAAAAAGGAGCAAGAGCAACACTTAACTATACAAGGACTAGAATTTCAGGTGTCATAACAGCATAAGTCCTCTGAGCRCTGTTCTGCATTGTGCTTATCTGTACAAAGTTACTCACTGTAATTGCATATAAGCACCAACTATTCACTTTGCTAGTTAATACTACTGTTCTTATCACTTTACATTGGGACTATGAGTGATAATTCATCAAGGGGAGCAAGAATGATGCAGGATTACAGAAAGTAGTACKGTAATGGCATTCATATTATGAATTTGCTTTCCACATTCCTCCTCCCAGCCCAGAGGCAACAGCAATTACAGAGGTATCAGAAGCAGCAAGTCACATTGGTGACGTTAACACTGCAGTGCATTGAGCACTTAGACAAACAGGGAGGAAAACGGACTTCAATAACTCTTATAATCCTATGGATCTAAAAGCACCCATCAGACCTCCTCAATTCTTAGATGTACAATGCTTTAAGTCAAAATAGTTGCAAAGCAAGTTATAGCCTTTTAAAACAACTTTGAACAGAGACTTTGTAGAACTAAATTTATTTTTAAACCATAAYACAATGGCAATARAGAGGTAGCCTTACAGGTGTTCTTCCTTTCCTTCCYTTTTAATTTCAAAATAATCTAAACTTGAAGTTAATAAATTCTATTCTCTGTCCAAAACCTTTCYCAAGCTTTTTTTCCCCATTCCTATCTGTCTCAAGAAACAGCAAGAGATGGGGCTTGGCCAACAAATTTAAGACAGACCAGCCCACCAGCTACTGCTAGCTCAGGAGTTAACAAATTAAAAAGTATTTTGGCTCAGGTCACTGATCTTTACTATTAAAGTAATCACTGAAATAATCTACTCTTCTCTCTTTAAAGATTAATTGCCTAGAAGCAAAAACTCTTCAGTCAAATCAAGCAAACTATTAAAGAATGGAAACAGTGTTTTAAAGCATTTTTCTTGRGCGAGGAGAGAACTGTTTTAACAGAGGTTGACTAAACAGCCTAAGCAATCAACCACTAGGAAACAAAATTTTCATTCCAACTGAAGTGAATTCTCACAGTAGAAACAACCCTCAGAATATACCCATCAATTCTAAAGTGATCATTTCTTTATTGGCCCTCAATTGGCCCCATTTCTTTATTCCCTCTCAACTACTGGGAAGMGTTACAATATACCTTTGTGAAGCAATTTCAGGTATTTGCAGCAAGAATTCACTGAAGACAGACCATGCTGGTAACAGAAAACAAACTAAGAAGGACTAAGCTATTTACCATATCAAATGTTTATTGTTATAAATAGGTTTTGTGAACAACTACATACTGTAGCAGTGATCAAACAACTACTCAGTTGTAGGCACATGCAAAGCAGCCTACTTAGACAAGATAGSAGTTTTCTTCTTTGCCTCATCCTACAATATTCACAGCTGAAAAAGACTAAGGTCTCTATGAAAATGAAAATGCTACATTCTAATATTCATTAGAGGYTAGATAAAGGCAAAAGCCTAGTTCTAAGATTAGATTTCTTCAGACAGCATTGATCATGCAATTATAAGTTACAAAACAGAGGATGAAATAAAATTAAGCAGTCATGTTTGAAGAGATAACTTGAGACCACACTCACAGTAACCACRAGCAGACAGATGGGAAGGAAAAGACCACCTTAATGTCTATCCAAACTAGTACATTACCTTCTACAACACAAACTTCACAAATCTAACCAAATAATAGTTTTAGTCTTTCCTGTTACTCAAGGATCTCCCCTTTCTTTTGCTTAGGTAGGATTAGATACTTTGAAGATTCACATAGCTACCCAGATGAAACACTTCCTACTTAAAAGATTTCTAAGCTCAGTGTGCAACAAGTGGTGGTAGATCGGAAAGGGATTCACACTGTTTTACTGAGGCTAGATAAACCCCAACACAAGGAATTTTGTGCTGCTTCATTACAGTGTTGCAATAGCTCCAATGCAATGCCGATTTCCTGAGGCATGTTTCAAAGTATCCCTCTTTAGAGATGACCTAGACTGCTAACAGAAACACTGGATGGAGATGATTGGATGACTTCTCATTAGCATCAAAATCCATTTCTTAAGGACAGCTGYACCTTTCTTCCTCAAACAAAGATTAACCTCAGTGATTAGAAAACTGAGTCTAACCTAACCAGGGATTTTCAGATGGGCTGCCTACACTGAGGGATTAAATCTTGCTTGGTCTTCTGGACAGAATTATTAAGTGCCATGTACAATCCTGAAACTCCATACAAGCTCAGAAGACCTACAGAATCTGCAACTGTCCTAGAAGTCTGTATTCAAAATCAAATGCAGCAATAAAATGCAAATTTCTTGCTCACATAGCAGATTCTTTTTTCATACTGGTTTCCATTCTCCAACATTTTACCACTTATTATACAAGTGGATTTTTTCTTTCCAACAACATACAGGAGAAGTTGTTAGAACAACAGTCACTTCAGTAAGAATGTTCTAGTTTTTGAAAGAACTGAAAGTGAGAAAATTGGTGCTTATAATTAAAAATCCCCAGCATATAGATTTTTTCACATGTTCTTCTTAATAACTTTACAACTACTAGACTGATCTGATAACTAGCTATTGCCAGTCTTGCCTCCTCTATTGTACCAGTGATAGCCTTTAACATTGTGATGAGCTAATTCATGGAACTAAACAGGAAAAGCAACCCTTTCTTTTTTTTTGTCAGTTAATTTCAGAATCAGCTCACCATACATAGGGTTAGGTTAACATTAGTGCAGAAAAGCAGGAGCAGAATCATCCCTAGCAAGAATATCTGGATTCACATAGTAGTAGTGTAAAACCACACCTCTTAAACCATAAGAAAATTTTGGACATTTCCTAGAAGTTCAGGGCCATGCACAGGAGCAGAATCTCAATGCATAATCGCACATGAATGGTTTAGGTCAGGAAATTTAACTCTGCTTGACAAATCYATGTTCTTCCAAGGTGATTTTATGGATTCCACACCTTTACCCTGTTTTATTTAAATCAGTTTGTACTATTTTCCTTTCTGGTAGGTAGAGCCRTAATTTTAATAATTAGTGTAGCAGAGTAGAAAGAAGATGAACAAAATTTTTGTGGCAAGTCATAGGATAGCGAGTTTGATAGGTATTATATAGTTGCATGATTTCCATTTGCCAGCTTGTAAACAATGGAAGTCTTGAACAATTGCAGTTGGTTGGGTWTTTGTGCCTAAAAGTAAATTGCTTTTACAAAAGAAAAATACTTTGGTCATTGTGCTTACAGGAGGAGAAAAAAAATAAGAGTTAAGTGAAACAACAGATATGGGATAAGCAAGTAGGCAGACTGAAAAGTATCCATCCTCCAGAAGTGTTAGTGTTTGTTTTACAGAAAGACAACTAAAAGAGTAATCTAATTAGCATCTATGACAATTTCGTACAAGAAAAGTACCCCTTTAACATCACATTATCTTCCACCAGGCCTAACCATGGACTTTTAGTCATTGTTTTTAATCAATATTCACTGTATTTTAAATAAGCCATCTTAAATTAAWAATATCCAGGAAGTGCATCTTCTCAAATCTCTTCTGTTATCCCTAATACTTCATTTCACAAGGGGCTTAGATTGACCTGTACTGTTGAGGGTATTGCAACATTTTAAGTTGTACAATTAAAATGTTTATCAAATTTAGGAAATTACAGGACTACTTATTATGCAAACTGAACTTATACCACATCAAAATAATGTAAGCATTCGCTTTAGGTTTTCTTCCATCCTAAAATGGCTTAGCCATCATTTTGGGGGTGGATGTGTTAATCTTGAGATATGGCAGAAGTAGAACTAGCAAATGGCATCAGAAAGTATTGATCTCATTTTTGGTGGGGGAGTAGCACATGCTTCTCTTTACCTCACTGACAGCACAGTAATCAAATCTAACTTTACTTACTGATTCACACATACCCATTTATAATCTTTTCTGTTTAGAACCAGTGGTTATTAAATAAAATATCTTTATAATTTTGGGTTCTATGTTGTCTCCCTTATAGCTTTGTGGAAATGTACTCGTATTTCAAGTGAATATAGTAATAAATTGCTCATACAACTGATTTTGATACAGAAAAACTGAAGAGGAGCATGAGAGAATACAAAACAGCACACAATGACAGAATAGGGTTAAAATAAAAAACAAGACGTGGGACTATATGRTGATAAAGGAAAATAAATAGGCAAGAGTAGCATGGAAAAAAATCTGCTCCCCTCTGATCCAGAAAAGGTGCGAGCGATCTGCATAACAAAAATAGAGAAAAGTAGTAAGTTTTAAAGGATTTGGGGGTTAAATTCTTAAGTGGCCCAAAACAGAAGTCAAGCACTTTTTCATCCCCTGGTAGTTTCAGATAAATATTTGTGTTTAGGGTTGTCCACAGCTTTATTTGGAGACAATCTGGCTGCAAGCCAGCACTTGCCTCTTTCATTAAAGACTRAAGTTTGAGAGGTCTACTTTTTTAGAGCACTTGTTTCCTTGATTTGTTCAGGGATGGGAAAGGAGAATACAATACAGATGCTGCATTTGTGTTCTAGATAAAGATGGACGATAAACTATTCATATACATTTTGAATGTYACTTTGATTAGGACGTGAATATTCACAGAAGTGAAAAAAAAATAAAGGCAGASAAGCTTCTGTGTAGCTCTAGCTATCAGACTGTCTTTGATAATTTTGTTGTGCCATCCTCTTCCCTCCTCCCCCAAACATATTTTAATCTGGAATTGTAAAAATTAATTGCAGTCATTAAACAGATTTAACAAGATTACAAGAACAGCTGTTACAGCAATTGTCCTGAAATGTTGTCAGTGTCTGTCCTCTACTGCAGACAAGCACATGCCTTACACTTGCGAATTTAATCCCTTAAAAAGCAACATTTATCAGAATATGATGTCATACACTCTGCACCATGCATGGGGAAATAAACAGCTTTACAAGTAAGCCAAAATTCAAAATCTTTGGCTAATTGGAAGGAAGGGCAGATTGTATTAACTACAATAAATGCTATGTTGCATTCAATACTAGGGTACAATTACTGCAAAGCAAGTAACTGTTTCAAAAGTCAAAGCAGATCTCACATGCTATCGGCAGAATGATTGGAGTAAATACTGGAATATATAGGAATATATTTTTAACCRCTCATATTTATATACTACTCTCACAATATTAGCACCCAATCCAAGTACCAAGTACCTAACACTTGAAGTGGGGGGGACTTGTTCCATGAAACACTTAAGGTACTGGTAGGAATATCCCCTAACCGATAGAAGTAGTATGGTGGGCAGATCAAGTAGTGATATCCTGCTAAAACCTTTTTCAGATAAAACCATTTATAAAACCTAAATAGCAATAGCTATAGTTAAAATTAAGAATAGGCTTATAGAATACACTGTAAATATTAGTAAGACCTTCCATTTTTCCATGTGTTCTTCCCTAAATTAAATATACACAAGTAGTACTTTGACATGACTGTTTGTTCCTGAGAATTCAAAATCTCTCATGAAGTAATTTTGCCATAGAAGCCCAGTAAAGAAAATTTATCACCAGAAAAGACTGAGGTGAAAAGTTGTATGAAATTTCTTAAACTCAAACTTCTAACAGACAGCTCTGACATTCTGTGCTGGATTGAATCTCTGAGGTTATGGATGCATAGATCTCAAAAAAAAAAAAAAAAGTTTTAAAACTTTGAGGAATTGCATAAAAGCAGCTCTRTTTTGCACAAGAGCAGCAAAACTGCCGAGTATAATTAGCAGCAAGAATTATACCAGACCAAAACAAGACTAGAAAAGGAAAAAACCCCACACACCCATAATTGTTTTTACTTGGTAGAGGCTGTTTATCAGGCACTTGCTTCTCTGGCACTGCTCTAGGATTTCCCAAGCTAATAAAAAGCAATCCTCTACAATGCTTAAGTAGCCAGAAATCCAGGTCATCAATTGCACAGTGCAGACTCTGGATAAAAAAAAACACCCAGGAAAAAAAAAGCAATCCTTGGAGGGATTTGGTCTTTACTTAAGTTCTTGGCCTGATACCTGCAACTAGCCACAAATGAGTGCTGAAGGTGAATATAGCTCACTTCATCTGGTTTCAGATTCCCATAGCAATCACTAAACTCAGTAAGAAGGTTAATGCCAAAAGTATTATGTTCTATGGTGGAATGGTTTGACTCCTGCTCCTGTAGGACAAAAAGCTCATACTTGCATTGTCSTTGATGGCAAAAATATTGATTAAGTATCTTCCATGAAGGAAGAACTATGTACAGTCAGCAACATTATCTACACCAGTATTTCTTGGATYACTAACAACTGTGAGAACGTGTAGTATTTTTCAAAGTGAACCAGTAATCAGCTCGGTTACTTCCCTGTAAGCATGAGTGAGTGGAAAACACATGCTGCCTTTTTGTTAGGGCAGCATGTGGCATTTTAAATACCTGCACAGCAGAATACTGCACTGAGAAAACACATACTGCATAGATTGCTTTGCTCCAATCTGTAGATTGCAGAGAAATACATGCAGTCAGGTATGTTCTTGTAACTAGATTCCTTGTATCCATAAATCCATTCCCAGTGTGTTCCCCATTTTGCTCCTGATGAGTCAATCATTGATACTTACATTAGTGTTGCAACAATAGTTTTTCAAGGAGCTGAGACAACAAGGTGGAAACTTTAGTACTCAGTATTTTGCAAGAAAGTAGAGTAAAAGCATTGCTGAGATAGTGAGAGCTCTGTAGTGAAGCATATAGGTTAGGAAGACAAATCCATAAACTGAGTAGCTGTTATCACACTAATGGTATGACAGACATCAGAAAACAGATTCTTCTATTCTAAGCAGAAATTCAGTGGACCTTATAAAAAAACTTGTGACARATTTTTGTAGTTTGATGGAACACCTCTCATGAAAAACAGCACAACAGCTTCTTCAGTCAGCCAGTGGTACCATAAGCATTTGTAAATAGCTTTACTGTCTTGCAAAATCCATAAAACAATAGCTTTTGTACAAGTTACGATCTAGTCTCATTAGATACCACTTTTTTGAACTGTGTAGACAGCAGCCCAGAATTATGTCCTCCTGTGAAATCATTCTAGACATAAAAAGAGATGTAATTTCAAAGTAATCGTCCACCTGAATCTGAAGCAATGCACTGAGAAAAAGCACCGAGTATACATCTAGAGTAAGTGAGGAGAGATGAAATGCTACCCTTGAAGGAAGCAGTTCTCTTGTTTCTCCATGGTATATMAGATTACATTTTAGAGAGGTTACCATGAGCAGATTTCTGAAGAAAAGCTGTTGTAAGACAAAGGAAGAAAAAAACCAAGGTAGTTACCCAGAAGTTGTTATATCCCTACACTTTATTTTTCTGAATATGTACRTATATAAAAGATGAGACACTAATTTCTAAATATTAGTGTTGGTTTATGCCATTCCAGCCTCCAYAAAAAAATGCTCCTTTTTGGGGGTCTATTCTGACATCCATTCTTCTGTTGCTGGAGGAGATCCCACTGCTACCTCAGAACTGTCTATAAATCTAAGACATTGAGAACTTTGTCTACTCAATTGCTGAACCATATTTACAGAATATAAGGCAAAATCTGTAATGTTAAATGACCTTCAAGGTTGCATACCCTTAAAAAGAAACATATAGCATACTGTATTACTACCAATAGCTCTAAATTGCACAAACTACAGGTTTTACTGAAGATTCTAGGATCTCTGCAAGTAAGATTCGCTGTTTTGATAGTGCYTGGATACTTAATTGCCAACATCTCATCCAGGACACACTGATCAGTATATGCAAGGTCTTCCAGATTTATTGCCAGTATACAGTGATGTCAGAATATACATACCTCTGTGCTAGAGCAGATGGCTGGAATATTCAACTGCCATTTGGTGCTCTCAACYTTGAGCATTTATCTGGCCAAGTGAAGCTACAGGCAGCCAAGTCTATCTCCTTCAGCATACATTCTACAAAGCTGATTTGTTATACTTGCAGACAGGTAACATAACATTTATCACCAGAAGTCTTGGCACAATACCAACTGTCACACACAGTAAGTGTTCCTTTGCTAGAATCTGGGCATAGTATTATCCTAGATCAGGCTGTGGATGGCCTCATCTCCAGCAGAATAGTTTCCCTCTTCCTCAGTCAGATAGAGCTCAGGACTGTTCAACCAAGTTTGTTCAGTCTCACATATACAAATGCCAATAACATGGATTCATCAGTAACTTATAAATCAAGATAATGTGCTGCCAGTCTGTTAAAGACATAGTACCAATGAATGACCAGGACTTAGACTAGGGCCTGCCACAAGAACAGGGGCATAAGACTTTGAATTTTGCTCTAAAGGATAGCACTTCCATTTAATCCGTGGCAGTCAAAACTGACTGCAGTCTTTCTTGCTGAGAAGTTCCTTTCCACTTTTCATTTATTAATTCCTGCCACCAGGCAAAGATCAGATCATRAAACTTCATCTTTGCGTCAAGTAAAAAGGGAGTAAGGGGAGGTCCCAGTTCCTCATTAGTTTGGGAGTGCATGATATTAAGCAAATATTTGTATTTTCTCATAAAAACCTCAATCTTACAGCRATACCCACCTCACTGACATACTCAGAACAGAAGCATACTAGTATCAATGGCAAGCATCATGCTGTGCTTTTTTCACTAGCCAGATGGGTACAACTGATACCATATTCCACCATATTCACTGGAGGTGGAATGAGAAGAAAATTCAACACAATATTTAGTAATATTACAGAAGAATTCTGTAGAATTACAGAAAGCAAGCCCAAGGTATATAACAAACATATTTGTTCCTCTAACATCTACCTGTGATTATTTTATTCTTATTGAATACAATTAAATACAACTTTTACTTCCACGTTTGACCAGTTTTTAAAAGCAGTCAAGAAATGGTTACTTAAACATCTCTTGGTAGGACCCCACTGTTRCTCAATATTGTGCCTCAACTGGATTATTACATCTTTTCCGCTCAGGTGCTGTACCTACAACACAGAATGCCTCAAAGGATTTTAAATGAGCATGTCATGTCAAACAATGTAAATTTGTGCTTTATAATCTACACTACCCAACTATGTTGATTTAAATCAACATCAAAACAAAACATCTACAAAATATGAAGTGTCTGAAAACATGATTAAAGAGACTAGTGTCTTCTCTTCCAGGAGGTTACAAACATTTAATCTACTCTCTCAAAGTAGAAGTCAACAGCAAGACTTTACACATGAGGGCTTCCAGGCATTCAAACATGAACTGACTTCTCAGCTGAAAACAGCAAGGATTATTATTCACCTTCACAGCAAGTTACGATGCTCATGATCAATTTGGGATGTAGGAAAAGAGGAGTGGAATTTGACAAGAGGAGATTTTGCCTGATAGAGGATTTATGAATAGATATTTCTACTCTTAGTTTTATTAATTACTGTTGATTTGGGGTTTTATATAGTTCATTATGTCTAACCACCACCACGAAGGGTACCAAAGGTTTAGCATAGAATTAAGACAGATTTCATGCAATGAAAAAATATTTTTTTAATTTAAATAATTTTCTGAGCAGGAGAAGTTATTAATTTGCTGTAGCAGCTTAGTGACAGTCATCACATTAAGTGCTATTTTAGTTATGAAGTTTTGATAGGCATGGTAAAAATCTCCTCCTTAGTAGCTTTTTAACCCATTAAAAGAAAAAACTTACAATGTCACTGCCAGAGAGCGATGATACTGAAGAGGCAGATGACCCAGAGGATAACTGCTGTGTGCTAGCCAATGACAAAGCCAAGCGTTGGTTGTAAGGTGGTTCCGAGTCTCTATTCTGTTGCTGTTCTCCATTGCATGGAGAAATCTGGTCTCTTATTTTCAATCTGTTGTCTGTTAACAGAAGACATGAGTATCATTTTAAGAGCACAGAGCATCAACACATGAATCTTGCAGTATAAAAAACRTCAGTTTAATCAGCTAATAAAGTGAAAAGCAAGCTCAACATAGAAAACTAGTCTTAGGTTAGAAAGCAACAWATTGCTTTAAGATTTGTCCATACACCTGAACTAATAACTAATCTCAAGGCATAGATATTTTCAGTTGCACCAAATGCAAGAAAAAAGTTTAAACTAATGTCAAAGATTTCTGTCATACCTACCAAGTTCAGGTGATAAATTAATTTTGCTCCCCCACTTCTTTTTAATCCAGGCTCTGTAGTCAATCACCTCTTGGGTCACTTTGATGATTCTACCTAATGTGCTAAAAAATTTTTAATTGTTATACAAAGCCATTTAGTTATATATTTGCGAGCATTTCAAAAAGCAATTAAATTACATTAAAAACAGTGCAAGTTATCCACAATCACAGAATCTTTCTGGTCTTTCATTCACTTATAGCWGCATTTGGGCCACTGAAGAGTCACATTTTTTTTATATTAGTTTATTACTTACCTTCTGTCATACTAATATGCAAGCACTGACACATAGGGGTAAAACATTTTTATTCTATATTTTTAAACAATGCATCTTAACTATCAAAAACACACATGTAAATGCTAGTGTATTTCATAGAGTACTTTACAGGTTCTTGCATTTCTCCATACAAAAAAAAWTTTCACAAAATCTGGATTAGAACAGCTACAGGATGCACTGAACATGTTAATATCTTGGACTCTCAATTCCTCTTCCCGCTGAAGAGACACCTTCACTGCCCTTGCTTATAGGTTTACAAGACAAGTTAAAAGGTTTAAGATCCCTGCAGTTATAAAGGAAGTACCATGGATCGTGAGGTAATGGAAACAAGAAACAGACTGGCTCCAAAACCAGAGTAAGTTAGAATTTAAGATGATTCATAAGGGCAACYGGTTCAGGTGAAAAGCCCACCTTGTCCTGTTGAACAGTGATTAATGTTACACAGYGAGTACAGAGCAATGTTTTCCAACATATCTTCCCGACATTCAGCCATTTGTATTGCAGGTCTTCTTGAGCAGGAGTTGTTCAACATTCTTTTCTTTCATCAAGGGCTGTTTGTTGAAATTCTTACTATTTACTCAATGATCAGGATTTAAGAATGACTGACTGCTGTATGAAAAATGCACCATGGGAAGTTACCATCTTGGGAGAAAGGTARTATTATTTTAGCTTTGAAAGTCTTCAGTAGTTCTAAAAAGCTTATTAATTTAACATCATAAAGGTACAATGTACCTTTACTGGATTTTTTTTCTGTTTTTTTACAGTGGGAAGGGAAGAAATCTGTAGCCTAAATGTATTTAGGTTAGCTTTATCAAGTAATTTCATAGCTATATTTTAAAGAGGAGTCATAATTCTCCTACTAGTTTAAGGATTACTATTTCATTGCAAGATCAAATACCACACACTCCATGTTTAGACRTACAACTTTAAAGACATACTAGTGTGTTAGTATCAAAAAAAGCTGCCCAGCATTTAAGCATGTATTGGAATAAATGGTATAATCTGCTGCTTAAGTTATGAATTCAATGGCTGCAGAAGGACCTCGTGGACAGAGTGAATATCATCCATCATTTTATTACACAGATAAATGAAGTGATGCATGTTGGAAAACTCAATCTTGAATTGCACATGAAGAATTAAAGGCTTTGAAGTGATWGTCACCATTCAGCAACTAATGGTCTGGGTTATAGTAGGTAATTCTTTGAAAAGCACAGCTCAACACCTAAACAGAGCATTAGCAAAGGAACAGAATAARAGAGGATAGCATTTTGTCAGTGCACTAGCCCATGATGTAACCRCATTTTTAAACACTGCAATTCCAGCTTCTTGAATTCAAAAAGGAATGAAGACAAGATAAACAAACATTGCAGAGAATTAGCTGTGGCCCTGAAGTTGCAGTTCACACGACAGCACTGCCAGGATGGAATTCCAACAGAAATGCTGGGCTCTTCAGCCCTGCAACAAAGAAATCTTGGAGCTGAAAATTTCACCCAAGCAAGCCTTTAGAAAGATTTGAGTTTTTACTCCAGAATGACATCTATTATCAGTAGCAGTCCTAGGATTAGAAAATGAACAATGAATGACAAACTCTTCAGGAGACAGTTAGCTTGTCAAGTCTGAAGCTTGTTGGAGTACTTTCCCAAAAGAAACCAATACCAGTCATGTTTTCAAATACCAGAAGGAAAAATGAATGATGTAAGATGGCATTTTTATTGGCCTTGGAGACCGGTATAACAAAAATGTCTGCCATCAATAGGTGTAAGGAGCAAAACTACAGCTACATCAACAATTATGGCAGAGTTACACATGTAGAACCTGGAAATCTTTTCTTACTAGCTCCTTTCACAGTGCAAATCATAGCTCTAAACTCTTCTTTTTGGTGGTGGTAGAGGGGGAAGGGTTTATTACTTACACACCAAAATTAAAACCATTTACTACGAGGCATGAGAAACTGAAAGGTGACTTAAGTCTACAATGCTATATACTTAAACAGTAAGGTAGAGAAAAGGAGAAGCAAATACGATCAAACTGAATACTGCTCTTTAAGAGCCAGACATCATATGTACAAGACTCAAGTATATCCACGGGGYCAGAATATTTCTAAAAATAAATTTTTTAAAATTGCTCTTATATCTGTTTTCAGCCCTGAAAATGTTTAGGAACAAAGAGTAACTGTCAATCTGCTCAGCCTTTAGWACTAGGGAATTCTACACTTCTGCTTCCCCCTCAAGGCCAGGATTTCTATATATGAGACATTCYCAATCTTAAAGACAATTGTAAGAGGCAGAAAATTATGAAGTTAACTGATTAATAAAAGTAGACAGTTCTCCTATGAAAGATAGTCCWCTCAAAGTTTTTTTGCTAGATATTATCATATAGTAAAAAACAGAGATAAGCTACTTGCATAACCCAGCCTCCTAATAACTATTTTATGATAAAAGTTTAGAAGCTCCAGTTTTACACACCATACAGTTTTTCTGTCAACCTAATGCTAATTKGTAAGCCCTCAGGTCACAGGGACACTTTCTTACTGTCATTACACCACAATTAAGGTGCAAATACASCTGAAGATCACCTTTAAAAGGATCGAATTGTGACATACTATTCAGTGAGATSAAATATCTAAAGCTCCAGTCAAGCTCCACATGAAAGGGTGCAAGAGCAGGAAAAAAAACAAAAACATTAAATCCATGAAAGAACAATCAAAATAATTGTTAAGCAGACCTTAGCCGACATTATGAAGCACCTCCTTGGTGTTTAAAGGATCGTATAATCTAAACAAGTCTAAACAACACCTGAGAAGAATTTACTTGAACATGACTAGACAGATATCTTTTGTGGAAGAAAAGCTGATATTATTGATACCTCCCAAGGGACAGCCCTCATTCTAGAGACAGCCATTCAGCATTCAAGTTGTGAATTAGAGGAAGGGCTGTTTCAGACTGCATGCATTTCTACCTCCTGTGTCATCAGAGCCAGCAGGTAAATTTTACACTCCCTTTGACAGCTCCCAGAGATCCCAAGACTATTTTGGCCAACCAGGGACAACCTGAACCTAACATACAGATCTGCTGGCAGGTAGGTGAACAATGCACCAAGACCAGACCAAACAGCTTCCTAGAACAGAAGAAGAAAATCACTTTACGTATGGTAAGACTACTGCTATTTTGAAAGTTATCAGCTATAAATTGTAATCTCAGACATGCAACAGCAAAGCCCAGCCAAGGCTTCCTCAAACTCTGAGCTCTAACTGCCCCTCTCTCTCAGATACCTCATCACTCAAATCATTTAAGTGATCATCTGGCTCCAGCTATCAAGAACYTGTAACCAATCTATAATTTTGGGAATTGCAGAAAGGTTCTAAAAGTCAAGGTTATAATGAAAAGATGCATGCAGGTCTAGGCTTCCATCTCTAGTTTCTTACAACCTCATCTCCCTGCCAAACATGATTGTGCTAGCTGTTCAGAGATGCAGTCTGGACACATTCACACCTGAACCACATGATAAACCAAATAAGCCAACATCCTGGGCTACAGACATACTTTTAAGCCGAGGATGCATCTATATCCAAAACAGCGTAACTTCTAGCTGCCAAATGGCGCGATACCATTTCATCTTCCCCAGATGTAAATTCCTACTGCTTCTCTTACTTTCGATCTGTCTATTCTTCAGCCACAATACAAGCTGGATTAGCTTGCTAAGATGACAACCAGAAGGGTGTGTTGTTAAATTTGCTCTCAGACCAGTTTATCTGACTCACCTTCTGACTGCAGTATCATTAAATCAGGTCCAATGCAAGAGTTCACAATATGTGGACTGAGAAGGAAGAAAGTGGCTTCTAGCAGCAGCCCATGCTTAAGCTATATAAGGTATAATGTGGCAGTGCACTTCAATATATTAGCACTGGTGACCTCCAGAAGATAGCTGACTGGTATCAAAAGAAAGTGTAGCAATGAACAAAAATTTATTGCATAACTTCTGATAAAGTTTTCTGTGGTTTAATGAGAAATAGAATACAATTGAAAAAGTCACTGTAACTTTAGAGTATCATTCCTTACAGACTACTATAGCTAGCTAATTTAAAATGACACAGACACTCTTCTGGTGACAGGCTACGGTCAAAGTTGTTCAAATCACATTCTGTGACTAAGTAAGAGGTGTCCTGTTCTAAACTACTCTATGGTCAGACCCAGTTGGCCTGAGTTCCTGTGGTCTCAAACACTAAGAAACAAATCTTGTGGTTTTCAATTATTTTGGCTAACGTCCCAACTCCAAAACTGATCTCACATATGGGTTGTGCAGGTTGAAAATGAATTGACAGTCTCCTCACTCATCTTCCCACCAAAAAAATCCTCTCCTTCCAAGATGATAGGGATCCATTTGCTTCCACAAAATCTTCTGAACTACTAACCTTGAGACACTCTTGAAAGATGATGGGCAATGTAGAGTACGTATAAAACAGTGTTAAGGTACTTCAGGTAGTTTTGAGCCATTGCCTCCAAGACTCAATTAAGTACTCTCTCCACTCAGTAAGTATTACACTTTCAAAGGTTATATTTAGAAGCTTGAATGAAAATGCTGGAGAAACAGATTCCAATCTGCCCATAATATTCTGTGCGACTTATTGGTACAGAACATGGACAAAAGCAAGGTCTATGCTGAAGGACCAAAAATCCTGACTTTGACATGAGGATTATCAGAAGTAGAAGAGGGAACTAGAAAGCCTTAAATTACCTTAGACTTGTGCTCATTTGAGTTGAATTGACCCTGGAAAAGTATGGTAACTATGACTACCAAGAAAGATTTGAAAGCTACAGAGATGGTCATCCACAAAATAGGATTTAATTAGATCTATACAAGGAGCAGAGAAGTTTTCCAGGAAAAGAGTTGATATGAACTTAAATCCACCAACCATTCCAAGAATAAATCTTCACACTTAGGGGAAAGCTAGCCTGAATTATGACAAAACTGAACAAACTCAAGTTAGCCTGAGGAATTCAGCTTCTTGCAATTTCTTACCCTTTCAAGTGCTCTTCACTTAGCTTTTATTCTGTCCTCTAGTAGAATATTAGACAGCTAAAGCAAGTGAGTGCTCCTAAATGGGATCCCATTGCTTACAGTTTAACCTATCAGTTCCAAGCCTACAAAAGGAAAATGGATCAGAATGAACAGCTCCTAGACAGTTCAGGCTTTAGATCAGGCCACCAAGAGWGTCTGTATACAGAGCCTGGACCACTCTACCTAACAGATACCAGAAGGATCTGAAATATACCCAGAAAACCCAGGCACATCATGTTTAACTAAGAACTGAGATTGAACATGGACTGCTATTGAGCTTTTGCAACAAACATGGTCCCAAACAGCACATCATCCACATACAAATCCTTAGCTGTTGTTAAGGCTGGTGCTGGGTAGAATGAATCGCATACAGGACTGTGCAGTGATGCTCCTCTTATACCTTTCTCTCCAACACAATGGCAAGTCACGAACGCAACTGGTTCTGAGACAGAGTATTCACTGACACAGAACTAAAAGAAAGACAAGTCAGACCTACCACACCTGAACATTGCTGCTGGGACTTCTCAGCTTCAGAAAAGTTGTGACAATATTCAAATATTTCCCAAAATAAAGTAAGTGGAAATGTACATACAAAGTGCAGATGTTGATGACATCCGTGGCTTGCATTAAATAAACACTTTTTCTAATGTTTGTAGTATAAATATAGGTATTCTTTAAGAGAATAACTATATCCTTTGGAACCCTCACAGCTCAGAGAAGTTAATGAAGGCCAAGACCCAAGACAAAAACTTCAGGAATCTCTAAATTATTATATCTATACTTACATGAGAATAAAGTACCAACTTCATTTTGTGAATGAGAAAAACTCAGCCAGTACAAGTTTTGCAGATATACCTTTAAGTTATCTTAAAATAGCAGGGTCTCAAATGTCAGTGTGTACTTCTCTACACACCATTCTTCCTATCTGTCATGGTCAAATGTGCAGTCACAGCCTTTGTGAATTTAACACCACCTAAACACTCACAGGCACTACGAAAGTACTGTCATTTTTAAATCCAGAAGAAAAAGAGACTGGATGCACTTTGTGGTAAACAA
This sequence comes from Rhea americana, assembly GCF_003343005.1. Lineage (NCBI taxonomy): Eukaryota > Metazoa > Chordata > Aves > Rheiformes > Rheidae > Rhea > Rhea americana. The sequence continues at coordinate 792,166 of NW_028186427.1, read as the reverse complement.
ACTATAGCARAAGTATTTTTCTTTTCAGTTACATAAATAATGAATTTTAACAGCTTTATAACGTTTGGAATTGTATCTATGTTTGTACATTGTTACAGTCACTCCTCCCTGTAAATAGCTCTGGTATTCAAAATATCATTGGGATTCTAGGGAAGTCCCAGGGGAAGACACATCCTCTGATTTGGTCCTAATCTGTAGTGAGGATTAGAAGCCAACAGCACATAATGGAGTAGATATATGAAAGCGTGATATGCCTTTATTTTCTTTCTTCCCCCTTTTCAACRAAAAAGGTTTATAAAGGCATGAGCTTAAAAAGCACTTCTTAGCTGTCCAGTACCTCTATGAAAGACAGTAAGAACTGCATTAAAAAATCACACATGTACAAGTATGGTAACTTTAGAAATGCCATTTAAAAGTTATGGCCAAATTGAACTGATTTTTCCAATAGCTTAATACAAATAAAGCCTTTTTAAAAATCTTATAGGAGCACATAAGAGTACTAATCAAACTTCTAGCCTCACTTTATCTGGTTTTAAGTCTAAATAAACTTTGTTCACTCATTTCTTTCTCCTGCAATAAACAGACAAATATATCACACCAAACATAAGACCAGCAGTCCTTCCTTTGAAGGATTTTAAGCAGAACATTTGAAGAAAGACCAACACATCATCGGGCTCCCTTTTGCACTAAAAGAACATGACATTGGACTCACTCTTGCTTTCATCAGGCTGCCTTTATCTCTGCTGCTCATTAAGGTATTATGTTCTTATAGCATTGGGCCAGCCTAAATCTCTGGGTAAATTTCAATACAGCTGCAGTTACACAATAAATAGCAATATTCTTTTTATAAGATCCAAACATTCCTAATTGATTAAAAAGACAAATGGATATTCAAAAAGTGGACTAATTACCTCTCAGAATCTCTATTTGGATATGATCTTGCAAGTGGTGATACTGCATGGCTAAGAACAATGTAGGCATAATCAAAAACTTGTTTCACTTGCATGGCACCGTAAGAACTTCTGCCAACGTCGTTTCCTGTAATAATGTGACAGTCATCAGGTCAAGTTTGGTTTGTGTTTTTTTTTTTTTTTTGTTGTTGTTGTTGTTTTTTAATACCAGTAACCAGAAAAATATTCATATTGAAAGCTCAGACGCCTTAACAATACAGTTTAACTCTGACTGTTAAAGGCCCATTCTGTTCATAGCAGGAACAGCTAAGTGTGGCTATCTAAATAAAGGAAGCTAATCTTTGGAATCAGGCTTAACAGTATGCATTCAATCTAGCACTTGTAAAATGCTGCTGTACCAGAACATGGAAAAAACAGAATGTAAAAAGACAGCTGTAAGAGGTTTAGCTGATCTCTTTAAAAGAGAACCTATCATGCTTTTGTTAAGGCATCAAGTCACACTTACCAGCAGAGTGTCTGTAGGCCAAATTCAGCTTTCAATTACCCCTGTGCAACTACATTACCTTCATAGGGCCAGCCATATTTACAACCACCCTTACTTAAGCCTAAGAGTATGACAGATGAATAACCCACCTCATACAGATTATTCATCTCCTAGAATAAAAAAAATAAATAAAAAAAGAAACAGGACACACACTTTATCTCACAGGATTCCAAAAGCTTGTACTTTTTTTTTTTCCCTTAAAGTCAAGTTAGTGGCACTTTGACTGCCACTCTCCAAACATGAACAAGTATAGCAGAACTCCTGAATTCAATAAAAGGTGCGAGGAACAGAAAAAGCAAAGAATTTTCTAAAGCTTCTACAACAGTGACAATGTACAGGCATCTGTTTGGCACTTAGAAAGCTCTTGCTGGCACAAACAACAACAAGCAGTTGTGCTTTTTTCCTGTAAACATATTTGGCACCAGACACCAACTGTTCACTGTCACTACTTAAATTAACAAACAATTAAAACCAACTTCCTTCAAACTGCATGTCTGAAATACAGACTGGATCTTGAGTGGGTAGAAAGCTGCTTTCAGTAAAGAGTTCTGTTCCTTCAGGATGACACCTGAAATTCCACAAGACCATGAGAAAGTGGCAAACCATAGAACATGCTTATTTTAAACTTAGAAATCATGGCTCACGAACAGGTTTTAATGAAAAGTTATCTTTGAAGACCAAAAGGGAAAAGATGGAGGTCACTAGTTTGAATCTAATTAGGCTGATGCKGACTATAAGGGAAATCTTCACTTGCTGAACTATTTTTGCCAAGTACAATGTTATAGATAAACACTCCGAAGTCTACCATCCAGAAAAACAAAAAAACACAAAACATAACCTTGGCTTTACTACTTGGTAACACATTTTAGTCTTTCAAGTTTCTCCAAACATAATGCCATTTTAACACAAAAGCATAAATCAATTAAAGCAGACTGGGAATACAAGAACCTTTTGGGAAAACAAGATTTCTTTGGTAATGTTTACGGTCAAATAAAAAACAATTAAGAAAGACTTAATGCTTACTGAAGCAACCAAGTATCTTGTTCTTAAGGTACTCCTGCAGTAGCCTGCAGCTGCCAGACACAGAATTAGAGAAGTGTAATCTGCCCCTCCCTTCCTCTATAAGTGATGTTTGTTGCTAGACTCTACCCTAAAGTAGAAACAGAGACCATTGCTGGCCTGGAAAAGCAAATCTAGGAAGAAACACATTGAAGTTAAGTTCAAAGCTTCACTATCACAAAGCAGGTAACAGACTTTCCACAGTACTTAACCCAAAGCTAGCTGAACAGAAACCAAGGTATTTCAGCAGTCAAGAAATCAGAACACAAAAAATTACAGATGTTATCAGTGCATGTTTTTCAAGGTCGTGAGTGTCCTGCAACAATGCTATATTTCACTTTAAGTGCTAAAGGTACATACAAAGGAAAATAAGCTGAGAAGCAATACAGAAAGAGAAATAATATAAGTGGTTAAACTCATGCAATTGTTCCTACTACTAAATTTATATAACAAGACTTAAGAATATATGCACAACCAAACTACATTAGTTTAGTCTAATCCGGTGTCTGCGTTGACACAGGTTTGACATGCATCCTGCAAGAAGCTATACCAAATGAAGACACTGCTGCTCCAAAGTGTTGGTTACTCCTGTTGACAGTGCTTGCCACCTTCACTGCTCTGCCAACAAAAGAAATTGTAAGCCTTCCCTAATCCATTTACAATAAACTCAGGCAGTTTAGTTTATACCACTAATGAAGCTGTGTATTAGTCTTGATTGAAGCAGATTTGATAAGAGGCAGGACAGCTCATACCATAGCATGCCTAGGTTCCTGGATTGCCTTGTTCTGCACCTGTAATTAGCGTATAAATGTTTGAATAAACAGTCTTATTCAATTATACACTCTGTATTGGCTTGCACTGCAGCTGAAAAGGTAGGTTGAAGCCAAAGCTACTGTGCTAGCTATTGTGAATTGTACCAGTCAAGTCTGTATAGGCATGACCATACCCAATCCACAAAGCAACATATTAAAGAAGCCAGAAGATCACATACTCACATATGTTGTCATGAATTTAAAAAAAAAAAGATTTTTTTTCTGAGATATCATTCTCATCAGCAGATCAATTTTGCATACCCAAGTCTTTCATTCATCACAGATTGATCAGTTAAAGCATGTAGTCAAATGCTTTCACCCTTAAGAAATTTGTAAAAGACTTCAACCCTCAGCATTACCAGATAACAATTGTGTGCAACTTCACAGATAATTCAACCCTCATTCTTTTTATTGCAGCATAAGCCTTCATTCCTGAAGAAGTATGTCTAAGATTTCCAAGACTAGATATCAGTATTATCACTCAGTTAAGCAGTCTTCCGTAACCTGAAGTAATTTTAAAAATATGGCCTGGAAAAGTAAAGGTAAAACAGTGAGCAAGGACAGAAATTGATCTGTTTTAAGCTGTTACCCACTAAATACCTCTTTGCAACATTCAGTATTCAGGAGCTCTTTCAGCTGCTAGTCTTGATGTATTTTTGTATTTTTATAATTTTTTTTAAAACATACACACATGCATGCTTTTGCATGTTCTAATCACAAATATCAGGTATTGAAAAATTGTGATGAATATCCTTGGGCAGCCACAAAGGCTAGAATACATACTCCCAATAGCTGTTGTCCACCTCAAAATAAGTTACTTAACATACTTTAAGCATAACTGGGCTGGCAAGTTAAACAGACCCTTTTCAGTGGAGCCATATGAAATCTACTGTTTCAGAATTTTCATTAGTGCCAGTAGCAATTCAGAATGAAAAATAATACTTTCTAACATAAAGAACAGTGGAAATGAAAATGCAAGTCTTCAGCTATGACTTAACTAATCTTGCTGCCAATCTGAACCAAGATCAAAATCATTCCAATTTCAAGTATCAAAAACGTGACCTTGATAATCCCCAGCCTCAAATCTAAAAAAAGGTGTAAAGGAATAATCCTCCCTAAGAGCCCACTGAACAAATGCAAAGTTTATCTTACAAACACAGGTTAAGGAATTGTTACCTGCAACCAGTGTCATGTGTCTTCCAGGATAGGACACTGAAAGACACATATAAACCTCTTGAAAGATGGTTAACCTCTATACTGCTTCAGCACACTCCCCTGAACAGACAGGTATCTTCAGTGTAACACTCTTTAAGTGACTGACTCAGCAATTCTCCTGAATTAATGCTTTCTCCAAGTCTTCTACACATCACATGTCAGTTTATCAAGAAAATAATTCTGTTATGGTGGCAGCTACAAGATGTTTACAGAAGTTTCCTTCTTTGCAAGGGAGAGATCTTATTACCTAGTCTTGGACACTACTAACTCAAGAGGAAAAAAAAATAGAGTATCTATCTAGATCAGGTCACCTAGCACCCTAATAAACATCACAAGGTATCACAGGGTAGAGTAGTCTGACATCTGAAATCTAGATTTCAACATAACCTGTCTCACTTCAAAGTGCAAACTCCTCACATCTTTCCTGGAATCTTTGTTCTCAAAGCACAGAGACTATAATCCTCTAGTGCCCTATAAACAATCTTTGAGAAACTCAGAGAAAACTCTGCAGCACCCAAAAGAATCTGGCATAAGGAAAAACAGAGACCAGAACAGGCTGGTATCTGTCACATCCTGCATTAGGAACTAACAAAACATGCTGAACACTTAACTGAAGGACCGTATCTTTCTGATGATATAATTTTAGTCGGACATCACTTCACACTGAACAAACATCAGTCCTCAGACTTAAGAGAAACCAATCCCACTAAATTTAATCTTGTCCTCTGTAAGACTTCCTAAAGCTATCCATGAGCTATACCTTTCAGTACACCCTATCACACAGCTTGTGCAAATATTCATAGAAAGGTTTTCACAGTACTTGGATAATCTTGAGAAATGGAAAGGTGGGTTGGGGGGGGGGTTAGGTTTGTTGTTTTGTTGGTTTTTTTTTTTCCTCTCCATCTCTGTATTTTGTCTTTGTTTTCAGGACTAAATGATCTTTCAAAGTCTTCTTGCAAGGCTTAACCAGAATTTTTGAGAAAGCTAGGAGTGGGCTAAGAAAGACCCCAAAGAAAGATTAAACACTGGTACACATAGACCACAAAGAAACAGGTGTTTGAAGGAAAAATCTACAGTAACTTAGGCTAATCTAAATAAGAACAGCAACAGCTGTCCCTTTATCCAAAAATGTGTTTCCATCTCCTCTTCTGTCATGGTATAAACCCTCACAGAATCAGACACCAAGCTGATCTGATCACAAACTAACATTGAGATTATTATTTGTCAACTGAACAAGAACCTGAACCCTTGAAAAAGTTGTTTGAAGATAAACAGTAACGAGACAAAGATAATTATTAGAATTTTAGATACTAAATATATATACTTGAAAGGCACTCCTAAACACTCTATGGATATATGATTATGCCTAGACCTAAGGAGGCTGTATTTCTGAGATCTAATTCAAAGAGTCATCCCTGTATCTCAAACAATTTTCCTTCTAGTTCCATCAAGGCAAGTTCTAAGCTCTATGGCAGCTGCCAGATGACATCCTTTAGGTTATGCTCTCCAGATGACTTATTTTGAGTTATATTCAGCTTTCATTTGCCTTGCCAAAATGTTTTCTCCTATAAGAATTCCACTATCTCAGAACATTGTCTGAAATCTAGTTCTTCACAACTCAGAGCATAAAAACTGGGATCGTTCTTCCAGAGTTCTTTGCTTCAAGATTTATGCTAAAGGAACAGTTCAGAGCCCTTACTGGACTTGCTATTTTGTTTCAGAGAGTCAGTGGAAGGAAGAAACATTTCTAAAATTTGGTTATTACAAACGATCAAAACATTCTACAGTATACATAAACTCTTCTCTTTTAGTCCTCAGCTAGCAGATAGAAAGAAAACTGGAAGACACAGTAACTGTTCTTTTAGAGAAAAGTGGTTCATGCTGCTACTGAAATGGATCTTCAGGCAAATAAGCGCACAACTACTAAATAAAACCTCAAAAACACTGAAAAATTTCTGCATAATCTCTTATGCCTGCTCTTTATACAAGAGTTGCGAATGGAGACAAAGAATCTGAGCTATGTATCAGAGACGTGGTTAGAAAAATTAGTATTTTAGCTTGCAACCTGTTCTAGAGAAGTATGAACATTTAGCACACTGAGTATTTAGAAAGGAGTCAAACTTAGCTCCTGATCCATGGTATTTGCTTTAGAAGTGCTATACATAAGCAGCCTACCCACAAGATGTGACAGTATAAAGGAGTTTGAGTGCCAATTACATCCTAGAAATATTAATGCTGAAGTCCAAATTAACTGAATATTTACTTTATTAAAAAGCTGTTTTGGAATTCCAGTTACTTGTTACAGTCTAAACAGAATCCAAACTGAGTACTAGCTAGAACATTCTCAAGAGTTCAAACAAAATTAATCTTGATCATTTTGATCAAAATGAAATCTTAAAGAAAAAAATATTGGAGTTGGTTGCTTCTAAAAGTACATGCAACTAAAATAGACATTCTACAGAGGTGCCTGTGCAGTGCAGAAGCAATTTGCACCAGTCAGACTCTTTATACCAACATCATATTGCAGCCTCTCCCTTGCTCTATACTCCTGACCATGAGTTCATGTTTCTGTGCAGTCTCTAATATACTCTAATATACTGCCCTGCAGGAAGTACCCTTCATTTGGGGCTTTATTACCTGAAAAATGGCATTGCTCTGTAGACTGTAGTGGGAAAGCTACACATTCCTTTCTCATTCTCTCATAATAAAGAATGAGGTTCTATCCCTTCTAGTAACTTCCTTCCAGGACTTCCTGGACCTTTCCTCCCTATCACTCGGCATTATTAGAGAGCCTTACTATGCACTCATACATTTCTGCATCTCCATCTATCTGCAAACTTTGTGCGCAGTCAAAATTAGTGAAGCTATGAATCTTCGGGGATTTCAGTTCCTTATCTATTAACTCATCTCCCTAACTGTACCATACATACAGTATACACCAGAAATACTCTTTCCCCAGCGCAACTTCAACTCATATGACAGATTTTAGGAACTCAGATTATAATATAGCACTAGTTGAGCCAAGGCTCCAGAAAACTGCAAGAAATGTACAGTCTTACCAGGCAGGAGAGGATCTTCAATACACAACATGGATGGTCTGTATCCATTGGTCATGACTTTCATGATTTCTTCTTTGGCAATATAGGCACCTCCATTTTTTATTCTAATACCAGTTTTCAAGTAATTAAAATTCCTTCCATAGAGTTCAAAAAATTCTATGAGAAGCATTCCAAGGTTTTCATCAGCTCTTCTGGCATCAATTCTTGGATGCAGCTGTGAAACACAACACTTGCTAATTATTAAAAAGTGAACACTTGTCATAACACTATGCCACAAGAAATYGAGTTGAAACAGCGGAGTACAATTTCTTCACAGGGCACTAATACTTTATATACTGAAACTACTTTGATTTAACCAAGAGGGGGCAGCACTTTAGTCTAAGGAAAAAGAATCATTTGGCTTCCAATTTCCTCTCCTAACATTGGGATAGTTAGTAAATCCCTTTTCCTAAGGCAAAAGCAGTAAGTACTGCATACTACATTAAGGTCTAGTTTATGAAAGAAAAATAGCAGATTTTTCACACACATTCGATAGGTTTTAATGTTTTCAGAAGATCTGGGGGGGATCTTTACCACAATCAAAATATGGTCCTCAATCTCCCTGTATTATATTAGATATGTATAATCTACACCTATATTTCAGTCACTTATTCTAACAGCACTGGGATATGTAGGTTTTTCCATTATCACAGGCACTGAGAGGGAAAAACATTTTATTTGGTCATACTGATACAAAGCTTGATGTCATTTACAAAAATATCCTAGAAGAAATAACTCATTAACAAGTTCATAAATAATCTAAAATATCTGCTAGCTTTCAATATGTCAAAAGCTAACCAACACACATATAATTAAAAAGCAATGGAGGTATTTAATGTCATTGTTCTAATGAACACTCAGCAAGCAACTATCTCCACATTTAGTATCAGTAGGCTAGGAAACAACAGGCTTAAACTGCATTCTGAAAGATTTAGGAGACACCAGCAGGAACATTCAGACACTGGAACAGGCTGCCCAGGAAGATGGCATAACYAACACCACCAGGCCTGGCAGAGAAAGCTACGTACCACCTGAAAGTTGTTCCCAAGGCTCCTGATGCTGCCGTTTTGATTTACACAGTTAACAGAAGTTCTTAGAGGTTTAACAGATAATCCATAGCAGCTGCCAACAAGCGCACACCCAGAACCACAGCAATAAAGCTAGCTGGGCATTGCCAGGAAAAATCAAAGGGAACAGCACCCTTCATAACAGGGCATAAGTAAAGAAACCAAAAATTTTTAAAAAGAATTTACAAGCAAATAAAGGATAAACTTACCTGCAGGAAACTAATMGCCATTAAAATTAGGCTGTAAGAGCTAATTCCACCAGTAAAAACTTCATTCAAATCCCTCTGAAGGAGGAACTGTTTTAATACTAAAATCAAATATGGCAGCAAAGAATATTTCTGCAAAGCAAAGTAATGATAATGTCAACTTTTCAAAACAAAACAAGAGCTAAACAATCTCAGAGATTTGTATTCTAAAGCAAAAGTGTTATTCAGTAGCATGCTATGAACACTCAGCAAAAAAAAAACATGCATTTTTATTCTAGAAAACAGAGAAGAGCAGATTTCAAATCTTACTTGATCAAACAGTCTACATATCAAATTTAATTCTTTACTCTCAAACAGGAGGATTTTTATATCCTTCCCTGAATGCCAGTGTCATTCATTACAACCAAAGCTTTTCATCTGAACAGTACTTTTACTGTAGAGCATAAAAGTAAACYTGATTTTAAATATTCATTGACAGAAAAATTGGTTTTAGACATTTTGTTTAGCAAGACAGTATTCATAATCCAGTGTCACTGAAATTCATTTAAGGAAACTTGAATTGCCTTTCTTTTAAAAGAAAGTTTAGTATCTCACCACAGACCTAGATACAATTGCAGAAGTCCTTTCAGTATACAGGTTTATCCACAAATATCTACCACTCAAATATTGGAAAAATCTATGTAAACATGCAAATTACATGTTTCCAGTTTATAAAGTCCAAGATCAAGAGTTTTTTTTTTTTTTTTTTTAATCCTCATGTCTTTCTACCATCTAAGGCAATATTGGATATGAAAATAAAATATCCACGTAGAAAATTAAAACATCCATGTTTAACTAGTATTAATGAAAACAGTCTTCAGCAATGTGCTTTCAAAAGTCTTAAGCCATATCAAAGACAGTTAGCTAACCACCTAGTGGATCATTCCTAAATAGCATGGCACTAATTATACAGCTGATACCTTCATGTATTCCTTGATAAATCGAGCTGCCTTCACACCAGTTTCCACATTAAAGCTGATGTCAACTTTCACTTCTGTCTCCTGGTCAGTAAGTTTTATTATTGGTACCTGAAAAGATTAAGACAAGGTTTTATGAATCCTCAGAAATGGAATACTGATCCTCCTCTCCAGCTACTCACTTAAGAAATGGACACAGTCAGTCCAAATGACCCTGTCAAGACAAAAAGATGATGTTTTTGAGAAAGGACTCAACAAGTGAACTTTTGTRAAGTGATTATAAACATACATATGTATGATATTACTTATGATCGTGCCTGTACTCTCACATAGCTGTTAGATATCTACCTTTTTAGCTGAAATACGTTTGCTGAGACAACTAAATGACTTAACTGCTGCTAGTAAGAGACATTCTACTCCTATAACCTGCGTCATCTGACCATTCAACCTACTAAACAGAGAAGACTAGCCTAGCAGAAAAGGTAAAAGCTGTCTGCTGATGATTATCAAGTTGAACTGACTCACTGCAGAGTCAAGCAAAAGCTAGGCTGGTTAAAAGCAAATCAGGAATAGCAGCACTTCTTTTTCAAGTAGCAGTAAGTCATTACAAAAATACTGAACATGCACAATCTCAAACCACTGCCTTCAAGGCAGTATCTTGCAAAATGGTATTACAAATGTCATCACATGATCATATTTTAAACTTCAGCTGGTAAGTTTATGTTAAATTGAGTTTGTTGAATTTATTCTTGATCTGAAATGAAAAGCAGAAATGATGGGCAGAATGAAGCATAGCATTATTTTACACCAACAGCAGTGGAAAAGAAAGTAAGTGAGGTCAGTAAGATGGATTTGCCTAGTGTCATTCTCCTTTGCTAACTGATATCACTAATTCTGAAAATTCCACTTGCTTTCAGGCAAACCAAAGGCTATTAGAGCTATCATGTGGTACTCCAACAAAAGCAGTAGGAATCTTCTAGAGCTGAAATAGTCAACTTATTTTAGAGACCACCGAAGGTATCAGCTTACTAGTAAGTTCGGAAAATATTGCTTGATATTGGAGAAAACAATACTTGCTCAGTAAAGCAAGATTTTCACACTAAGTTTTTAGCATATTCAATACTTGATCCACCAGACTTACAAATTTGATGCAAAACAGTTTCATAAATAAAAATAAAAATCACTGACAAAGTATATGCTGGAAGGAAAGCCAACTGTTAGGCTTAGAACACTTCATTACACCATTAGAAAAAAGGATATCTAAAAAATACTGGTTTCAAGCTAGACAATCCCAGTTACTAGCCTCTCACTAAACATAAGTCCTCCTAAAATTGAGTGAAAGAGTTGTTACATTATACAATTAACCTATTTTATTAGATATTTTGCTAATACTGACTCTCAAAAGAGAGTTTCCAGGAAACAAGAGTACACATGCACAGGATTATTGTCCTCTACCTCAAAAAACTCTGTACATTACTGCTAAGCACACATATATTCTGCTAAGATTTTGCCCAGTCACAGTAAAACATGGTGCTTATGGCAACATGCTTAAGACAACACTAATTGCTTCATAAATTACTAATTATTTATCACTTTCCTATCAAGGAGTCTGAAAGCTTTTCCATTCAATATTCCAAAGACTATTACTTACTGTAGCTTTATCAAGTACTTTAATGGAATACGGTTCAGCCACGCTGTGTTTTCTTAGTGCTTGCTCCAGCAGCTGTAAAGGTGGGCGTTCCCATTTTCCAAAAACAACTAAATCAATATCACTAGACAAAAAGAACACAACAGGAGATACACTAAGTGTAGGACACAGTACTCCACTAAAGAATATGATAAAAACCAGTCTTCTGCAGGTTACAAGTCCACAAGGAGAACCACCATGCAGCTTTTAACAGTCTAGGTTTCAAATAAGCTTGCTTTAGCTATGTTAGAGATAGTCTTGTGTGCTTTAAAACCCAAAATAAGCATTCTAGCTTCTTGTTTCCAGTTCTCTAATGAGTTTTTTGGGCCCCCTTCCCTCCAAGTTCCACAGCCCCAACCTGTCCCTCATTCCTCCATGCAGGCAAGAACGTTAACAGTCCAAACAAGCTTATTAAGAATTGTTAATCACAGAAGTGAAACGGTCAGCTTTTTTATATTTTTATTTATATATATCGGGGGGGACTATATATATACATATATACATACTCATACACACACACAGAGTTTAATTCATGTTAAGTCTTTAAAGTGCATCCACACAAGTTTGCCAGTAATATTAGAACTATCAGATTATCTATCAAACCATTAAGTGATATAAACCACTGAATTAAATGAGACATTTTAATCTCCAATAAGCTGGGAAAAACCACAGCTATGATGACTCATTTGACTTTGTAGTTACTCTATTGGTAAGAAGAAAAGCTGTTTCACCAGAAGGGCAGCAAAAAGCACCAAATTCACACACCAATATATCAAATACTTATCTACAATCTTTAAGTTCAAGCTCTTTCCTTGACTATATGTGACCTTATGCAAAAATTTTACTGGATGCTTGATAGATTTACTTATTTTGGTTTAAATTCCTGAGTTTTGCCATTATGTTAAAAGATAAACTTTTTTTTATAGAGAAGTAAATTGTTACTTACCTAGTTGGGAGATAAAGCCCTGTACTAAAGCTGCCAAATATCTGGACCTGGAGAAAAGAAAAAGAAAAGGAGAAAAAAAGAAAGAAAGAAAAAACACACCACTGAAATACCTTGTAATTATAAATACTCACTTCATTTCAGTTTCAAAAGATTTGCTATAACTTTTCTAGACCTGTTAAAAATGTAGCCCAACAAAAATACATTACAAAATTTATTCTACCAAATTATTAGGCCTGTATAAATGCACTTTTTTTCAAGGATACAGCTCTACAGGAAATGGTATTTTCCCAACAGGAAGGGACTACAAGCAGCAGAGCATACTCTTTTGGAACAAGTCTTTTTCACTCCCTCCCCTTTTCCCCCAGTTCTACAGCAGTAGAAGCTGTATTGGTTGCTTTCCTCATAGGACAGCTTTATTTAAAAAATTTTATTTAAATTTATTTTTAAATAAATATTTTATTTATTTTTCAAATTAGTTAGATTTAACAAATAAGTTTTTTTTTTTTTAGTTCAGGAGAGTAACTGTAGCCAATTTCAGCACATTCTTGTAAGCACCCAAATGAAGCAGTTCTATTAAGATCAATCATTGGAGTATGACAAGGACTGTTTAAAATTCAAGAATCAAATTAAAACTCTAAAACTTTTGGCTTACAGCACCATGCACGTATTCTGCATAATTTCCTAGAGGAAAGCACAGACAAGTCATGACTGCTGCCCATCAATCCACACACTTAGCTGTACTTTGAGCAACAGCTCTGGTGTGGTCCCTGCAGAGAATTTGTGCCGGGAAAAATAGCAGTTTAATAATCCAGACCACTCATTTTTCTGACAAAAATCATCACTGAAGACTTTAGTTTAAACTTGAGTTTAAAACAATCCACACTTTTTTTAAAGTTTTAAGTCARTTAGAAGAAACAGGAATTAACAGCACTTTGCAATGCAATATTACTTCCATTAATTTTTTTTTAAATATTAAAATTCAATCATGGTTTACCTATATGTCTAAAAGTTTCACTAAACTAAAATTAAGTACTGAAAAAGTTTACAGTAGAAGACAGCTAACCTCACTGTATGCTACGCTTTAAATACACACATTCTGAAAATCTGTTAGATCTCTGCCATTTTTATAATTAGATTAGTATTTGATGCTTCTAATCAAAAGTATTGCTTATCATTCTTTTTCATTTTTTAAATCAACATTTATCATACGATAAGCTCATGAGAAGCTAACATCCTGTTGTTCCACGACACAGATGGACACAGATTTTCAGGAACGGTTCACTGAAGAACCTCTGTAGTGTTGAATGACTTGTTTTCTATGAGCCTAGTTCTACCTAGAGATCAAACCAAACACCTTATCTGATAAAGTGGTATAATTAGAAAAATTAGATGGGCTTTTTGGGCCAACAAGCCCAAAGTCTGAATCAGAAGCACTAGCTTTCAAGGCTTCTAAATACAATTCTAAAGAGGTGGTAGGGAAAAGGTACCTGAAAGCTAGGATAGCATTTTTAGAATAGTTTTTAAAATGGTATTTTATTTTCACAGAGCTCATCTTATTTCCTTTAGAAATTCCAGGTAGGATAGTACATGACCCAAGGTATATGAGTAGTAAGTGGTTTTGTACAGATAAGAAGGGTGGCTCAATATGCTTTCCAGAGTAATCTAAAAAGGAGTCTGAAGAATATTACACTGCAGGGGAACACTGCAAACATTATTCTCAGAGTAAAAACTGCTGTCTAAGGACTTGATATGGACTGAGGAGGAAAGGAAGGGTTAGGATGATTATTTGTTCTACAGAAGTAGTTCATTGATTTCCCAAGTTTTAGACAGATAGGTAACACAAATTGTGTGTAGGTTCTCATTTCTGAGGCTGAATGCAATACCTAGGAAACTGATGATATAGTATGTATATTCTGCACTTCACTGAAGTGGTGGTAGGTGTTCGTGTGTGGAAAAACCTAAGCTGAARAGACTTGTGCAGTCTAGATCAGATAGTTTCACTATGCTTCCAATCCAGAGGATGGAGATGTTTCTCACTCTCGTTACAACACAGCAAAATGTACAAGTTCATTTACTTGAAGTGACCTATGAAAAGGCTGGGCTACTGTGGGTCATTTGAGTGGCTACACCTGCTCTCTTGATCAAGAGAAAAAGTTATTACTGAAAAAAAAATGCACATGAGAATAAAGTAGATGAGTTTTACGGTATCTCTACTTCTGCACTATGACCACTGCCTTCATGCTTGTCTTCGGGAGAAAATGAAATCATGATGGTGTGAAGTGTTTTTACGCAAGTTAATGGCAGCACTGGTGCCTGGTATTGATAAAGATACAGTTTACATTAAGTTCCCTTGGGATAAATTTTTGTTGTTTAAAGAAAAATTACTTTGAGTAACAATAGGTTTGAAACTAAGTGGCTGGAAGAAACTTCTGGAGGTCAAGTCCAATTTCCCCAATGAAAGGTGGGCTAAGTTCTCTGAATGTCAAAGGGAAGGTATTAAAAAAAAAAAAAGAAGAAGAACCTTTATTAAGAAACCTCCCCCCATTTTTTTACACCTATTAGCAAAAGGAGAGCAGAAGTAGAGCGCCAGCACCTCAGCTGGCCTCTTTCTAGATACTACTGTCTCCAGACAGGACACCATCTCTGTGGCGTGTTTGGGGTTGTGTGTTGCCAGAATGACATAATGTCATGAAATCAGTGGGCTCCCTCATCTGAAGACACTCTGGGTTGGGGGCTTTGTTTCAAATTGGTTTGGCTGAGCCCCCTGCCCCCTTTTTCCTGCCTTATCACCTGTTTATTTATTTATATATTATGATTTCCAGTGTTGATATAGTTGACTGCCACACTTGGCAATGACCCATATCCCGTTCAGTGCCTGCTTCGTTGGAAACAATGTCTGATGTGCTTATTACAGTGAATGAGATTTAAAGCATTATCTTGCTGAGGAAACGTGTGTGGCCTTGCAAGATGCAAAGCTGAGAAACAAACTGATTGACTGTAGGTTAGCTAGAGAAAGTGTTCAAGCRCAGCTCTGTGGGCAAACAGGTTGAAATTATTTTCTCTTTTTGGTCAAACTTCACATTCCCATTGTTCAACTGAGGAGTATCTCTTCTCCAGACACAAAGACTGTACAAGTATATTTGAGTCAGAACAGCTGTATCAAATGAATTATCTTTTCTTGTTGTTGTTGTTTGGAAGAGATTTTTTTCTGTTCTTCCTTTCCTCTTTGTGAAAGAAATCACAAAAGAATTGGGCAAATGAGTCGCATGGCATGCATTTTTTATGTCAAATAAGTCACCTACAACTTTACACATCCTTCTGAGCTAGGACATCAAGGGACCCATTACATCTGCAGCAGTGGGTATTTCTGTGGAAGGGTGTTCTCTGGGGTAGGTGTGTTGGCTTTGACAACAGGTGACTTAATATAGAAAACTACAAGTTAGTGCAGCCCTTGAATGCAAATGTCTTTTTTTTTTTTTTTTNAAAAAAAAAAAAAAAAAGTCTTGACTGTTTAAATGTTTTCTTTTATTAAAAAAAATTTAAACATACATAATAGCTAGGACTCTGTGTTAAAAAGGAGATGTAGTTAACTAGTCATATTCAAATATTCAAAATGAAGTTATGCAGAAATAACCAATTTAAAAATCTTTTACTTTAAGCAATCTACTTCCTCACATGCACATGAAAAACTATGTCCTCAGTTCTCCAAATGAAATCAAACTATCAGTAGCCTTCATTAACTGGAAATCTAGGTTTTGAATTTCCTTCACTTTTTTTTTTTTTAAATAAAAAGTCAGTGTCAGAGAGAGTGCAGCACCAAGTCCACTACGTTAAGCTGAAGTCTTACCTGTTCATCTCCAAAAAACAAAATAAGGAAATTAAGTGAATCAAGTTCTAAAATTTATCAGAAAAGTAARTTAATATTTGCTTGAGTTACACTCACATCAGCTGTAGGCCAGAGATCTTTGATGACCATTTCTATTCTTTTCACCACTTCCCTTCTCATAGCTGCTTCTTCAGGACGAGGGGACATGAAGTCATAGAAATCAATTATTTCTTCGTGTAGTCTAAAGGAGAACGTAGCATCAGTTATAAYGGTGATTTTGCTATTACAATGAATTCCACTAAAAACAGGCCATAGGTTTTACTTAATATCAGAGTTTAAGACTTTTCTACACATTATTTCTCTATTAGAGCCTCAGTGTTTTGTTTTGTTTCTTTTTAAAGACACAGCAACCAGAAAGGCAAATAGTCAACATATAATTGTACTATTAAATTCATGGCACCTTTTACCATTTTATTATCCATTCCTTTGCTAAGATACCTACTGAGTGCTTTTTGAGGATCTCTTAGCATAAAACTGCTTTTTAAAAGAAACCTGTATGAAGGAGCTTCAAGGTCTTTTACATTGATTACTGTTAAGAAAACCCCACCATTGGGTATATACAACCTGTGTTATTTTTCTTCAGACACAGCTATTCATATGCACTAGCACTTCATTTTATCTGCAATTTTATCACTTAAGAATGAATAATAAGCTCCCACTGCAACCTTCTGCAACCAGCTCTAATTTTTTTTAATCCTCTTAGTGTTTGTCCTTTCCTCATTCATTTCCTCATGCCAGGTATTTATGAATATACTGAGCAAGAGAAACACTTGAGTAATTCCACTGGTAGCCTTCTTTTATCAGAGAAGTAAATAACTTATTCTTTCAATTGGCAGTTAATCCCATAACACCAGCGGGGACAGGACAGTTTTTACAGTTTTCAACAGAACCTCAGAAACATGCTTTGAAAAAATCCAAATCTGTATCAAACTGACCACTTGAATTAGGATGATTAACAAATCCCTTAGGCAACAGAACTACAAGGCACAACTGCCTTTTATAAAAGGTTGTACCAGCTCCTTCCGTATGTTTACTCGTGCAACTTAGTTCTATTCTGTTACATTATCAACCAAATCTGATCAGTACAGGACACATTCCTGAGAAGAAAGAACTGCTTATAGCAGGTATCCCATATTGGGAAGGGAGGAAAATAAAACTGGTCTCAGTTCCCCTATGCACTGCAGCCTCTGCCATACACAGTGTACTCTTTCAACGACAGCCCCTAACAAGGCAGCAAGGTCAAAAACATAGCCAGCACACACACACTTCAGCATCCCACTGAGCCTCTGTTCAGTGGATTTATGCTATCATAGTTTTTAATGATAGCATGAAAGACTCAAAGAATACTACTCATCACTAATCTATTTCCTTCATCAGACTGCTATCTCAAACACCAACTCTTCATTTTCTTGCACTGAGAAGGTAGCACTTCACCTATGCTTTTATTTGCATGAGACAACAACACCAAGAGCTAAATAGTCAAAATTCACTGAAAGTTCAAACTATACACTGTGTTTTCACAGAATTCCTCTAGAACTGTTTGGCATATACAATAAAATACCGCTACACAACAGTTATAATTCCACTGGCAGATTTAAATGCTTCTTACTGAGATTTAAAACAACAGTTCCTAAAAGTCAAAGAATGTTCTGGTGAGAACTCTTAACTCCTTCTCTGGCAAAGATCAATGCCATTAACTGGTCTGAGCTCTCCTAAGTACCCTTCTATACTTCTGATCTCTTAAGTCTTAGTGACTCTAGAAGTTTCTTGCTTTTGATATTTAATGTTTTCAGTTTTAAATACCTTCAGCCAACCAGTTCTCAAACCCTTTGACTTGACTTACAGATTTATATTTCATTTGCTTAATGCCCCCATTTTCTTCAATTCAATAGCTTCTACTTTTCAGAGAACATCACCTTCCTCATTTAAGTCCTTCTGAATAACTATCAATGGTATCCTCAGAGTCAGCATGTGACAACACTTCACTATTTTAATACAGGCTTTTCAAACATTTTACCTGTTTGGCTGTTCCTTTTGAAAAAGTCTCTCAAAAAATTAGATGCTTTTTATTACTATAGTTGATATTCTTCTAGTCCTCTTTGCTCAAGCAAGATTACTGGAGAAAATCTCACAAAAAAGTAACTCTACTATTTGTACCTAGAACCAGATGCCATATGGTGCTCAGAACTAATCAATCCCAGAGCTCCTTCTCTTCTAGCTGCAGGAGTCATCTAGTGTCTAAAAATATAGATCATAACACGATATTCACCCAGGCAATACAGGGACAGTTTTTTGTTGAGTCTTTTGCCCATGTAGGCTCTCTAACCTCCATAAGCACTTGTGGCTTCCTAATTCAGCATTGTGACAGTATCGTAAGTTCGGAACACGATTTCAATTCATGAAGCATGAAGTACTTACTGATACAGTTAACATCTTGACTTTTTCTTAAGCTACAGAGCTTCTTTCAACTTACAGCATCAATCATATTTTTGATCTCTTTCCAGCTTTTTAAACAGTTTAGGCTTCAACATCATCCCATCACCTAGTTATCTTCCATCATGTTAAGATTCCCATTACGTTACAGTCCTAACAAAGCTGAGCATTTTAACTGACTTAAAGGCGGGGGGGGGGGGGGGGGAGAGAGGCAGTTTCACTGTATTTATACAAATACTGCAAATGAAACTTGCTCATGAAATGCAACTGTAGTATTATAGCAAGATGAAAAAGACAAGAACACAGGGATGCAGAAGAGACCCACTTACTACCCTGTTTAGTTTGTTAATCTTAGCCAATTGTAGGCTTCTCAAGGCTGTTAAGATCATTACCATTAAGCACAATAGCAAACTGCTGCCTACAGGCTGAACTGTGGAACAAGACAGACATCTTTTGTTAACCAGAAGTTTATCCTCTAATGTTTTAGGAAAGTCAGAGATACATTTCTAGTCTTCAGGTTAAAATAAGATTAAGAAAATGCATCCTCAACTTTAAAAAAGGCAATACAAAAGTCTAAGTTTCTAAGAAAAATCACCTACCCTTATCTATTTTATCATTTACTGTACCTGCAAGTATTATTATATAATTATATTGATTTGTTACATCAAGGGCTCACTTCAATGCAGTGAAGAAAAATTCTCAAACAGCATCAACAAATAAGAAAGTGAACGAAATAAGCTACAGGGACTGTCCTCAAATAAGTGTCTTGTTTCTTTTCAGCATGTATGCACTGTTGGGCATACAGATTACTCTAAAGAAATGGACAGAAATGGGACTGCAGCATTTACTACAAATATGGAACCACTGACACTAAAAACTACACTTGCTATAACAGGTAAAGAATCTTATTCGAACTGTAAAGTCTGACAAGTCAGCCAAGAATCCTTCTAAAATGAAAGAATATATGCCACATTTATAGCGTATTTTATGCAACACTTAGGGGGTATGAAAAGTCTGGAAAGAGCTGGGAAGGCAGAGGCAGCATTTCAACAGCTTTGCTGAAATAAAGGTTATGAACAACAGGATAAGTACATAACTTTCTGTAAGTATGAACTCTGAAGGATGTCTGAAGACTTTATTTCAAGTTTAAACAGAGAAAGTCTTAGCAGACCAATGCAGGTATTTCAGAAGTCTGTTGAAATATCCTACCTCCACCCTAGGTGCAACTACTGTAAAGTAGAATTTCATCATGGCACTACAGGTGAAACCTTACACTGCAACAACCATCCTGATACAAAAGAATTGGTTATAATTTTTCAAATACATTCAATAGTTATAAAGCTCAATGATACAGCCTAAAACTTAGAAAAAAGTTTACTATAGAGGAATATAGTTTAAACAATAGTATATTCTGAGTATATACTATACAATAGTGTATTCTGTAGAATTTTTCCCAGCATGAACTAAAATCAAGACATCTCCAAAAGTAACAGAAATAAATCATGACCCAGAAGAGGAAATGGGAGTTTCAATTCTTCTTCTTCCATATACCAGCTCTCCTCACTACCATGGACACCTAGCTAATGATACTCCATGGTCTGTGCAGCTTTCTCCTTGCCCCCAACTCTTGTAGTCAGAGCAAGACTAGATTTTAATTGACAAGAAACTATCTAAAATTATCTCCCAAATTTATCTTACGTTTGACGGTTCAAGTAGTCAAGAAACTAAACTTCCTGGACTGATTTAAGCTACAAATTTTCAGATTTGTTTAAATACCCCCATTTATTTGTTTTTCGAAAGGGAAAAGGGATTAGAAAAAAGTAATCTTTGTGAAAGGATATCAATCAAATAAAACCCAATTGCTAAGTTTCTGAATATGACTGGATGTATTTGAAAAAATTCCATTATAAAAATCTAAAAATGAAACTGATACTTTAATATCATCTTCAAGTTAATATATTAACAGAATGGATCTACTATCTAAGCTCCTGAACAGCTGTATACTATACCTGACCTACACTGCTGACTTCACCACAACACCAAATAAACATTACTTCATTATTTTGTTGCATCTGTGAAACCATATGCAAAATTTTGAATCTGAATTAGTAAGTTTAATAAACCATTAAATAGAATTATTAAACATTGAAATTCCAGTCTTAATATTACACTTTTCCAGTTGCCCAAAGATAGCAAGTGACTAACATTCAGATGAGAAAAAACTGCAAGGGCAGAAACACATTAACAATGACAGACTGATTATCTCCGTGTAGATCAGGTAAGCATCACATCGAGTTAGCCACTGAAACCTTAAGAGAAGTARCTCTCGACTACTCTTGAGCAGCAGCTTAAGTGTTGTTCAAAATGCATCTCTCAAAGAGCCACTAACAGCAAGTCCTGCACATTCAGATGCAGTACCTCTGTAAGGCAACAAAATCTAGAAAACATCTTTTGGGATTTAAATATTGTAGTAGTTCACTATATAAAAGAGAAAACTTCCTGAATTAAGACCCTCAAGAAAAGAATAAGGTGTTTGAGAGACTATTAAAGACAACACATTCCTTGTTCAGAAAAAGCATGCATCAGCAATTAGATGGGGGGGGGGAGAACATGACACCAACAGCTTCTTGTGACAAGGAAGTGGAAGCTATCAGAAGACATCTGCAGAAACCTGAAGTCATGCACAAAGCAGGAAAAGAGAAGACTGGGAGATTCAGGATATCAAAAAGAATTATGAAGAATTCAATGAGCTACAAACCTGTGCTAGAGAAAGGATAAATTACCTCAGGAGCGTAAAACTGGCTCAAAGGTAAGTGATCACAAGGTAAGAGAAGCATTCACAGAAGGTAAATATTTCCCCCACCACACTTCCCCAGAGAAGTTTCCTTGATCCCTACTTTCCATGGAGTTGATCCAAAACTGACCTCTTCAGTAGAAGAGTTTCCAGCATAAAACAGGTGTCATCTATTCCTGCTAATTTGGTATTCACACAAAAGCAGCACTCAATACTGCACTGACATACGAGGAATGTTAAGCTGCAAAACTAGCAATCTTGACATCCATAATAGCCAACCAAGTCAAAGCTAGAATCAATGCAACACAGGAGTAAGTATGGTTATCAAAATGTCAACACAGCTGTTTTAAACAGAAGTCATATCTTAAAGAAAAAAATTAGGAATTATTCGTAAAAAATCACTGAACCACAAAGGAAGTCCTGTCAGAATCTACTGAGATTTCCAAAAGGCATTAACAATGTCTTACACATATCCTTATAAAGACTTGCAAAGAAATTAATCTGATATTGGATAAAAGGAAAGACCTTCATGCAGAGAAAGAAGTGCTTTAAATAGGAAACAAAAGACAAACTATCAGCTTTCATATTAAAGGAGGGTCACCAGAAGAGTCCTAAAGAGTTCCATGCTGTTCAATATCCTGATAAATGATCTRGAAAGCGGACAAATAGTAAAGCAAGAGAAATCTGCTTAGGCTGCCAGGTTATCTGGAATAAACCAACTGAAAAACTGCAGAAGGTCACTTAAAGACAGACTGCACAATGAAGTAGCAGGCAGAATTTGAGGTATGATAAACAAAGCAAGGCACATGGGAGAGGAATGTGAGGGTATTCTACCTTTAAGATGATAAATTATAGGCTCTGCACTGAATGTCAACTCCAAGAATCAAGATGTTGAAATAAGAATCATCTTAAAAATGTCTGCTCAATACTCAGTACTCAAAAAGAATAGGCTGAAGTGTTAGTAACTGGGAAACAAAAAACAAGATAGAATATATCAAGATGCAGGACTACCATCACACACACACACACACACACACACACACACACACAGGTCTAGCTCCTCAGTTTTAGAGATAAAACAGAGTTGCAAAAAATATAGAGAAGATGAACATCCAAAGGTGTGGAACAACTGCTATACAAGAAATAACTGAATAGACTAGAAGCCCTTTAGCCAGGAAAAAAGGGCAACTGTCAGGTACAAGAGGGAATGGAAAAGTTGTATCATGTTAAACAGATGCAAAGAAGGGGCACAGACTGTCTCATTAATGCACAGACCTGAGGTGGGCACTAAGTACAACTCTCAAACTCTCAAGTGATAGAGTTTAAAAAAAAAAAAAAAAAAAAAAAAAAGGTTTTAGATCTTTATATAACACATAATTTAATCAAAGAGCACCTTACATCAGGATATTGTTGATGCCAGATGTTCACAGAGGCTCAAGGGAAGTTAGGCCATTCACATATAAATTCCATAAAAATCTGTTAACAATGCACTGTCTGTAACTCAGGTAGAGCCTAGAGCCATAGATCATTGAAATCTGAGACACTCTTCCAGGAAATACCACCCCAGACTCACATTGATACATTCCTCCCAAAACACTTGGAACTGGCCTCTTTTGGACTCACCCATTACAGCTGTTCCTATGTTCTTAACATCAATTAAGTCTATTGCCAAAACTGAACAACTGAAGAGAATGATAAGACTGATATCATGATTAAACTGCTCTAAACATATCTTATTCTCCTCTAAAAACAGATGTGGGCACCTATCATATAAACCCTTGTCATTTCTTACTACTGTATTTCAACCTTTCTAGTCTCTACTATGACACTGTTTCAAGACTACTGCTCCAAAATCTTCCTTTCATCCCATCACCAGTCCCTCTAATTCTATGCTAAATATCTACTTTGCAAAGAATGCTTTTGAGCTTTAGCTGCTTAGCTCAGTTGGCTGCAGAGAGTATTGCATGTTCTGTTTGACAATTCATTCTGCAGTTATCCTTAAACTCTGCTGCATACCAATATTTAGGCATGAGAACAATAACACATTCAACCACTTCCTGATGATCCCTCAAGTTTCTCTCCAGAAATTTACTTACCACAACAAGCAACTACCCTTGCCTGTCTCTTTGAGTATTACTGTATATACTGCCAAGTTTCACCCTGATCCCAAAGCCAGAATCTAATACACATTGCCAGCACTGCCTGTCTCTTAAACCAACACCTTCACTACAGGTATTCACCTATAGTAGTGCATAACAGAGAAATAACAGTAGTGTGGATGGAGTATAACTCATTGTGTTGATTCTTTATTAGAATGTTAGAGAAAGACAGCACTAGTAAGTACAATGATGAGTGGTGTAAGCGCACGAGCCCTTCCAGGTGCTGTACGTACAAGTACAGACACTAAAGATTTCATGGAATTTCAAAAGTTTCAATTTCTTCAGCTCAGCCAAAGGACAGCTGAATACTGATTTGCAAAGGAAGTCAATGAGGCCTTCTACAGACAGCTGGAAGTAGCCTCACAACACCAGCCCTGATTTACATGGGGCACTTCAACCACCTGGTATCTGCTGGAAAGACAACGCAGCAAGGCACAAACAGTCCAGGAGGCTCCTGCAGTACACTGACGATAACTTTTTGACACAGGCGGTGGAGGAGCCAACGAGGAGAGGTGTGCTAATGGACCTTGTATTAACCAAGCAAAGGAGGACAGGTTGGAGATGTGAAGGCTGGGGGCAGCCTTGGCTGCAGTGACCACAAGATGGTGGAGTTTAGAATCTCTGCAGGAAGCAAGACAAGGATCTCAACCCTGGACTTCAGAACAGCAGACTTTGGCCTCTGCAGGGAGTTACCTGCAGGAATCCCTAGCAGGAAGCGGAATCCAAGAGAGCTGGCCAGTACTCAATCATCACTTCCTCCAAGATCAAAAACAGTGCATCCCAAAAAGAAATAAGTCCAGCAAATGGTGCAGTGGACCCACATGGATGAACAAGGAGCTCCAGGCAAAACTCAGACAGAAGAGGATAATACACAGAATGTGGAAGAGGGGACAGGCTGCTGGGGAGGAATATAAGAATGTGATCATAAACTGCAGGGATGTGACAAGGAAGACTAAGGCCCATTTGAAAGTATGTCTTTGACACCCTGTGCCAGATAACAAGAAGGGCTTCTTCAAATACATCAGTAGCAAAAAA
>NW_028186427.1:729414-767297 GCF_003343005.1 Rhea americana | reverse complement strand
AAGGCAGAATTACTGAATGCCTTCTTTGCTTCAGTCTTAACTGCTAAGGGCAGCCCTCAGGAATCTCAGAGCCTGGATGTRAGGGAGAAAGTCTGGAGAAGGGAAGACTCTCCTTTGGTCAAGGAAGATAGGATTAGAGATCTTCTGGGCAGGCTAGACATCCACAAATCCATGGGCCYRRATGGGATGCACCCACAGGTACTGAGGGAGCTGGCAGATGTTGTTGCCAGGCCACTCTCCATCATCTTTGAAAGGTCCTGGAGAACTGGAGAGGTGCCTGAGGACAGGAAGAAAGCCAGTGTCACTCCAGTCTTCAAGAAGGGCAAGAAGGAGGAYCCAGAGAACTACAGTCAGCCTCATTTCCATTCCTGGAAAGGTGATGGAACAGCTCATCCTGGATGGCATCTCCAGATATATGCAGAAAAAGGTGATCAGGAGTAGCCAGCATGAATTCACCAAGGGGAAATCCTGCTTAACCAATCTGATAGCCTTCTATGATGGAATGACTGGCTAGGTAGATGAGGGAAGAGCAGTGGACATTGTGTACCTTGACTTCAGGAAGGCTTTTGACACCGTCTCCCATAACATCCTCATAGGCAAGCAGGAAGTGCAAGCTATGAGTGGACAGTGAGGTGGATTGAGAACTGGCTGAAAGGCAGAGCTCAGAGGGTCATCATCAGTGGTGTGGAGTCTAGTTGGAGGCCTATGGCTAGTGGTGTTCCCTATGGCTCAGGACTGGGTCCCGTCCTGTTCAACTTTTTCATCAATGACCTGAGTGAGGAGACAGAGTGCCTCCTCAGCAAGTTTGCTAATGATACCGAGCTGGAAGGAGTGGCTGAGACACCTGAGGGCTCTGCTGGCATTCAGAGAGACCTGGACAGGCTGGAGAGTTGGGCAGAGAGGAACCTCGTGAGGTTCAACRAGGGCAAGTGCRGAGTYCTGCACCTAGGGAAAAATAACTCCATGCACCAGTACAAGCTGGGGGCTGACCTTCTGGACAGCAGCTCTGCAGAGAASGACCTGGGAGTGCTGGTGGATGACAAGTTGACCATGAGCCAACAATGTGCCTTGTGGTCAAGAAAGCCAATGTTCTCCTCGGGTGCAATAGGAAGAGTGCTGTCAGCAGGTCGAGGGAGGTGATCCTGCCCCTCTACTCAGCCCTGAGGAGCGCCTCATCTCAAGTACTGTGTCCAGATCTGAGTTCTCCAGGACAAGAGAGACCTGGAGCTACTGGAGAGTCCAGCATAGGGCTACAAAGATGATCAGAGGACTGGAGCATCTCTACTAGGAAGGAAGGCTGGAGAACTGGCCTGTTTAGCCTGGAAAAGAGAAGACAGAGGGGATCATATCAATGTGTACAAATACCTTCAGTGAGGGTGTCAAGAACACGCAGCCAGAGTTCTTTTAGTGGTGCCCAGCAACAGGGCATGAACTGCAACACATGAAGTTCCACCTGAATCTAASGAAGAACTTTACTGTAAGGGTGACAGAGCACTGGAACAGTCTGGCTAGAGAGCRTGTGGCATCTCCTTCTCTGGAGATATTCAAAATCTGGCTGGACACAGTCCTGTCCCACATGCTCTGTGTGACCCCACCTGATCAGGGAGATTGGATTAGATGTTCTCCAGAGGTCCCTTCCCAACCTCAATCATGCTGTGACTCTGTAATTACAACTATATAAGGTCCTGAAAGCAATGTACTTTTATTAGTGGAGCTGCATATTACAAAACCCCCCAAAATATACCTTGGTGCCAAATAAAATAAAATAAAATATAAAATAAGAATACTGAGTACAATAATAAAAGCAAGAAGCTAACACATCAGCATATAGGTAAAGAAATAAAAGAAACATAATACAGGCTTAATGTACAGTAATAACAGCACATCCCAGTAGCTACAGAAAGGGATTTCAGGACATCACTTTTGGTACAGCGTTGTTCAGCTGCAAACCACTGAAGGCTTAAGCAAGCGTTCCAGGGAAGCATCACAAGCTTATTTTGTTTATAGGAGTTCTTCCCAGGCATCTGTTACTGACCACCAGTCAGGATGCATATCTGATTCTTTCTTTGGCCTAATCAAATACAGATGTTCTTGCCCTCTTGTGCTCTATGATACATTTTTTGTGCCATTAGCAGAAGATGGTAAATAACAAGTATGGAGGGGGGGAAAAAGGACGCAGTAAGCTCCAAGCTATCATGTAATGCTAATTAGCACAGGCAGAATATCGTTTCAATGTATCATACCACTTCTGCTACCCATACTAACACTAAATAAGCCAGTTCTATTGTTTCTGCATAGCACTGTTTTGTACCAAGTAGGCATGTCAGTTGATTTTGCAGTAATCTCATTACAGAATATACAATTAATCTGAATACTTAAGAGTATTAAGCAGAATAGGCTCATACTGTTAAAAATATCTTAACTCTTAATTCACTTGGTTAAAATAATATTAAAAAGGAGAAGAATTAATTCAGATACTTTCTACACTAGAAAATAATTACATCTTAAGAGAAAATTGCCATATTCCTGTTCACATAAGTTATACAAACCTAGCAGCAGAGTCCTCAGTAGGAACTCTCTGGGTGCTAAAATTATTCAACTATATTTAAAATAGAGACTATAGAAATAAAAATTACTTTGACGTGCTGAACAGCAGGACCTTAAGATTCTAGATCTAGCTCACAACCACTTACAAGAATACTTTATACCAGCAAGAAATCACATGTAGTTCTGAACTAATCTAATAATACTATAAGAGACATTTACCTGCATCAGACCCAAGAAAAACAATCATTGAGTCAGTCTTCTGTACTATGTTGTATCCCTAAACTAAATCCAGGTATTTATTTACACTATTGCTATATCAACCAATCAGTTAAAGGATTGGAACAAATAAGGATTGCCTCATCCTCTTCACTCCACTTCTCCCAAACATCTTGACAAATGTAACATACAGGTCACTCCAAAGGCAAGCTAAACCATAGCTTTAGGATGAAATCTAATCAAGTACACCTACTGTGTTCTATGAGAGATAGATACTATTTACTTCACCAAAGATTTGCATGCCACTTTCAAAAGGTAGTAACTCACCAGAAGTACTACTGCAGCCTGGGAGCCATTATAATTATAAAAAGTGATGCTTCAGCATGGACAATTCCAAGTAACACTAGATAACAAGTGAAGAATGCAAACGACACTGGAAAAACTTCTGCAGGGATCTGTTCCTGCCCCAATTTTTTTCCAGTGCATTTTCAGTTGAACAGCCAGATGATATACCAGCCTAACTTCAAGAAACACTGAAAAAATCAAACTCACTACCATCAGTGACAGTATTTTTATGTTATTTCAATCATCAAGTATGTTACAAAAAATTTAACACCAAGCAGGTAATTATTTTTAGAGTATATGTTTGTTCAAGATTCATCTTGGGTAACAGATGTTAAGTTTAAGGCAAAAACTGCTTCCTAAATAAGCCTGTAGTTTCAACTCTCATGCTCTCCTTCAGCATGAGTTTCCTTGTACCCAGCTGAAACCATGGCATTCACAATTTTGTGAAGCTTAATGATTTGACAAATTAATCATAAGAATCTGGAACTCTGGAGATCACATATGCTGTATTTATCTGTTCTAGTGTTCCACTCCCACCATCAAGTCTCATTGTAGTAACAGATCATTTACAGAAGGCCAGGAAACAACACAGCTTCCACTGTTAAAGATATATAGCAGGCAGCTTGTCATTAACTCATCAACAAAATAACTTCTATCATGCTACCAAATAGCACAACTGAAGCTTGTCTAAGCAATTTTGTTGCATACAGATTCTCTATAAGCTTTTATATTTAAGAAGTGACATAACTTCTATTAAAAGAAATTCAACAGGAATTAAGGGGGCAGAAGACAAGAGGGGTATGTGACTAGCATAAGACAATGCTACCCAACAGCCAGAGGACAAAACCTGCAATATCTGGATTCTATCTCCTGGTTTGCCCTAGACAAACTTCATGATCTCTGGCAATTCCCTCATCTGTTTGCCTGGAGAACTAGCTTTGTGATACTGACTTGTTTTACACAGATAAATTGAAATGTTAACTAAGTATTCTACTACATTTGTATGGAAMTGGTGCAAATAAATTCTGACTGTTTTTATGGTTCTATTTGAATTTTAGAGCTGCAATCCTAACATATGACAYATCTTAGTCTTAGCTTCCTGCAAGTAACTTGTTTTCTGCATCAGTTTGGAATGAAGAAAAAAGTAGTCACAAATGTCTTGTCCCCTCACCACAGGTGGCTATGGTTTTCAAAAACAGAACTTAAAATACACTTTTAAATACTTCTGGATAACTTTAATGCACTCAGTGCCTGATGCATCCACTCAAAAGAGAAAAAGGACACTAACCTTAAGTGTCAATTTCACTTAAAAATTCTCTGCCTGTTAAACCACTCCCTGTACACTATTATTCTTACCTATTTTCCTCCAGGGATATGCAATGCCTCCTATGCCCATACAAGAGCTCTGGATTTTAGGAGTTCCAAGAAACCATTTTTGAAATACCATAAAAAAATCTACAGTCAATGTGGTTGGCACATTTTGTGTGAATAAAATTATTTTAGAAAACATTACTTCCACTTGACTGAATAAAGTTTGACCACATGAAATCAAAAAGTCTCTTCGAGCACCCCAGAAGTACTTCAAGTTCTACATGCTTTCTGGGCACAAATCAGGCCAGACTGAATCATCTCTTTAAGCCCTAATATCTATCCATCAATACGAGAAAGTAACAACCAGGGAATAAGACAGTCTTCGTAAAGAAGTGTATTCACTCTTTAGAAGGCCAAGATTTCAGTTCAGACATTGGTCAGCTCAATTTACTGTGGTGCTAAAATGTTTCCCCTCAAAAACATTATAAAATCACACTGGCTGTCATGCTTATTTCAGCTACAGGGTCAGCTATTTAAAAATCAATGTTCTTAACACTCTTCAAAGCTACCAGTCTGCTACAGATTATGCATAGATACTTAAAAATTAAAGTAAGGTTCTCCTTTGAGCTCCTCTGAACCGAAGCCTTCCACTTCCCCCCTGCAATCTGAATTGACCCCCTGGAGCTTTGAAAAGCTATCCCCTCCCATCTCTGCTTTAATTACTACAGGAATCATTCCAAGCAGCACTCTGGCAGTGGTCCTACACTTCATTTCTCAACTTACTATAAGGTAAGGCCTAACCCACTGTGTCTGATAGTTCCCAGATGCTGCCTGCATTGCTACTTCAACCAGGAGCCACCAAGCCAACCACGACCAGAGCCGATTTATGAAAGAAGCCGGTTTAACATCCCCATCCCCGACCACCACCCTCGTTGCTGCAGTCGGCAGCAGAGGAGTGTGTGCAACCCAAGCCCACCCTCCCTCGTGGCTGGGGAGGCCGCCCGTGGAACAGACAAGCATCCCCTTGCCCTGAGAAGGCAGAGGCCTCCGCGGCGCCGGTTGCTCACCCCTGCACGCCCGGGCTGTATTTCCTGGTCTTCCAGGGTGTGCCAGGGCTTTGCAGCGCCGGCTGCAGCGGCTGCCGCGGCTGGTGGGGGGAGTTGTTGATGGCGACGCCGCGGCTGCCGGAGAGTAGGTAATTCATCCCATAGGTGCTGGCTTTATTCTCTCGTTTCCTGCGGCCCGGGTGGTACTGGTGCTGCTGAGGAGAAGCAGGTGGCGGCGGGTGGGGGCTGCGCGCGAGGTGCGGGGGCTGGTGATGCCCGTTCACACTGTTCACTTGATTCTCGTGGAAGTTAAAAAACTCCCCGCGCCCGGCCCCGTTGCCCAGCAGCCCAGGAGGAGCCACCGCTGCCGCCCGGGGACCACAGGAGGAAGAGGAGGAGCCGCCGCCGCCTCCGCTGCAAGATCCCGAGGAGGAGAAGCCGGGGCTCTCCGTGCCAGACTCCACCGACGAGCAGGAGGAGGAGGAGGAAGACACGGAAGGCGATTTCTGCAGCCGCCGCCCTCCATCACCGCCGCTGTTCGCCGCCACGGGGCCGGCGGCGGCCGCGGCAACCAGTCCGGTCAGCAGGGCCGGGGGAGACGGCGAAGGGGAGGGCGGCGAGGAAGAGGAGCAGCCGCCGCCAGGAGTCCCAAGCCGGACGCAGCTGTGGTTGCGGGGCGGGGAGGCGGCGGTGGAGTCCAGCGCCGGGGAGTTAAGGCAGAGGTAGTGCGGGAAGCTGGCGCCGCCCCGGCTCCCCACGCCCTGTGAGGTCTCCCAGATCTGCATCCAGAGCGCATTCGCGGGGCCTTTCTGCTCGGGCTGGATCCAGGCCACGCGAGGATCCATCCACACCCGCCCGCCGTCGCCCCTCACGGCCCGGCCAGAGCGCCGCGCCGCCGCCCGCTCGCCGCCCGCCGCGCACTCCCTCGCCTCGGCGCGCCGGGCCCGGCAGCGGGGCTAGACGTAGGCCGGGAGCAGGAGCATGTATTGCAGGGAGGAGGGCGGCCAGGCGCGCAAGCGAACCGAGCCCGGCCAGGCGAGCCGAGCCGGGGAGGGCGGCGTGAGAGGCGCAGCGGCGGCGCAAACTGTACCCGGCTCGGCGCTGCGCGGGGCGCTCCGTCGCCGCTCCAATGTGGCGTCCCCCGCTCCAGAACCAAAAGCAGCACTGCGCATGCCCCACTGATTTTAAACCTTCACCGGAGACGGCCGCCCTGGCAACCGCACATGCGCGCTGGCCGCCCCTGGGGGAGGGCCGGGTCCCGCCGCGCGCCGGGGGAAGGGGAAGGAGGAAGGACGTTGGGAAGGCGCTCCTCCCTCCGGCGCACTTGCCGTGGTGCGCAGGCGCGCCGGGGGTGGGCGTGGGGGGAAGGGCGTTGGAACGGCTGGGGAGCGCTCGGGGAAAAGGAGCGGGCTTAGCTGACGCTGCGCCTGCGCGCGGCGGCGGCCGTTACCCGCCGTTGCAGCGCCTGTCGCTGCTGGCTGTGCGAGGCGGGCGATTGCCTGGCGCGGAGGTCGCTGCTCTTCCGCGCGGTGCTGGGAGTCCCCTAGCCGTGCTGTGGCGCTCCTCCGAGCGGCGGAGACGTGGGTCTCTTCCCCAGGCGGCAGGGAAGCTTGTCGGTCGGAGCGGTGTCGTGACAGCTTGAGCCGATGAGGTGCGCGGGAGCGGCGGCGGAGCTAATAGTTTTCGGGAAGCACCGTGTCAGTTCGCTCTGTGTTTGGGTTCTTTCCTTCGGGGGGATAGAACCCGTTATCCATAAAAAGAACAGGAAGGATTTTGAGGAGTAATTTAAATGAAAAGCAAGTAAGGGTCGATCTTCAAAAGAACTGAGTGCAAAAGGGAAGATGCTGATTCCCTGAAGGAAATGGAACACCCAGAGGGAGCCAGACCATGGTTATGCATACTAGCAAAACRCAGGAAATAAGCAAATGGAGGTTGACCACGACCGAAGGAAAAGCTCCATGCTTTTCTTCTTACCATCAAGAAAACGCCTTGAAATACTACCTTTCCATTGGATACCTAGGTTTTCCTTGGGCTAGACTTATAGGGAAGTCAGTGCCTGTTCCCAGGAATGTTTATGTTTATAGGTATTGCACGCAGTGTTCATTAGGTATAGTGCCTACTATACCAGTTGTTGGAGCTGGACTAAATGCAGACACCTCATGTTTCTTCTCCAGTCTGAGGTTTTTAAGCATGAGTTTTGAGAATGCTGTTCCTGT
Organism: Rhea americana; assembly: GCF_003343005.1. Taxonomy (NCBI): domain Eukaryota; kingdom Metazoa; phylum Chordata; class Aves; order Rheiformes; family Rheidae; genus Rhea; species Rhea americana. Next base: position 759,616 of record NW_028186427.1, on the reverse strand, counting down.
TTTCTTTTAAGTCCTGGGATCTGGCCTTTTATTCAAACAGCTTCAGCTTACATTTGTATCAAATATCCTCTCTCCGTGGTACCCCTCAGCATCTCCAGTGTTCCAGTCAGCCCTATTCTGACTGCAGAACAGCAGAGAGAAGGGTTGAACATGCACAGTGACAAATACTAGCAGGAAATCCCAATTATACCATCCCTTGAGGGCAGTTGAATAGTGATCTTAGGTGATCTAATGGCTTGCTGCCACAGAAAAGGAGAAAATGAGAGGTACCACTCTTCCTAGCCTTCTACTCCCTTTCGCTGCCTGACCACACACTTCACCTACACTCTTGCTGTAGCCTTGATACTGAACAGTGAGCCAATTAAACTTATTAATCCAGTGGAAAACTGCACTGGGAAAAAAAGGTGATTGTTTTCAGCAGGAGTAGCATACATTTTCAAAGGAAACGCAGTGACAGGTCCGTTTTGAATGATTATATTTCAGTTTCAGCTTCAGCCAAATTCGCCTTTGATTTGGCAACAGTGATAATGCTGCAGTCTTTGATAACTGTGTAGTTGGTAACTTTGACAGTCCTGATGATGGTAACRCCAATTCTGTGAATAGTTCGTACTATTTGGTAAATAATGGTAGTAAAGCTGAATATCTAGGGAGGATACATTTGCAAAACAGTGTTGCCTGGTGCTTGCTATTAATCTATTTTTTAACAAACACTCTAAATTCATTAACACAGGTAAAGGTAGGTAGCATCTCATACCTTTAATGGGGATCAATTTACAGCCCTGAAAATGATGAAATGAAAATACAACATCCCATCCGTGTGATTAATTCTGCTCTCTGAAACTGGATATTGCTATGACTATGATTCCATAAGGGTGACACAAGAGCTGAGAAACTACCAACAGATTTTCCAAAGGCTCACACTTTCCAGTATGACTCCAACATTTGCTCTCATATGACCCTTATTCTGGTCACTCACTATCTTACTGCAAGCCTCCAGCACATCACCTCCTCCACACTCACCAGCTTCATTCTCCTTTTTCATACCCTTTGTTGCCCACAGTGTGGATGGAGAAGACACAGGGAGAGGGTTAACAGTAGTCTGACCTGACACCTATCTGCTGAAGGCAGGAATAGTCAGTAACAGGACTAACCACTGTCTCCAGCTGGATGGGAGGGTGAGAGAAAGGCTGTCCAGCTAAGGAAGTTGATCTGTAACGTGTAACCCTGAGAACGTGCTCCTCACCAGGAGACATTGATAGGAGGATGTAGAGGAGAGAAAGTTTCTTTAGCTGTCCTCCTGTCACTTTTTTCAGTAAATATATTCCTAGGCAAAAGAGCAGAGACACAGATTTCATATCTCAAATTGAGCTGATCATAATGGATAAACAAGTGGAAAGTCAGAACTGGAGTTTCTGGACCTTAAAAAGCATGATTTGGTGCATTCTTTTAATCTGTCCCCTGGAAACACAGGCTGCCAAGTGGTCTATTTTTGCTTGTTCAAAATGGCTTCTGTCTCCCATTAATGAAGGCCTAGCATGAGTAACCTCAAACAGGCTTAAATCTAGTCAACTTTCCTTCCTTAAATCTCCCACTTGATTCTTTCCTCTTTMTTGCATCAACATTCTGTTCTGATGAACACTAAGCTTTGGCCAAACTTAGGGTGTTGAGGCATACGCGGCAGTGAATTAAACTGCCAAGGCTGAAACAGCTGTCAACCACAAGCCATCTCTGTCCTCCTACTCCTGACTTCTGCTAGTCTTCCAAAGATTGCCAGCCCTCTGTCAGAGAAGCTGAATGGATGATAAATCAACTGCTGAACAGCTGCAGCTTCTAGCCAGGCATATTTTATACACATCAAAATCCTTTCCTAGCTAACTACATAAAATAGCTGAGTGGTAAATGCAGGCAGTGTAGTAGGCTGTTCCAAATATGCCTGCAGTCAGAGTGGCAACTTGTGGGAGACAGGCTGCATGGACAGCCAGGTGTGCTCTTGCCTCACAGCTAGTGAGTTAATACATTCCTGGATTTGTATCAACACTTCTTGCTGAAACTCTGTCATAGAGATGTTTCATCACTGTATGCTATGTGATTTTTAGTACCACAACAAAAGCAAGATAAACATGTGACCTTGATATATTTCCTTAATGTATTTCATGCTGTAAAATACTTTCAAAATACTGCCTTCTTATGAAAATGCATCTCGGCTTATTATACGGGAATTAAATATATTACTRTTTTTACAGTTTTCTGTGACATATCAAAAAATTTAATTCTAAGAATGGTCTATGCAAATTTTAAAATTGTTCTTGTGTTCAATTTTGCCTCCTTTCATTGTCTAGAGAATGTTTAGAAGGATATGGATTTTGGAGGGTTTGTTTCTAAAAATTTCAGCCTCTAAGACTTTTCAGAGTTCTCAAGAAAGAATACACCCCAACAGTGACATGTAATTGAGTACAGTTAAGTCTTACAGGTTTGCTTTCTTCAAAGCCTTACATAGATGTTTAAACTAAATTGTAATAGCGAGCACAGAGAGCATTTTAAGATTTTTTTTTTAAGATTTTTAAAATTTTGTTTGTGGACCATAATCTAGGATAGAGAGATCATAAACAAGTAAGGATTATATTAAATATCTATAAATCTTTTTGAAATATTTTCCTAAGTGGGATCCAAAAAGCTCTATGAAATCAGTGCTCTCTCTTCATGTCCTGGTTAAAGCAGAACCCTACAAAGAGTTTCTTTTGTAAGAACATTGGCCTTCCATTGAATGACAAGTTGAGAGAATATCTTAAAGAGACCTTCATGAAATTTTGTGACAATAGATTCCGGCAACTGGTCAGGATTCTCTTACCCCTATTTTTAATACCAGGATCATCTGTAAATTGTCATTCTCCAGTAATTGTGCAGAAGATAGCTTAGGACATACAGAACTTGCTGTATGAATCCTAGCAAAAGCAATTAATCTCAATTCAGAATATAGTTGTACATATTCTAAAATTAAAGAAAAGGAAAATTTAGCTAGACCTTCTGCTAGGAAAAGACTCTGTAAGTCAGGCATTCCTCTCAGGAACAATATTAGAATAAAAATGTTTTCCTTCAGATCTGTTGATTGTAATCTTTCTTCTGAGGAGAGCAAGATGCTAGCAGAAAAACAGGATTAAACAAGTACTGAGACATATTAGAAAAGCTATGAGAGTTAATGTAAAATTTGCAGGGGTTATGAGGGGTTAAACAGGATAGATTTAATAAAAGACTTGCACTCCAAGCTGCATGAAGAGCCTCAGGAACTGCAAGGAGGCGTACCAATGGGGAGCTGCTGGCAGCACAGGTTGAACACACAGGTCAGATGCTCCGGTGGGACTCGACTTGTATTCTAAGGGACCCTTAAATCTACGAGAATTTCCTGATCTCAACTGTACTAACCTTGAGAAACTAGTGTCTGGGAAGCAGCTAGACATGGTTGATGGACTGGAACATGCATGGCTGGCCCTGATGGGAATTTGGTTAGTATGTAGTTTCTGATGCTGGGCCTGCTCCCACGTACTTTGCCAGTCACTGACTCCTCATCAGATCATCAGATTCTCAATACAGGATTGATAAGAAAAATTTGGCTTAGCAGGCACAACAGGCAGAAGAATAGGATGGGAAAAGTGTGAGTCAGTAAGACAGAGTGTGTCTGTACATTCAAATTTATGTAGAGAAAGACCTGGACTATGGGAGAGAAGAATAAAGTAGGTAGGATGGAAAGATGCAGACAAGAGGCAGAGAAACTGACAGTGCACTGACTCACTCATCCTTTTGCCATTTTCTTTTTGAAGGAGCTAAAGAACAGGCCAGGGAGCAGCAGAACAATGCTCAAACTCCCCCAGACTTTCCATCAACACTTGAACTTTCTCGCAGCAGATCCTGCTAGCTCAGTGTTGGGACCATGTTGCACCTTTACAACGTCCTCTGTCTCCCTCGAGATGCGGTAAACAGCCACACCCTCAGTATTTTTCAGTGCATGGACTGACTGTGGACTGACGTCAGCTAGAATTTCTCCAAGCTTCTGGTCCTTTATGCTTGGAGGAGTTTGTCAGTACCATTTCATCTTGGAACCTTACACATATGTAGTGTAACAGACATCCTTATGGGAGCCTGAAGATTGTAGACGAACAAGACACACCTGAACATCCCGAGACACCATTATAATGCCAATGCTTGTGTCTCCTATCTATGGGTATCAGCAGTGAACATGATAGTTTTCTACAGCAGTAGTCTCCACCCTACAGCCACGTGAACCAAATTAAGGAGTCTGTTCACAGTGTCAGTGCCCTATCTCAGTGAGCATCAGCTCCACAGTARATTTATGCTTCTGAGCTCCTGGACTGATGAGCACTCTGTGGGCAGGTAGGTAGTGTTGAAGAAACAACATTCATTTACTGTGGTGAGAACAGAAAATGCATGAGGAAGGAAGAGAAAAATGTCAGCACTGAAGCAGATTTCTGATTGCCTGTGGTGTTTGTGCTTAGTGCGCTAGAAGAATACCTGCTAGCCTTCCAGGTAGGTCCTGTGCCTGAGCAAGGAGGGGAGGCTGCAATTCCTGCTACCAGGTAACAAGGTGAAGTAGCACTGACTTCCTAAAGGGGAAGCTTCCTTTTCTTGCCTGTTTCAAAGACACCATTGGCCCAAAGCATCCATAAGAGTGGAACAGCTCTAGATTCTTCCAGCGATGCCACAGTAAGCCCTGTGAGGCCTCCAGTGACTGTCTCAGCTGAGACCAACCTGGTGTCCAGGCACTTGAGCAATGATTCTTGTGCTTCCCAGCAGGATGGGAGGTCTGACTGCTCCATGGCTGGGTACCCACCTTTGAACAGTCTGACCTCCAGTACTACAACTGATTGGAAGCTCTTCATTTGTTTATCATAGTCACTGCTGCATGAAATTCCCAATAGGATACTCCTTTCTTGCAGAGTGTCTGACAGAGCTCAGGGTGTGGTATAGACTGAAGCCACCGAGCAGATAGCAGAAGATGAGTCTCTTCTGCTCAGATACTCTAAGCTTGCTCAGCAATCTTTTTTTTTTTCAATGTACTCTCAGGGATGCATCGACCCCCTTCTCACATCTGGAAGTATCTAGCTCACTTGGAGCCAAGTGCTTATGGCTCTAGGGCTGTTTAGTAGGATCTGGACAGCCTTTTTTCATCACCAGAAGACAGCCATTTTCTGTTACAGAGTTGCCTAGTGATAACCACCTGGAGGTGGTTCCTCCTGAGGTGGTGATAGGTATAGTTTCTATCTTTGATGGACAGCAGTGAGATGAAATTCCTCTCTTGAGCATGGGCTGCGAAAGTGACAGACAAATTAATACAGTGTAATCCTTGAGCTTCTTTAGGAATGTGTAAAATTCTCTGAACCTGGCCAAACTATGTCACCGTCAGTGCTGAAAGTTAAGATCTGTACTGCCAATTAGTTTTGCAATGGTAGGAGAAAACAGTAGAACAAAACATGTTGAACAAGTAACTCTTGTATGGTCTCTGCCTCTTATATGCTGAGTTCATCTGTCATAAGTTATGAGGAATTTATTCAGACTGGCCATATAGACTTCTCCACAGAAGTGGTGATTCTGAACATAAAACCATTCTATTGTCCTTCCCAGCTGCACACATATATCACTTACTGCTTGAAAGGTGCTTATCTAACAAATTTGTTGCCACTTATTTTCAATGATTCTGTGAATTCCTCTCCTTACTGATGGCCCATGTCATGCTATCCAGAGGTCATCCTTTCTGATAGTAGTGTTCTCATGGGATGCTATGTTAAGAATTCAGCCAATTCCTACATGAAACAGGCTCCTTGATCTCCTTGTTTGTATGAATTTACCAGCAAATGCCCTCTGTGCCTCTGATGGAGATTCTCTCATGACCATTCTCTTCCATAACATGCCTAATAGTACCAGTCTATACCCCTGTATTGCCAGCTGGGATGTTTGAAGAGTTCTACTGCAGAAATTCTTGGCTGTGAAGTGCAGAGCACTTCGTATCTTCCCTTGGGTTGCATCTATTAGGAATGGAGAGCAAGAACCCAGAAGATCTATATGCAGATGCTGTCCTGAGGATGTGGAAGCTGCCTCTTTTACCTTTTGCCGTCTGTTTCTTCCTTTTGTTCTCTACTTTGTTTTCCTGTGACAAGAGAACTTCTTTTGCTATCCTGAGTGTGATACGTCTCTTGTAGATGACAGCCTGGTGCTAGCTTGGAAATGATCTGTCATTCCTAAGAATGGCTCTGGCGTAGGGCTGAAGGACAGCTTAGAAGTGCTTTGTCAGCCACTTTGGCCTTGGCTGTGCCATCTGTGGGATAGACAGCTATGCCTCCACTTTCAGCACAGCTGCTAGGAATAATTTATTGATATTTGTGGCATGTAGCACTATGGTTTGCTGGGTCTGATTTATATGTTTCAAACTCTCATTTGGGTTGTATGAAACCCAGCAAGAATTATAGATGAAATATTTTGGTCTCGCAGAAGTTACATTTGCAGTTGCCTGAAAGGAAGGAGAAATAGTCTGCAACTGTCTGAAAGAAGATCTCATGACACACCCAGGAAAGTTTTGAATCAGATCTGCTAGAACAAAATATTTTCAGTATATATCAAGAAAGATAAAACCTCTTTTAGATAAAGTAAGAGCCATGGCTGAGTGCCCAGCCTTGCTGCCAAACAATTGGCCTTGCTGTTGGAACAGAAGGAAGAAAAGGGACGTATGTTTCTCTGGAGGAATCTGTACAGAGGTTAACAGAGGTAAGAGAACTTGTTCCCACAGACCAAAATTAGCTGGAGAGTTCACTAATATCCATTCCAAATGCTTGTTTGACAGCCTTAAAAAAATGATTTGCTTGAAAACCCATTCAAAGGCTGCCATTCGAAACGGCCATGGAAGTTTATTTGCTTGGCTGAAAAATARTGTTATGGAAATCAGTCTTTAAAAACAACAGGAAAACTGTGCTATGCATTTTGAATTTTTTCACAGCATCTTACGCTGTATTTATGTGCTTTACCACATATTTAAGTCACAAATCACTAATAATCATAGGACCAAGCTCTGCTTCATTTAAGTACCAGCATCATTAACACAAAAAAATCTGTATTAGTCTTGGTATTACAAAAAGAACTAAAATCTACCATCAGTAAACAATCTTTTGTCCATAGTTACATTTCAGATAGGGAATAATATTGAGAAATCATTTGGGTGACATGCAGAAGTTTGCTTTTCCCAGCTGGCCACACTTTCTTTGGCTTTCCTTTCCACTCTACCTAGACTGCAAATGCATGTGCCAGCCTGCATCATAGCTAACTTTACTTATAAGGAACAGTAGATTTTTGGGGGGGAGGGGTTGTCACTGTTTCAGATCACTAAGTGAAATATATTTTGCTAAAATAAAATTAACCTGGGACAAAAATATGTTATAAAGTTAGATTTTCTTAGTCATGAATTGGAAGGAACATGAGAGGTAACCAAGCACATCAAATGAGTTTCAAGTATCTGCTATCCGAAAACCCCCTCTTATGATCAGTTCATAAAGATTCCATAAACTGACTATGTATTTCCCAAGCTGCAAAACAATCCATTATATGAATAACATATGGAATAGTTTGGTGGGGGGTGGGGTTAATTATAGTGTGAGAAAGTTTGAGCAGACAATAGGTTACATTCACCAAGTGCATTATTTATTCCAAATACCTATCAATGTTACATCAAGGATTTTTGTAAAGGCTAGCTCCCACTCATTTGCACAAGGAGCTATAATTCAGAAACAGCAAAAACAGGTGTGTATAAACGTGTACTAAGCTGAGAAGTTAACACAAATCTCAGGTGCAAATTTCTAAATATGTGATTTCCCAGCAACCCTAATGCTAGATTATGTAATAAAAAGCTTGTCTCCAGACACACAAAGAAGCACAAAGGCACTGTTATCCCTTGGGTGGGAGGAACCCAAATAACCCAGTCAGAGAAAGAGAGTTGCTGTCCCAACTCTTCTCAGGGCTGACACAAGACGGCCATCAGCCCCAGGGGCTAAGAGCGGCATCCATCATGCTGGGTCAACTGTAGAGGGTTACTATGCAGTGGTATGGGACACATTATGGGATGCCAGGGAATATTATTTGGAAATTGTAAAAGACTTATCATGAGATGTTTAGAGAAACCAAAGACAGGGAAAGGAAGGGAACAAATTGGCCTGGGAAAGGACAAGCATGGGAAAATAGAGATAAAACAGATTTAAAAAGACTGGTCAGATATAAACAGGTTGCTCATCAGTATGCTTGTCTGATCGTGTCTTTCACCTGATTACTTGATTTCTAACTATTTTCCTGTGTGTGCATGCATGTGTTTGGAGGTCTAGGTGACAGCAGCTGGAGACAGACCACCTATCCTAGGGGACCACATCTTTGTGGTGCCAGCAGCTGGAGAGACTGGAGTAAGTGAATATTTAAGTGACAGCAGCTGGAGTGAGTAGCGGTGTGTCAATGTGTGATGGCTACAAAATATCAAGCCAGGCTAGCCAGTGAATAGGTTAACTGGTATTGGGAACCGGGAATGTCTCCAGAGAAGGATACTCCACAACTTCTCTGGGCAACCTGTTCCAGTGCTGTGTCACCCTCACAGTAAAGAAGTTTTTCCTTAAATTCAGGTGGAACTTCCTGTGTTTCAGTTTTTGCCTGTAGCCTCTTGTCCTGTCGCTGGGCACCACTGAAAGACACCCTCCCTTAAGATATTTGTATACATTAATACAATCGCCTCTCAGTCTTCTCTTCTCCAGGCAAAACAAGCCCAGCTCTTTCAGCCTTTACTCAGAAGAGAAATGCTCCAGTCCCTTCATCTTCATAGCCCTACACTGGACTATCCTTAATAGTGCCCTGTCACTCTTGTACTGGGGAGCCAAGAATTGGATGCAGTACTCCAGAAGTGGCCTTACTAGGGCTGAGTAGAGGGGCAGGATCACCTCCCTCGACCTGCTGGCAACACTCTTCCTAATGCACCCTAGGATACCATTGGCTTTCTTGACTGCAAGGGTACACTGCTGGCTCGTGGTCAGCTTGTTGCCCACCAAAACCCCCAGGTCCTTCTCCACAGAGCTGCTTTCCAGCAGATCAGTCCTTAGCCTGTATTGGTGCATGAGGTTATTCGTCTCTAGGTGCAGGACCCTGCTCTTGCCTTTGTTGGACTTCATGAGATTCCCCTCTGCCCACCTCTCCAGCCTCTTGAGGTCTCTGAATGACAGCGCAGTCCTCTGCTGTATCTGTCACTCCTCCCAGGTTTGTATCATCAGCAAACTTGCTGAGGGTACACTCTGTCATTTGGGTCATTGATGAATAAATTGAAAAGCAATGGATCCAGTACTGAGCCCTGGGGGACACTGCTAGCTAAAGGCTTTCAATTTGGCTTTCTGCCACTGAGCACAACTCTCTGAGCTTACCGTGCTAAGCCATGAATATAAACGTGATGTTCAGGTCTAAGATGTCACAGGAACAACTCTTAGAGAACATTTAGAGGTAATTAAATTATTACAGCAGAATGCAAATCTTTGCATTAGGCTCATCCCTTCAGTTGTCTTCCAGTAAGAACTTCCACAATTGCTTGCTTCCATGTGCTTTGTGTGTGCATGTGTGAACATACTTACTGACACATACTTTGCATCGCTGCAAAAAGTGATGCAGTTTTATCCAGAGAAGGTTTGTTTTCCTGAGAAAATTGACTGATGTATGTGTGAAAGACAGTCTTGACAAGAGAAACTATTACTGATAAAACTTAAACAGTATAGAACTGACTGATACATTCTAATACTACGATGATCAAAATTTTCAGAGATGTTTTTCCAAAATAGGCTATAAAGTGTTTGTGGTAGGTAGTCAGGATTTCATGCCTGCTGAAAGACTGTAACTTTATGTGACAAGTAATTTCTGTGTTTTCTTCATTCCTCAATATAGTATGCTGCTGAAACAATTAAAATAGTTGAAATACGAGGTGCAATAGTTGCTTCAAATGAAAAKTTCACCTGAACTAGTAGCAGAAGGGAATCCAAAAGCATATTTGCCTGTAGCTGTGGGAACTGGTACATCAGCTGTGTCAGAAGCTTCAACTCAGACAGAGCCTCTTACAGCAGATGCTGCCCTACAGGTCTCAGGCTGCAGGGAGTGCTTGGAGCCTCTCCAGAAGGCCTGGACTGATGGTCCGCCCTCCCGCAAGAGGTGTGCTGTTGTTGACAATTTATGTCATCAAGTCAAAGAGTTGCGGGATGAAGACTGTGAAGCATCTGAGAAAGTGAGCAGGAGATAGGGAGTTCTTGGAGACCGTACTGCTCCTGGAGTCCCAATTCCCTGCAGCAGGGGAGTTGCTGGAGGGCTCTGTGAAGAGCACTAATAGTACAGCACAGCACTGTTGACGAAGGCTGGAAGCTGGTTGCTTCTCAAAGAAAAAGAAGAAAGGCCCCTAATCCTCCTGCAGACTTGGAGTTACAGTTGAAGAACAGGTTAAGYGCACTCCAGGATGAGGAGGACCCGGGCCCGACCTCAAGGGAAGCAACTGGGCTGTCTGACCCTGTGCCTTGCGTGACCACTCAGAAGAGGTGACAAGTGGTTGTAGTGGATGATTCCATGCTGCAGGGGACGGAGGCGCCTATCTGCCGACCTGACCCCTCCTCTAGAGAGGGTTGCTGCCTGCCGAGGGTGAGGATATGAGATGTGTCTGAAAGGCTACCTAGGCTTGTCCGCTCATCAGACTACTACCCTCTGCTGCTCTTTCATGTGGGTGCTGATGATAAAGAGAGCAAAATGGAAACAATCAAAGATGACTTCAAGGCCTGGGCATGGCGGTCAAGGGATTGAGAGCCCAGGTGGTCTTCTCAACGGTCCTGACGGTTAGAGGGAGTAGGAAATTTTTCCAAATCAACAACTGGCTACGCTGCTGGTGTTGGCAACAGGGTTTTGGATTCTRTGACCATGGAATATGGTTTGAAGATCAGCAACTGGTGGGGAGAGATGGGATTCACCTCACTAAGCAGGGGACGTTTGCCTTTGCCAATAGGTTGGCCAGCCTAGTAAAGAGGGCTTTAAACTAGGTAGGAGGGGGAGGGGATGTCATAGAGACAGGGTAGACAACAAAACACAGGCTGGGTTGGGGGGCCTCCAACGGGTGCATTCAGCTGTGGATGTGCATTCGGGACATGGCTATGGGGGATCCTCTTGCATCCCTCCTGGGAAACCTGCATGCTCAATTACCTCTCTGAAATGCCTGTACACCAATGCAYGCAACATGGGGCACAAACAGGAGGAACTGGAGATCTGGGTGTGGTCGCAGGGCCATGATCTCATTGCAATTACAGAGACATAGAGGGATAGCTCACATGACTGGAATACTGCCATGGATGGCTATGTGCTTTTTAGGAGAGACAGGCCAGGAAGGCGAGGTGGTGGAGTTGCTCTTTATGTGAGAGAGCAACTGGAATGCATTGAGCTCTGCCTAGGCGGAGAGGAGGAGGCAGTTGAGAGCTTATGGGTAAAGATCAAAGGTCAGGCTAGCATGGGACACTGCTGTGGGTGTCTACTACAGGCCACCTGACCAGGAAGAGAAAGTTGATGAGGCCTTCTATAGACAGCTGGAGGTAGCCTCAGGATCACAGGCCCTGGTTCTCATGGGGGACTTCAACCACCCTGACATCTGCTGGAGAGACTACACAGCAAGGCACAAACAGTCCAGGAGGCTCCTGCAGTGCACTGATGATAACTTCTTGTCACAAATGGTGACGCCATTTGCCCACACTTCCTGAGCTTATCTAGGAGGATGTTATGGGAGACAGTGTAGAAAGCCTTGCTGAAGTCAAGGTACACAACGTCCACTGCTCTCCCCTCATCCACCCAGCCAGTCATGCCATCATAGAACGCTATCAGGTTGGTTAAGCAGGATTTCCCCTTGGTGAAGCTATGCTGGCTACTCCTGATCACCTTCTTTTCCTCCATATGTCCAGAGATGACATCCTGAATGAGCTGGTCCATCACCTTACCAGGGATGGAGGTGAGGCTGACTGGCCTATAGTTGCCTGGGTCCTCCTTCTTGCCCTTCTTGAAGACTGGAGTGACACCGGCCTTCTTCCAATCCTCAGGCGCCTCTCCAGTTCTCCAGGACCTTTCAAAGATGATGGAGAGTGGCTTGGAAATAACATGCGCCAGCTCCCTCAATACCCATGGGTGCATCCCATCCAGGCCCATGGATTTGTGGATATCTAGCCTGCCCAGAAGGTCTCTAATCCTTTCCTCCTCAACCAAAGGAAAGTCTTCCCTTCTCCAGATTTTCTCCCTCACATCCAGGCTCTGGGATTCCTGGGGGCTGCCCTTAGCAGTGAAGACTGAAGCAAAGGTGGCATTCAGTAATTCTGCCTTCTCTATATTCCTTGTCACCAGGGCCCCTGCCCCATTCAGTAGTGGGCCCACATTTTCCCTAGCCCTCCTCTTGCTGCTGATGTATTTGAAGAAGCCCTTCCTATTGTCCTTAACATCCCTTGCCAGACTCAATTCCAGCTGGGCCTTAGCCTTCCTAGCAGCGTCTCTACATACTCTGACTGGGCAGATGAGGGGAGAGCAGTGGACGTTGCGTACCTTGACTTCAGCAGGGCTTTTGACATTGTCTCCCATAACATCCTCCTAGATAAGCTCAGGAAGTGTTCATTGGACGAGTGGACAGTGAGGTGGATTGAGAACTGGCTGAAAGGCAGAGCTCAGAGGGTTGTTATCAGTGGTGGGGAGTCTAGTTGGAGGCCTATGGCTAGTGGTGTTCCCTATGGCTCAGGACTGGGTCCCGTCCTGTTCAACTTTTTCATCAATGACCTGAGTGAGGRGACWGAGTGCCTCCTCAGCAAGTTTGMTAATGATACCGAGCTGGAAGGAGTGGCTGAGACACCTGAGGGCTCTGCTGGCATTCAGAGAGACCTGGACAGGCTGGAGAGTTGGGCAGAGAGGAACCTCGTGAGGTTCAACAAGGGCAAGTGCAGAGTTCTGCACCTAGGGAAAAATAACTCCATGCACCAGTACAAGCTGGGGGCTGACCTTCTGGAGAGCAACTCTGCAGAGAAGGACCTGGGAGTGCTGGTGGATGACAAATTGACCATGAGCCAGCAATGTGCCCTTGTGGCCAGGAAGGCCAATGGTCTCCTGGGGTGCATTAGGAAGACTGTTGCCAGCAGGTCGAGGGAGGTGATCCTGCCCCTCTACTYAGCCCTGGGGAGRCCTCATCTCGAGTACTGYRTCCABTTCTGGGCTCCCCAGGACAAGAGAGACATGGAGCTACTGGAGAGAGTCCAGCGTAGGGCTACGAAGATGATCAGAGGGCTGGAGCACCTGCCCTATGAGGAACAGCTGCAAGAGCTGGGTCTGTTTAGCTTGGGGAAGAGAAGACTGAGGGGTGAATCTTATCAATGTGTATAAGTACCTGAAGGGAGGGTGTCAAGGGGACAGGGACAAACTCTTTTCAGTTGCCCCATGTGACAGGACAAGAGGCAATGGGCAGAAATTGAACCACAGGAAGTTCTGCCTGAAGGTGAGGGGGAATTTCTTCCCTGTGAGAGTAACGGAGCACTGGAACAGGTTGCCCAGGGAGGTTGTGGAGTCTCCTTCTCTGGAGATCTTCAAGGCCCACCTGGATGCAATCCTGTCTAACCTGCTCTAGGTGACCCTGCTGAGCAGGGAGGTTGGACTAGATGATCTCCAGAGGTCCCTTCCAAACTTACTGATTCTATGATTGTACGATATTTCTCTCGCTGTGTTTCTGTTATTCTTTAATCTATAGACATGTGTACAGTATGTCTGTGTAATTTAAAATGTATAATTAGCCAAACTAAATTTATCTTGTGACATTTAATAACATTTATAAATACATCTAATCAAGTTCATATATGCCTCTGGGTATTCTAATACAATTGAGCTACTAGAGTTCTCAAGACCTCATTTGGGATACTGGAATTATTAGTACAAAAGCCTTAGCCAACCTTCACAAGTTATAGTTATATATAATTACTAACAAAAAGAAGTACTCAAGCAATACATGCCATAAAACATCTTTTATTAGCAGGAGAACTTTGGCAAAGATACAGAGATACAGCTGTTCTGGAAAGATGTTTTCTTTCCTTAAATAGCTGTAGTTATTACTACTCAATAGAAAGTATAAATATTTTCTTCTTCTGAAAATGGCAGCATACAAACTTCATTTTTATGCTATGTGTATCTAATTGAAAGAATTTTGCAATATCAGATATTAGTTCTGACAGATAAATTCTGTCAAAAAACAGTGGTGGAGGGGATTAGTAAAGTATGACAAATAATGGGATACTGTTCGAAAAATATATAGCTTTTGACCAAGTTAATTATATACTCTTCACTAGTATAGTTTGGTGTTTAAATGCAAGGATGAACTGTCCAAGTAAATTCTGTACTTTACCTACGGAAACTTTCAGCAGCATAGTAAGAATACAAAAATCATTAAAACTAAACACATTTTTCTTCTGCTGTTTTTAAACAATCCCAGTTAAACAGAATTTCTAAATTCACTGATATTCACATCCCATAGAACTCAGCTTTTCTATTTCTGTAACAAGTAAAATGGAAAGAACATTAATAAGGTCTCAAAGTATTCCACGTATTCCATCTTGCTGTGCATATACCGAAGTTAACATTACACAGACAAAACTAGCTAACCTTTTACTCAAGATAAATATTTAGCAGCATAGATCAAGAGCAAAACTGAGGTATCAGTACACATTTTCTGTAAACTTTGATATAATTATACACAACTGAATGTAGTTACGTATCCCATGAATTTAAGGAAATATTTCACATCATTCTGAGATAAAAACAAGTCAGCAGAATTACTCTAATCATAGATCAGAAGACCATATCTTAGATCATATGATCATAGAAATACATTTTCCTTTTACAAAATTCCCCTCCTATAACCACACACATAATTGCATATATCTGGTTCAAAGTATGTACAATATAATAATGGGGAAAATGAGAGCATTTTTATTCTCAAAACTTTCAACTTTACTTTATATTGGATGAAGTTATGCAGGTAAGGTAACATTACTAAACATGAAAGATTATATACAGGTGTTTGCCACAGTAAAAGCTAAAAATGTGTTTACATACACATTTTTGACTCAGTATATATTGCCTATAGAAATTTTTGGCAGCTTATGTTGCAAAAAAGACAAATATAAATTGTTGTATGTTGTGGTGGTATACATGTATGTGCACGTATAATGTCTTTTCCTCTTTTATTCATTCATATCAAAAAGTAAAATCCATTACAATATGTTACTGCAGAGGAAAGGTGAGCAGGAAGATTCAGTAAGAGAGTAACAGTAGCAGTTAGGGGCAGTATTCTGACTACACACTGTTCCAGTATCTTACTTGTTGCAAATTCTATACTCAAAAGGGCATTAAACAATTCGCTGTCAGACTCTCGGGTATGTCAACTTTTTATTTATTTATTTATTTATTGTAGGAAGCAGCAGTCAGATTAGGCATTTGCATTTGATAATTTTACTAAAGCGCTGCTGTCTGTAGAACTGGAAGCCATTCCTTAATTAAGGAAGTGAATACTAAACAGTTTCTCTCAATTTTTTACTACTAAAAGAATCTTTGCTTTTCATAAAAGACTGTACAAGAGAACAAAATAATTAACATGGGTATTAGAGATTAAATTGCAGTAGCCAGATCTCTTTTTTACCAGTTGCTTGCCCGCTTAGTGCTTGTTTTAACAAGTATCCCCCAAAGATATATATTAAATATATGCTTACTAAATAACAATAAACTATTTAAACACTTAAATTAAGTATTGAAATTGCTCTTTGAATCCTGTAATGCATATTTTATTCCTCTAATATAGTTTATGATAGCCGGCTGATTTAGATACCAATATTTAAAAATAACCACAGTTAACGTGATAAGGTTTAGAAATACCTGGATATGCAAGATCAGGTTTCTAAAATTATCTTTAAAACATTCTTTAAGTTATCCTAAAAAAATTTATTGCCTGTGAGCTCCATTTTATTACCAATGGGTAGATATTCTCCTCACCATCCCTTCCCCAAGAAACCTGACGACTGAGTGGTCGCCAAAACAGCTAGGATGAAATGTCACATCATAGTGTCATGATAAAAGCAGAGGAAGCCTCAAATTTCCTGTAAAACACTAAGGAAACACAAAAAAATTGAAAAGATTAAACAAGCTAAGAATCAAGTAATGCACCAGCTAACACCTGGCTTCAAAGGAATSGGTATTCCCAGATTCTCGCTAAACTGGACTTCTTGAATGTAAGCTGAGAGCACAATCTGTGATCCTCAACTACACAGCAGCATGAACTTCATCATGAAGGGCAATTGGCAATCTGATGGCTTGACAGTAGGATAAGTTATCATCTCTGCATGACTGAGTTTCTCTCCACTTCTGCCCTTGACCGCTTTTGTAAGTAATGACAGAATTTTTACTGTTTTTTTTAATATCACTGAATAAATCCTTAATGATAGCCAGGACTTCGGTGCAGTAAATACAGTATAAATATGGCAGGAGGGAAGAGGGAGAGGAAGAAGAAATAATTACCCAAGTAGAAACTTGGATAGTGAATTCCTTCAGAGCCCAGTTCCTGAATGCACTACATTTTTTTTTAGTTAAATCTAAAACATTAAAGGTACCAATTCTTCTCTCAGATACATTACTTTGACTATTTCAGCAGCGTAAATCAGTATCAGAGGCAAAGCTTTAATCCTTGGACAAAGCTTAATCCAATACCATACTRGAAAAGTCAACATCTGGCAAAATTATACTAGTGCTTTGTTTTGAAGATCACAATCCAATATACACCACCTAAATACAACAGAAAATACTCAGCAAAAGCTTGATTCTCATATATTTCCGAAATGTTAGCAATATTTTTTTTCCTTTTTGTTTCCTGTAGAATTCTTCAGATTCTTTAAAAATTCTACAGATTTAATATCACAAACATACAAAGGGCATAGATGTGTCCAAAACTCAAAAGTTAGTATACTTGGGCTGTTACCGTGTTTTTGAAACCTCTCTGGGGTCTTTCAAATAAAAGAGTGGGGGTGTGAGAATTGTCATTAATAAAGCAAGAAACAAATACTAAAAAATTCCAGATCTTTGGAATATACAACCATCTAGATCATTATCAACAGGAGTAGGAAGAGCCTGGATTTTTTTTTAAGCAGCACAGTAAGAATTGTATAAAAATCTTAAGTTTTTGTATAAAGTTAGAATATGTTACACAGAATTGTTCACAGTGCTAAACTGGCCTAAGCACCCCAAATAAGGAATGTCCTCCCAAAGTGTTGAGTGAGAAAGTACATTTTGAATCTTAATTGAAATAGTTATCAAAATTAAAAATAGATTATTAAACCTTAATCTACTACTTGGGGAAAAAAAAATCTAAGGCTGTGTATATAAATGGCATTAATTATAATCTGTGCAGTGTCCACGTCTGTGTAAGAGTGCAAAGAGGAGGAATAACAAGTAGTCTGTCACCTAAGAGCAATTATGCTCATCTAAAGTCCTTCTCTGCATTAGATTCTCCCAGAAGTATGAGGGGAGGTAGAAGGGATTAGAAAGGAGAAACAAATCAACCTCATTTGTGTATGCAGACAAAAGAGCACAAAAAACACTATCCAAATTGTAACATTGCCATGACTGAGCTCACGGCACAATCCTCAGAACAGTGTGGCTAGATCAGATGAAAATAACAGAAGAGTGTATAGGCAGAAAAGGAAGCAATAGAGTCCTGTAAGGTATGGTAGTTTCCATGATGTGAATTCAGATACACAAGCTAACGTATTTATGATGGTGCTCCAGAGCTAGAAAAGCATCTCCATTCCTATTACCGTGTCCAAGAGATTTGGAGTTTTCTTTATCTTTCTTTCTTTCTTTCTTTTCTTTTCTTTTTTTTTCTTTTTTTTTTTTTTTTTTTTTTTTTTTTAGAGGAAAAGCAGTAATAATAGTAGCATTGATGCAAAGGCTTTGTCACACTGACGATCGGAGAATATTAGCTGGCTAACACTTACAATGTGTTAGCTGTTCCGGAGAGCAGACATTTCAAAAACACCATTACCARAAGAATGAGTTCTTATTTCAAGCACAGCTCAATATAGAAATGGAATCAAAATTTTTCTCGACTTTGGGTAGTCTTCAAATTTCTCAAGGTACCATCTGCAAAATAAAGATAAAAATCTGATTAGTATTGCATCTTCAAAATGCTGTCAAGGAAATTTAAGTAATTGAACAATACTTTCAAACTATTTGCTGTATTTCTTAGGCTCTAAATAAAAAAAACTGTCTTTAGAACCTACTCTGGATAGAGTATCACACTCATCCTAATGAAATCTAATCTCTAACTACAACAGAACAAAGCTACTGCTGCCAGCAATGGGAAATCATAATAATATAAAATTAAATATAACATAAATATAATATTAAATATCAAATAATAGATGCTGTGAGAGCAGCCAGGGAAGAAATGGCCTGTTGTTGTAAAAGGTATAATGCTATGTATCATATTGTAGAAGCAGAGGTAAAAATAATAGCTAAAGGAATAACACACATGGAATTTTATAAAAACTACATGTGGAAGCAAGAAATATTTTACATACTGAAACAACAGTCTGTTTTGGACTATAAATTATTTGGAGATAATTTGGACTGAATTATCTCCAGTTCCTGTCAGGACATAGATAATCTAGTCAGACACCAGACTAGCCCTACTGCTAATTCCTCTCAAACACCTTCACTATTTTCAAATACAAACAATTTCAAAAGAACACATTTATAGCACTACTAAATATTATTCCTTCTCTGATCATCTTGAGAAATATATTTCCTACCATTTTCAAATATTCCTTGTTCTTCTACTTTAACATAGGAACTAATTTCCCCTCAGTTCCACTAAGGTGCAGGTATTCATATTGACAATAATTGAAAGATAAAGCTGGGATAAACAGAGAAGAAACACTGCCTATAAAACTAAAGCGCTGCTTTTGGTGCTCTGCAGATCTTCGCTTTCACTTTAGGATAACTGTTTGTGCCCTATCTGAACAGTAATACATGCAGGGGAAGCCCTGGGGATCCTTCTGTGGGAGACATGCATTTAATGATCACCTGCAACTGTGGGATACCAGCATTACATTAGTTAAATTCTTCAGTCATTTATTCCAAGTTTTTTCAAACTGAACAGCCAAAAATAAAATACTTCACTTAAATGGATTTGATAGTTTTTAGTTCTGCTTTTTTTGTGCACCTTTTCCATTTTTATGGATTTCTCTTTTAATGCAAATTATTTTATTTAACAACCTTTATCTTTCTATCATTTTCTATAAAGAACTCTGAAAGAGTTCTCTCAAGGCTTAAGATGGAAGGAAACAAACCACAGAATCTGAGCCTTAAGAACACAACATATCTGTTATCATAGCCTGTTATCATTACCTGCAGTTCCTGGAAGGGGAAGTTTTTAAAACAATGGAGCAAAACTACAAAAAACTACCAAAAAAAATCCTACAMAAAAAAAAAAAAAAAAGAAAAAAAAGAAAAAGAAAGAAAGAAAGAGAAAGAAAAGCAAATTCCTACAGTTGGATGCAATAATTCTATACAACAGTGCAGGCTGGGAACTGACTGGCTAGGTAGAAGCTCTACAAGGACACCCTGGTGAACAAGTTGAACCTGAGTCAGTAATGGATCCCTGCAGTTATGAAGGCGAACGAAATACCAGGCTACTTTAGTAAGTTTGGAGCCACTACATTAAGGAAAGCACTTATTTTCCACTATTCAGCAGTTGAAAGGCTGCTCATGAAGAACATGTCCAGTTTAGGTCTCCTAGTCCAACTGAAACATCCAAGAGTGGCAGACAGTCACAAAGGTGGTTAGGTATCTTGAACATGTGATATATGAAGAAAAGGTGAGTAAAACAGGTTTGATCAGCTTCGAGAAGAGAAGATTAAGGTGGAATCTAATTGCAGTCTTCTACCACCTACAAGGAGATTAGAGAGAAGACAGAGCCARGCTCTCCTTGGAGGCACACAGCAAATGTGTGCCTCCACAAGTGGCAGGGGGTACAAGCTGCATCAAGGAAAATTCCAGGTGGACATAAAGAAAGAATTCTTCCTCTTGAGAATGGGAAAGCACTGCATGAGGCTACTCAGAGAGGTGTTGAAGTCTCTATCCTGGGAGACATTCAAAACTCAACTAGATGAGCTATGAGCAAGCTGATCTAGCCTTCAAGTTAGCCCTGGCTGATAACTGGATTGGATGACCTTCAGATATCTCTTCCAAACTAGACYGTTCTATGACTTGGCTGGTAGATAATAAAACAAAGGGAAATGATCCCAGGCAACAACTTGGAAGGTTCAGGTTGGATATTAGGAAAAAATTGTTCATGGAGAGGGTAAGGGAGAACTGGAGCACCCCACAAACAAGGTGAAGGAAAATCTCCGTCTCTGGAGTTTTTTCGAGGCTCTGCTAGACAAGGTCATGTCTATCCTGATAAACTGTTGGCAATGGCAATTTTCAGTCCATTTCCTCCTTAAATTGAGGTTTACTTCTTACGCAGTTGAGCTTCATAGTGAGAACCAAAGCAAGAAGCTGAAAATAACCAAAATCTTTAACACTTAAATTATAAGATTAAGGTATTCAAATTATCTTAAATGTGCTATTCCTTAAGGATAATTCTTCCAAGAAACAAATTTTCCTTCAAACTTGATTCTTCTGTTAACAGAAAAGTCAGCATATGATTACAGTACATTATCAGCCTGATGATTTATTTATAGAATAGAGACTTTATTAAATATCATTTATTAGGCAGAAGAATTATTGTCATGTTTTTTTCTATACACTTGATAGATTTATAGACTGTGACTGTTATGCAAGCCTATAGAATGATTTTTAATCTTTTTTAATGTTACAGAAAGAAGTTTGAGCTTCAAGGGAAAGAGGACTATGGTACATAATCAAGTAAAGCAATTTTCCTACATGAGTCTATAATCAGTTCAGGCCCAGAACAGACTATGTTCATTTAACAAAAAGTAATTATTTTCACCTGATTGTACACTGTGTTCATTTTCGTTATCCTTAATACTACCGCATTGAAATCTTGCATAATTTAATACTATTCAGAGAGTATTCTGTATTATTCAACACTGCAGTAGCCAAGTCTTTCATAAGAATTGTGCCTTATCATGTATGTATGTTACAGAACATTTATAAAACAGAAATGAAGCGTGGCACAGAGACAACAGAAATTTTAAGACACAAATACTTACTGGTGGTGCTGTTTTGCCCGTGAACTCAAGATGAAAAGCGTGCATAATGCAAATGCAAGACTTTGAATGGTGCAGCAGGCAAGTGCAAACCCAAACCATTCCAGGATCTCTCCAAAAAAGTTGGCTCCACTGACATATTCGAACATTCCTCCTAAAAAGCAGGACAGATTTATTCTATTAGCACCTTAATCAAGGAGAGCTTTAAAGCTCTCTCTTACTGGAAGTCTAATACAAGCTATGTCATCCATTTTTCAGTTAATATAATTTTTAAAGGCAGGAGAAATAGTATTTTCAGTTYAAGTTGTGCAAGGAAAAATTACTTATGACCTCATTCTAGAGCACAGATCTTCTCCAGCTCTAATTTTCTTCTTTAAATCATGAAAGAGAAAAGCAGA
Organism: Rhea americana; assembly: GCF_003343005.1. NCBI lineage: Eukaryota > Metazoa > Chordata > Aves > Rheiformes > Rheidae > Rhea > Rhea americana. The sequence continues at coordinate 737,886 of NW_028186427.1, read as the reverse complement.
TTTACTAATATCAGAAGCAATTTCATGCCTCTAYAGATTATTACTTTAAAATAATATCAAACTGGCTCTTCGATCATGAAATCAACCTTTCTAAAATGTAAAATACATCTGGCATTAGTTAGGATACAGTGTTTTATTTCTTCATTCTATTGAAGTACTTCAGAAATTAAGTTAATGTTAAACACAATCCCAACTACTATGAATTAAAGTTGCCATATCTTTTACTGAGGCAAATTTGTTCTCTGGCTTAAAATGTGTTGCTCTTTTGTTCCTGTCTCCAGCTAGGTCTAAAGAAAGCTTACCTTAACTACTTCAATCTTGCCATTCAGTGAAATAAGTGTCTGTGTTAGACATGCTGTACAGCCAAGTATTCATAAATAGTATTTACATCTATTAATGATACAAACCAACCTCAGAGAAACTGCAGAATTTAGAGGTACTGAATTCTGGGCTATTATTTCCTATTCTCATAGTGTGTAAAATGCCTGGAATAGTCTAATGCTTCCAACAGTATCAATAAGGCTTAACCATTCTTTAAGCTTCATAAAAAGTCCTTCCATAATCTGTATCGTAACATGAAGGACAAAACTAATAAAGTCTATTTTCCTTCGGATTTCCATCCTCTCTCCCCTGCATTTTCCTTGCCTTTTCTGATTCCTTGAGATTCATCCCTCTTCAGATATGTGACAACAGTCATGGTGTACACAACTGCTTAAGTATTTAAATGCCTTTTGCCTTTCCCTGGCAGTGGGATTTATTTTTGTTTTTTCTTTTATGTTTTTTCTTTTTTTCTTTTTTTTTTCTCTCTACCCAGCTGCTACATCTCCTGAAAGTGGAATGCTAGGTTAGATCTGTACCACTTTTTAAACTAGAATCAAAACTGACCACGAAATTCAAAGGTTTGTGCAAACCACATGATATCATGTAACTTACTCCTTACGATACTTGGCTTAAGAGAAAAATGTTTCCCAAACTGTGAAATTACTTCTTAACATAGATAACAAACTCCTATTTCTAATCTTATTCCATCATATCTCCCCTAAAATATACGAAGCTTTAGAAAATTCTTCTTTTGTTATATAAGTTTCTGTAATATCTTTTACTCACCTCTCGGTATCTTATAACCATGTTCCCCTGGTTTTCTCAGATTTCTAAGAATATGATCAGAATGAATATTGATTGCCATGCCAATCAACCACCCTAGAAAACCTGAAGAGAAGTATTTAAAACAGTAACTTTAATACACTGAGTTGAAATGCTTGATCAGAAAATGACCTACAGTCACATTTCTTATATTACATATTAGGAAACATATTGTCTCAAAGTAGTATTAATGCAAGCAGTATAAGAAATTCTAGTGATATTATACATAATCACAAATCTATACTGAGCTCTTCTGTCAGTAGAGCTCACAGTAATTAATAGGTCTCTTGATAGGAGCAGTACTGTGAGTATAAACTTTTATTCTTATGTTGCTGACTTATATAAAGGTGTGTATATTCCTCTACCTTCTATATAGAAAATCACCAACATTTTAAACAAAACTGAGAGAATCAACCATTCTGATTCCTACAAAAAGGACATATTTTTCTTCTTTTTCACTAACAATAAGCTAGTTTTCACAGCAGACAACTGCACAATAAAAAGAATAATAAGATACAGTGGATCCAGATGCAAGACTGGCAAAGACAGCATAAGCACGTGCCTACGTAAGTTAGGTTTAGTCTTGCTAAACTTAGTCTTGCTGAGTACTGTGCGTAAGGAGCTCGCATCACATTCCTTTAGTAATGTTCTACAAACAGAGAGAAAAAGGCTGTACTTTTCAAAGACCACAGAAGAGCTTCTGTCTGTCTGTCTCAACTTCAACCAAGTATCATTCCCTTTTCTGCAACCTAAACCCAAAATGTAGTCTAAGACATCCAYGACAGAGACTGAATGCTAAAGGTTTCAGGCTTCAGAGGTAAACAAAGGATTACCAAATCTGTACTGAATTTCACATTTACAGATCTGTCAGCCTGGCAAAATAGTACATCAGTGTGAATACTGTTCATATGACATGAGCCACAGAACAAAGGTAAATTTCARTCATTTGCCACTTGTCAGCTGTGATCCTATTTCTACTGGGTAGAAGCAAAACAAAGTAAAATACTGAACCAGRAAAAAAAATGTATGTTTAGGTTGACATTCTTTTGAAAAGTATGGAAATAGCTTCTGCTTATCTTTGACTTCCTTTGAATATGTTTGGTGACATTAGCAACAGGGAGAAGTTGGAGGTACACAATAAATGTTATATTATCTTGATTACAAAATTATCTGAAACAGCACTAAATTGTGAGAGAATGGAACCAACCTGAATATAACCTAATTGTGAAGACAGATGCGTGAGTAGGCTCTCATGAAATCTTACAACCACCACCACAAAAATGTAAAGTAAAAAAACAGAAGTGAGAATTGGAAAAAGCGATGAGTGTTCTCACAGACAGTAGATAGTTTTCTTCTACCTATTGCTTGCTTTTAAAAAAAGCCAGCCACAACATCCTATTCTAGCCAAGGCCTATGACTACAGAAGCTGAAACCAATATTTTTCTGTTCTAGATTGTTAGCTGTGGGTTCTATCAAAGCAGCTGATCTAATAAATTAACCTCCACAATCCTCAAAGACCCTCAAACAAGCCAAACATCTGATTTCAGACACTCCACACAATCGGTGGAATCCACAATGCAAGATCAGAGACCATTGTTTTTGCTTACTTTCTTTTTTTTTGCATATGCCACTCCTAAATGCTGAGATCCATCCTAAAATTTTAATTTAATACCAATTGGGAAAAGACTGTAAAATTACTGGAACTATTGAGTGACAGAAGCTGCAGTAACGGAAACTACTTTCTCCCTGAAGAGCATGCCACTACTAACAAATTTCATTTGTAAGCATAAACTAAGCTGGAGCTTTGCAGCCTCATTCAGAAAAGCCTTTAATAAGAGTAAATTTTAATTGTTCGAGATATTTGTAAATAAGATGTATGATATTAAGATGTATGTATTATATTAAGGAATTCTAGCTTAAACAGGCCTACACAAACTAGTTGTAAATAAATAGCTAGTCAGAATGATTTCTATCTTGGCTGCATGCTGCTTTGAGGGGAAAAGGAAATAGCTAAAATGCTGTCCCGAACTACAAAAGAGGTAAGATCGCATGAGATCTTACCACACTGTCTGAACAAAATGCTGGGAAAACTATGTTCTTACCATCTAAGTGACTTCTACACAGCACAGACCTTGTGTCAAAAAATCAAAGGGAAAGACGTAGAGACCATTTCTTCTCCAGTTTCAGCTGTAGATAGGCACCTTGTATGAACTGACTGTAAACTTGGAACTACTTCTCCTGTTATCACCTGATACTACTTAGGGTCACATTCATGCCACTGATCTCTATGATTTGAAGTATCAGGCTCTGATACGAGAGTTTCCTATTAGCATCAACAAAGAAACACTTTTTAAAAGGAAAGAAAAAAAAAAGAAAGAAAAACCCAACCCTCTGTAGTGTTTGATGCCGAAATGTTGATTGAATACCAAGTACTGAAAGCCACAGCAAACTTATTTCTTCTGGAATYAGACCCCCAAACTCTGTCTGGCTACACATTCTTCTTCAAAAAASAAAACAAAACAGAAACAAACAACAACAAAAAAATACATACACACAAGAAAAACAAACCCTACTTGCTGCATACTTTGTTCATTTATTAATTCATGTAGTCATTCATGCATTCATTTGGGGACTGTCCATCCTAGAGAAGATTGGCGGGGGGTGGGGGGAAATCTTCTCAATGTGAATAAATATCTGAAGGGAGGGTGTCAAGAGGATGGGGCCAGTCTCTTCTTGTTGGTGCCTAGTGACAAGACAAGAGGCAACAGGCACAAATTGGAACACAATAAGTTCTGCCTGAATATAAGGAAGAATCTCTTTCCTGTGAGAGTGACAGAGCACTGGAACAGGTTGCCCAGAGAGGTTGTAGAGTTTCCAACCCTTGCAGATACTCAAAAGCTGTCTGGACAAAGTTCTGTGCAATGTGCTCTAGGTGACCCTGCTTGAGCAGAGGGTTTGGACTAGATGATCTCTGGAGGTCCCTTTCAGCCTCAACCACTCTGTGATTCCTGCTTATACTGCACTGTTCTTTGATTATCTGAATATATCACCACTGAAATAATATTTAGCAGAAGTTAAAAAACTCTTTTAAAGGTCTGTCTTAGTATTAACAACCAGTGGGCAGCCTGTTCAGGAATAGTTTTATCTAACTTACTATTGAGAATCAAAGTCCTTACAATGAACTCTGGACCTCTGCAGACTAACTTCTGTATCACAAACTTAGCATAGGATGGTGTTACTCTTATCACTATTCATATAAAACTTATTATATAGCACAGAAGGAGATGTAACTATTTTTGATCATAGTCAATTTTATTTAATCAGTTAGGTACCTGGAAAGACCTAACTCATCATTCAGTATAAGCAGGTAAGTTTTGTTTTATTTTTGGTTGCTGCCTTACCATTATTATACTTGGACAGATATCAATAATCTCCCTGACACACACAGGAAGAGCATTGCCTAATTCTTTCCAAAAAGAGATTCAGCCAGTTAAAAGTAGTCAGAATTTATTCCTTCCACACAAGAAATAGAATACAGCTTAGTACATGTAGACAAAAGATCTATTTACACAGTTACTTTCTGAAGAAGTACTGTTGAAAAGTTGGAAATACCTGATATTTTCAGGTATAAAATATCATTATAAAGCTATCATTTTTATATATTCAAAAATGAAACAAAAAATAATGCTTAAAAGTAAATTTGTATTTTGAACTCAGCACTATATTGTGCTTCAATATTCAAATTGTCTGCTTCTCTTAACACTGATGACCATATCAGTTTGCTAATTGTTAGAGAAGAACAGCTGAGCAGTACCTAGAAAAATTATAGGGATGCTATTCATTCAACTAGATGAGAAGTGAATATTACCTCTATTCATACAGTAATTTCAAATAAAGTCTATTCAAGTTACTTTCTTAACAAGCACACAGATTAAATGTAACATCTGAGAAGAATAATCATTTTCTTAAAAGAGGAAATTAGATTTAATTTATCATTAGTTTGAAATGCTATAATAATTTTGTAAAGTGTTATCTGTGTTCTCTATATTTATCATATAGCTGGAAGGTATAAAGCTTAAATCTTAAGTTTGTAAAACAGAATATGAACTACTAAGAACATGTCAGATAGTGCAAAAAGACCACAGCTTGCTTTTATTTCATCAACTGTTAACTGCATTTGAAGTATTTTTTTGTTTTGTTTTTTTTGTTTTTTTTTAAGTTTCCATTGAAAGGAGTCTGGTTCACTGCTCTGAGTTAAATCAACACACCATACACGGGGATTGAGGGAACCACATTAAAATCATATTGCTGCTCCAAATCTATTGCTAGTCTAGATTAAAGGTATTACTTTCCCAGCATTAACTCCTAAAAATCTGAAAATAGACATTCAACATGTATGCTAAGGATCTACAGATGAAAAACAGTTCTTCAAAGCCCTGCACGCTACCAGTTATTTAGCCTCATTCCTTCAAATCGTTTTCACCACAAATTTAGTTTACTTCAACTTCCAGCTACCAGACCTTGTTTGTCTGCTACTTTGAGACACATTTTTATTCCTTACATAACTTCTTATAGACTGAAGGAATAATTTCATAGCAAGAAAACTCATTTGCCAAGGAATGTTATTGTTTTTTTTTTCTTCCTAATCTTCTACTCAATTTTCTTGTCGTTTTGTCCAGAGGTGTAAGGTATTGCCAGATATTTTTGAAAGCTCAGAGCATAGTAGTCCAATTGTTCAGGATGTACCCAGTATACAATAGACCCATTCTGCATCTGAGTGCCCAAAACTGCAAGTACAAACTGCAGGTGTTTGAAGCTGGATGTTTGGAGGTACGTAGCTAGGATATACACAAAGTAGTAGCTATAAATATCCACTATTAATGCTAGAAGTCAAGTTATATTGACCTGCACTACAAAAAAGTTGGAAAGAGTAGAAAAGAGAATTATTGGGCTTGACTGCTTAGGAGTCCTATCATTTTTTTTTTTCCAAATATTTATTGCAATAGTCTCCTTAAAAAAAGCAACTGAGTAACATTACAACAGATGCTATGTATATCAGAAATGTCCAGCTTCTTAATTGTTAAGATATCTTTTTATTGTAGCCTTCTAGCCACAGAGACATCTGCCTTATGCTGAATAGTGCAGGAAGTATATATTAATATATATCTTCCTAACTGGTATTATTTGCCCACACATACACTTAAATTTTCAAAACTGGAGACAGCTATGTTTATGTTTACATCTTTTTGGAAATTCTTGAAATAGAGCATTCACAAAGAAACCCAAAGGAAAACAAAACAAACAAACAAAAAACACAACACACACACTCAGCAAGACTTTCGTTATTAGCTTAAAATCTTTCAGTAAGGAGGATTTGATTTATGCTTCTTGACTCATTGTTTGTTTACAGTGTGGTATTGAGATAACCTTTTAATTATGCACTAAATTAGGACACCAGAAGTCTAAATGTAATATTCCATGTTGCAACAGATTCTTTGTACAATTTGGTCAGGTCCATTAGAACCAAGTTTAAGGAGACAAGAATTTCAAAGATACAGTTGAGTGCCAAGAGAATTTCAAGTATATCCAAGTTTCAGTTCCTACTGAAATCATTCCTTTGTGCCTCAACTTTTCAATTTTTGGAGAATAAACATGTCCTCCAAATCTGTGCCAAAAAAAAAAAAAGAAAAGAAAAAAGAAAAAAAAAGAAAACTATGTTTTTTTTGTTTGTTTGTTTGTTTTGTTTTTTCCCCTAAGCCTGTCTGCTGCTAGTTTCATTTAAGGCCTCCTGGTTCTTGCACTGAATGTACACACGACCCTTATCCACCTTTTTCATACTGGTTGTGGTTCTACAGAATAAACATGGGAATAAGCTCATCTAATATTGAAGCTGTAAGAATAAATCTCAATTCAAAGCTGGAAATATTTTTTATCTTTTTTATTTTACATCTGTGTTACAGTAAACAAGACAAATTTACTTAGAATACGGAACAATTACGATAAAATTATAGAATGTGATTGGAGATATAATCAAAATATAGTAAGCAACCATAAGAAAAAAGTAAACCTTCTACTACTGATGTTCTCATAGCACGTTTTAACTTACCCGCAATGAAAATAGGCTCCTTTAACCAAGWTGAAGGGTATTCTGCATAGTTGCTTAAGCTTCGACCTTGCAAGTACCCATTGTAAACACAGAACAGAAGTGCTAGTACAAAAGTGAAAAATGGTGTTGGCTTTCCTTCCCGGATCAGAAGAGGAAATATGAGTGCCCTATAATGAACAGGGAAAGAAAAGTTACATTAACAAGCAGAAGAGATATTTGTGTCCAAACCTGGAATCCATGCTCTATATCCTGCCTTCTGAACCCTCATTAGTCTTTGATCCCAGTTCAGAGGAATATTTATGCTTCATCACCTAAAAATTTATATTGCTGCCTAATGGGAGTTAAGACCAGGCTTCTCCCTCCCCTTTTGAGATATATATTAAAAAAAAAAATCAAAATTTCTCTAAGGCAATTACTTTGAGCACAGTGATAAAGAAAACTGATGTTAAGCTCAACATTCTCATTTGATCCAAAATTCTAAATGGTACAGTCAAACATTCTGCAGCGAACTTGGTCTTAATCTCTACACAAAATCCATTAGGACTTCCAAGCGCAGAGAGGGAAGGAGGAGAAAAAAAGTCAACCTGTAAAACATTGTAATAGATAAGCCTTCAGTCTAACAGAGACACCTTGCAACTAACCTTTCTATCATCATCCCAAGTAATCTTTAGCTGTACAGAATGTGAAACACTAATAAAGGTGAGCTACTATGAAATCATACAGCTATGTATCTATCTAAATATACACACAAACTATATAAACACTATAAACACATACAAATTAAGTGCATATATATGAAATACATAGACACACACATTATATAAATCCACCCCCACAACTGAGCTGGAACACTAGAACAAATCAAAAGAAAAAAAAATGTGGCTAGACCAGTCAACAGGCCAACAAGATACACCTAATAGAGGGGCACACCTGTGATCTTCTGCATACTGTGGGCGTTTTTGCTGATGTGAATTTGTGAATCTGTCACACTTCATACATTGTGCAATTCAAGTTGCAAAATTTGCAGATCTACTAGATATTTTGATATCCTCAATACCTGCACAGCCCATGTTATCAGTGAAAAATCTGAAATACTCATGCTCTTGGCAGGGAAAAGGGGAAAACACCCCCCCCACATACACACTCGACTGAAGGGACTGAACAGGACTTAATTGATCCATTGATCCAAGTTTCCTTCCTGCCCTGAAAAAAAAAAAAAAAAA
>NW_028186427.1:721395-729409 GCF_003343005.1 Rhea americana | reverse complement strand
ACACACACACACAAAAAAGCACAAAAAGCCCATAACAAAAGTCACTTAAAACATTAACTGCTGGGCATTGAAATCTGTCTACTCTATGAAACCTGTTAAAAACAAATTCACAATTGCCATTCCCTCTGAGAATGGAATCCTGACTGCTTACCTGGAAAATCATGTAAGTAAACAAACAGGCTCCAAACAAACAAACAACAAAAAAAAGCCAAGTGAGGCTTGTGCTCTTCCCCACATAACTAGTCAAGTCCAGATCACCTACTGACTTGGTTAGAATCTATGACAACAGAGCACTTGGATTAAAGTCTGAACATTCTGCAAGTATTTTCCAACTACCCTAGTCTTTCAAAGCAGCCTTTTCAGAGGAAGAAGCAAAACCATAACAAAGCACTCTTGGCTTGGCCAAGTCACCAGGATACCTAATGCATTACTTCCCTCCATCATGGGCTTTTGGAATACTTCTTTCAGTCAAAAGCTGAAGTCTCTAAAAGTAAATACCAGCAGACAACTTGTAACAGCCATTCAATTTTACACTTCCAATTACAGTACCAATCTCTCTGCTGGATTGGTATGGTGACAAAATTATTTGCTGATTATTACCAGTAACTATTGTTAATGGCTCAAAAGGCACAGAATAATATTATTTGAGCTCCAGCTCTCCCAAGTAATTACAGGAAGTACTGGAATGTCATTAAGGGCATAGCAATATGGGCCAGTCAGACCAGGCTTTGCCATTATCTTAATAAATTTTTGAAACATGTAATTACAAAATAGCTCCTGTGTCACAATATTAAAATTACATATTTAATACCAATCTGAACACTCCTTGTTGAAATATCTGCCGTTAAGATTACTTGATCAAGTGATAGCTTAATAGTATGCCAGCACAGTAGTTATGATTGCAGCACATGGAATACAAAAGAAGCATTTTTTATTCTTAATCTAGTGTGCTATATCAATTTCCTAAAGGTGCAACATCACTGCATTGCACATCCAACAACAACAGCTAAATGCTTGCAACATTGTAATTACATATAAGCATGTATATTTTATATCAAAATGTACTTATATACATATATATATACTTATATTACATACATATAATTATGTTTGCAGTATTACAAATTTTTCCCAGCTCACATCAAGACATTAAATCTCTTAAGGAAAAGAAGCACAAAATACTTCAGCTGTGATTATAGCAAACAAATTAGTTACCAGCTGAACTTTAATCCCTGCACTCAGAAAACTCAGAAAAGCAGTCAGGTATCTGTGTCAATAAGCAACCTTGAACAGGCACRGAACTGCACTTCTCCCTGCTCTAGCCACAGACCCCTCACAACAGCGGCAAGCGCCAACACTACAGCTCGAAAATCGCTTTTTCTCCCGAGGGTAAGCCGCCTCCAGCCCTCCGAGCAAGGAAGCGGCCGCGGAAAGAGGCTCGTTCCGGCCCCCGAGAGCAGAAGCTCCGCAAGCACTCGCCGGCTCCCCGCTGCGGGCCCGGGTCCTGCTCGCCCCGGCACGGCGCGCTGCGGCCCGCACCTGTGCGCGTAGTGCACGACGAAGAGCCCCAGCAGGACGCCGTTGGGCAGCTCGGAGACGCGCGCGGCGCCGCTGCAGGCGGCGAGGCCCAGCGGGATGAGGAGCGACGGCAGCTCCTGCAGGAGCCAGGCCGCCCGCGCCGGCAGCAGCCAGCCGAAGCGGCGCGAGGAGTAGCGGCCGTACGGCATGGGGAGGAAGCACAGCAGCAGCGCCGAGCCGGCGCCCAGGGCCACCAGCCCGTAGGAGAGCAGCTCCAGCAGCCGCTGCTCCGCCGGGCCCGACAGGCGCTGCCAGAACCCGCCAGCGCCGCAGGCAGCCCCCATCACCCCCACTGCACCGCTCGCCTCCTCCGCGCCCGCGTCGGGGCCTTCATTCATGCGGCAGCGCCCCCCACGCCCCGCGCAGCAGCGGCCCAATCAGCGCCAGGGCGGGGCGGGGCCGCTCCCCGAGCCCCAGCGCTGTTCCGTCAGCTGTGCCKGCCGGCCAATCGGATGGCGCTAAATTTGCCGCGTGCGGGGGAAGAGCCCTGCTAGCGCGATGATGTCACGGCGGGCACCGACAGACGCAGGCGCACTAGGGTGTCTTTGGTGCTGCGCTGGGTCCGCTCCGCAAGCAAGCAGAATCGGGAGAGCCCTGGCGGCGCTGCTGCGGAGGGCCCGCGCATGCGCGGAGCGGCGACGAGCACGTTGCACGGCGCGGAGCGGCCGTTTGGCCCCTCTCGCGAGCAGTAACCGTCCCCACGGCGTGGCGCGCGTTGGGCCTCGCCAGGCGCCTGGCCACCATGGGCCGCCGAGCGCGCGACCGCCGGCGACAGCAGCAGCAGCAGCAGCGTCAGGAGCGAGGAGGCGACGGCGGCAGTGGGGACCAAGCGGTGAGAGTAGGGCCAGGCCGGGCGGGGAGGCGGCAGCGCCTCGCGGCTGACGGTGCCGGTGTTGCAGGGCTGGGCCGGCGGCTACCCCGAGATCGTGAAGGAGAACGAACTATTCGAGCAGTACTACCGAGAGCTGGGCATCGTGCCGGCCGGCGAGTGGGACGCCTTCATGGCGGCGCTGCGGGAGCCGCTGCCCGCCACGCTGCGCATCACTGGCTACAAGAGGTGAGAGCTGGCACGGCCGCGAGGGCCTGGCCTGGCCGGGCAGGGTGGGGAGCGGCGGAGGGAGACAGCGAGGCGTCCACGCTTGTTGCTGCGCGCTCCTGAAGAGATTTAGCATGCCCTCTCATAGCGGGTTTTTATCTAGTCTTTATCAGAAACCTTCTCTCTTCTTTAGCCATGCTAAAGAGATTCTCCATTGCTTGAAGAATAAGTATTTCAAAGAGCTGCAGGACCTAGAGGTAGATGGCCAAAAAGTTGAAATGCCGCAGTCACTAAGCTGGTAAGTAAACTAAGGTGCCTTGCGGATTCATGTTACCTAGTTTGATGGATTAGTTTGTTCTTTCTTTTTTCCTTCCTTTGCCTCTACTCTTTTTCAGTTGTCCTTTTTTCTTTTCTTATTTTTTTTTTCCTCCAGGTATCCAGAAGAGTTAGCCTGGCACACTAACCTGAGTAGAAAAATCTTACGTAAATCGCCAGAACTGGAAAAGTTTCATCAGTTTCTGGTTAGCGAGACAGAATGTGTAAGTTTAAGGGCAGTTGATTCTGATAGATCTTGATATTTATATATGCTGAGTTTTATTTAAAAACATTATCAAAAAATGACTACYTTTTTTTTCAAAAGCTGATTAACTCAGGAAAATCTGCATGTTTTCCTGTATTGCTGTTGACAGTGATTCATCTTGTACTTCCAGCACATAACTGCAATTATATATATTTAGCCTGAACTAATCTCCGGTTTTGTTTGTGAGTGTGATGATTTGTACCTCTAAAATAGTTACTGTTACTGTTAGAATTAATTACTGTTAGAAAACTGACGTTTGAGTCTTTGGAAAAAAGCGTTTGTACGTATGTATTAAGAATGGATGTTTCTCACTTGTACCTGGTTAAAGCCTGTTCCAAATCTCTTCTGAGTAGCAAATACATCCATAGAATTAATAAAACTACAGTATTTCATCCAGCTGAATTTTCTGGTAACTTTGTATTTATCTCATGTTTATGTTTGGTGTTAAGTGCTAAATTTTTGCTTATTTCTAAGTTTACAGCTATCTTACTGACTACTTTTTATTATACTGTGAAGAATTCTAAAATATGTGTATATTACAGGAGAAATGCTTTCATTTGTGGAATAAAAAAAGGAGTCTTTTGGGCTTTGTTTTTGTTTTTTTAAGGGAAATATCAGTCGTCAGGAAGCTGTTAGTATGATCCCACCTCTGCTGCTTAATGTTAACCCTCATCATAAGGTAAATTTGAAATATACTATATGCTTTTTTCTTAGAAGATACTTTAAGAAAGATACCTAGAGATTATTTCAGCATTTATACAGCTATCATCTTATATATTAGATTAGCTCTAATGTAATGTAATGTATTAAATTAGATCTTATGTATTAGTGTGTTTCACGCTTTCTGTGTGTAGACAACAGTAGATAACTATTTCAGATCATAGGTACATTATCAAAGGAACAGCTGCTTTTTTAACAATTTAATGTCACATAAGAAATACTCAGTTTTGAATTAGTTGTATAATCTTACTTTCAATGTGTAATTGCACTTAGTTGTGTATAAGTTAGTTTATTTGTGTTTCAGCTTCTTTTTAAAGAAGAATGACTAAGTATTTTTAACTCTTTGATACCCATCACACTAGGAGTAGTCATCTTTTCCAAATGGTAGTATTCTCTACAAGTTAGTTTTCTTTTTTTATGCCTTTTGAATAATTTGCAACCTTCTGCTCCATAAATCTGTTGGTTGTGAAACACACTTTTGATTGTAGCTAAAGATTATAGGTTGCTGGCTTCTAACTGAGGTGGTCAAGCAATGCATATGATGTTTTCTTACGGCAGATTGTAGGAATGATAATAGCCAATAACCTGTTCTAACTTTAGTGATACCTTAATACACTACATATATTTGCAGAATGCAATTGTTTGCAGTCTGTCAGGTGATCTTACTATTTCAGGCTATGTTAGTCAGCTATTAAAAGTGCTAGGAATTTTTCTTTATTCTAGAATACTGTGCATTAAACCTGGACTGTAGCTATTTCTTGATGGCTGGTCCACCCAATTTGCAAAGGATACAAAAAAAAATTTCTGAGACGTTGATTCAAGCCCCTTGCTATCTTAAGGAGCCAGGTTGTGCACTCCTTCCTTAAAATTTTAAGTTCTAAAACTTCAGACCTGTTCGTGCATATGAAGAAGATAGTTAGATTATTAGGCTTTGTGAAAATTTGTAACCAAGCAAGAGGAATAACTGTAAACTTCCTTACTCAGGAAACAGTGTTAGTTATCAAATTGTTTGCTGTGAAGGTGACTCTCTTAAGTGACTCAATCACAATCAAAGTTTGTGATAAACCAGGGGCAAGAAATATACTAGCAATCAGGTCTTAGTGGCTTGAGAGTGTTGTGTTGCCTGAGGGTGGTTTGAATACTTCTCAGGTGTTTATTCCAGGGATAGTAATAGTTTATGCTGCACTGATTTTTGTGTTGAAATGCAAATATGTAGGGAGAATAGTAATTCATTTTTACTAAATATATATAACCACCTGTCAGATATGCTCCAATTAATTTACTGATAGTTAAGGAAAAATATAGCTTGCTCTTGAAGATAAGTTTAGCGTGTGTATGTGCAGGTATGTGCGTCCTTGTGTCTCAGAATTGCTTGTGAGCTAATAAAAGGACCATGTCCCTGTGTCTATGTTCACATTTCTCTTTAAATTTAATTTTGTCAGCTGATGCATTTGTTCTCTAAAAGGTGATAGCGTTTTATATTTTGAACTCTGCATTCCTTGATACATATAAAGAGCAGAAGTGTACTTTGTGTTTTTGTAAAGTTTTKTACAGAACAATCATAATTCTGCAATTGTATGCAAAAATATTTAATTTAAACAAGAGCCTATAGTTAATTTTGCAAGGACATTAAAAATAAAAGGTAGATTTTTTTTAACCTTCTGTTTTTTTGTAGATTCTGGATATGTGTGCTGCACCTGGATCTAAGACGGCACAACTTATTGAAATGTTACATGCAGATATGAATGTTCCTTTTCCTAGTAAGTTTGGAAAAAACACCTGAAACTTTTGTGACTTGAGATTTACATTTTTTTTCTTATAGAAGATTATTTTTTTGTATCACAGATAATAACAACTGTATTTAACTGAATTCTCTTAAGTGTTGAGGTTATATGAAATGGGAAAATAAGCATAGAATGCTTTTCAGATTCTTTAAAGATTATACCTAGGTAGTTTCTCACAATTCAGGCAGTGCATGTGCATGCTGTTCTCTAGATCTTGTTTTACTTCTGTCTTTCCCTTGAAACTTTGTGGGCTTCCTTGACTTAGAATAGAGAGATGGATTATATATTTTCACAGTTCAGAATATATTAGCTGTAATCAGAACTTAATTTTTGTGTAATAATTAAGATTATTTAATTAGGTGGTGCCCCAGAAGTGCTTATGTTTTAGTGGTGTCTTGTATACAGGTTACTATATCAATCAGAAAATAAAGGATATCATAGTTATCTTTTTTTAAGCTTCAGAATCTTTACTTGCAGTTAGATGTTCACTGAAAATACTGCCCATTAAAACAATGAAAGCCCACCTCACAGTTTCTGAGGATGTGAGGGAGGGTCGGTTGTTATGCAGTCTCTGCACGTCCGTAGATTTTCTGTCTTTGGGGGCAGTGGAATTTTTTTTCTCTACTGTGAGGGCTTTATTTAGTCTGAGAATGAAAAATAGGAGGGCCTTGCTTGTGTCTTTAGATCAGCTGCACAGAAACTAGAAATCTTGAGACTATTTGACATATCAGTTCAACCTCATGGTGCTTTATTTTATTTTATGTTCAGTAAAACATTCTTTACTTACGACATTCTAAATAAATAAAAAACCCTCTAATAAAAGACTTGTACAAATATGAAGATGAGGCAATAAATGTTTAAAATTATTTCACTATTGAATAGTAAAGCATCTTCCTGATATTTTATGTTTCCAGAGGGTTTTGTAATTGCTAATGATGTTGACAACAAGCGTTGCTATTTGCTGGTTCATCAGGCTAAGAGGTTAAACAGTCCATGTATCATGGTGGTAAATCATGATGCCTCAAGCATCCCTAATCTACAAATAGACATTAATGGAAGAAAAGAGGTACTCTTCTATGACAGGATTTTGTGTGATGTCCCCTGCAGGTAGGTATCTTGCGTGTATATCTTCAGTATACAGATTTTATTGTACTAAGTGAAATACTGAAATTTTGTTACCAAGTTACCCTCTTTGTGTTGCTAAGTGAGATATGATTTATGGTGATTTCTAAAACAGGTGAATCTGTTAAACAGTCTTGGGTAAATCAAATCAAGGTACATTTTTTTTTTTTATTCTAAGTGGTTCTTAAAGTTGGTTAGTTAAAAGGCTATGAATTTTGATCTCCTTACACTCAATATTGAAATACAAAGACAGCTTAGAAGCAAACAATGCAACATACAAAATCTGGTTAATACAGGAGAGGAGATGTTAATTTTTTGCTAATGTAAATGACTGTTACAAAATGAGTTGTATCCACATATAATGCAGATCTGTTCAACCTCTTGTTATAGTGGRGATGGAACCATGAGGAAAAACATTGATGTATGGAAGAAGTGGACTACACAAAATAGTTTGCAGCTCCATGGGTAAAAATATTTATTATACTTATGCACTCTCTCCTTTTTTTCCCATTTCTTCATACATACAGTTTGAATTACTAGTCAATGGTTGATTTATGTTAATTGATGATGAAAGAGCACTTAGCCTGGTGCAAATGCATAGTAAAAGGCAGTAATTTAAACATAGATAAAAGAATTTAGAACATCTTAATGTATATCGATAACAAGCTAAGAATGCAGTCAGTTACTATGACTCAGCTGCTGTATGATAACTTGTTACTACTTGATAAATTATTCATACCTGCAGCTTTTGTTTTAATTTTAAGTACACAGCTAGGATACAAGCTGATAATGCACTATGGTGATATTTTTCCCAGAAGGCCAATACTAGCTAAGCTATATTGTCATTGTTATTCTTAGTAGTCATATTACTCTTCATTTTAATTCTAGATTTTTGAGAAGAAGAGTAAGAATTTGGGGTTATTTTTTTCAGTTTTGGACACTTGATGAGGCACTGTATAGACCAAAATACAGAATGCTATGCTAAAGTTTATGCAAAAATGTTAATACTTGACCTAATTACTTGACCTAAAAGCTGTAACTGTGTAACAGATGTAATTGTAAATGTCTGCAGTATAGAAATAACTAACTTAGTTTAAAATTTTCTTTAATTTGTGCACTGATGACAGCTGCGGAACTCAGTAGGTGCTAACTCAGTCCAAGGAAAGTAAAGTGTTTTCAGTACCGTTTCACCTG
>NW_028186427.1:661661-721376 GCF_003343005.1 Rhea americana | reverse complement strand
GGAAGTCTTTCTGGTTCCTGGGTGGTATCTGGCTACATCAGGAATGTCTTCTTAGTTTGCAGTTAAGAATTGCAACCCGTGGTGTTGAACAGCTTGCCGAAGGTGGGAGAATGGTATATTCTACATGTTCACTGAATCCTATTGAAAATGAAGCTGTGATTGCATCTCTGCTGGAGAAGAGTCAAGGTATGAGTGTGACCTCGGAGAATATGGGGATATTCTTTTTCTTGGCATGAAAAAAGGATATGTGGATAATAGAGCCAGTAATGAGCATAAAATAGGTAATGTTCCTAATATGCAAAACTAAGGTATTTTGGGGGACATTTTTAGGATTTTATTGGCATTGATACAAGCCATATTCTTAAATGGGCTTAAATCAGGTGTGGGTATAAAACCTGAAGAATTTCTATTGATGATATGCAAAAGACCTCTGTAGAACAATGGGGTTGAGTTTTTATTATCTGGCTTCTACTGGTTGGTTCCACTGATTGGAGTCCTTGTCTGACATTCATTTTTCTTGTGGCTGATACARCTTGGGACCGACCCTAATGCTATTTGCTATAAGGGTGACAAATCTAGAGTAGGCCACAAGCATATATAAGCAGTCTGAGGAATGGTACTGTGCACGAGTGGGTGAGAGTCACTGCTATCTTTAGCGTCCTTTGACCTGCATCTTGGCATCCTTATAATCTTAATATCTTTAAGCCTATGTTTTTCTGTATTTTGGACTTGTATATGAAGGCTTGTATAAGTTGCTGTTAAATCTCCATCATCTGAGATAACAAGAGGTGGCAAATTTGAGATGAGCTGGGACGCTGCACTGCCTCAGTTTGTGATAGTAGGGTTGAGTAGCCCCTGTTTTTGGGTCTGAACAGTGTCCAACTTGTGTTTGGGTCTAGACAGTGTTCTCTGAGCCAGTAACCTGAAGACATCTAATTGGATTTTGCCTGAAAAGTTCCACAGTTTATTAAGTTGAGCTTTGTACTGTGCAGAAGTAGTGGAGCTAGGCTGAATGTGGAAGTAGAATAGCTTGTTCTCTATAATGTTTTCTGTATACTAATCACTGTTCTGGATCCAAGTTATGTTTTAAAACATAATRTTTAAAAATATATGTTTAAAAAGTTTTGTTTTAAAAACTTTTATATTCTTTGGCTTTCAGGTGCCTTAGAACTTGCTGATGTCTCTTCTGAGTTGCCAGGTTTGAAGAGGATGCCAGGAATTACAAAATGGAAGGTATTTGCATGATATTTCTGTAAAGTTCTTGGTCTATACTGGAGTGTTAAATTGGGGAATAGTTTTGAAATGTACAATTTTAAGTCATTAAGTTGAGCTAAAATAATATTAATGTTTTGTTGCTTAGAATTTTAAAGTCTGTATGTTGTAGGGGAGAGGACTAAAATTCTTTCTGATGGTGAGTAAAATACGGCTCATCTCCCTCGTCTGCTTTCTTCTTTGTCCTTTTTCTTTGTTTGCTCTACCTCCTTTACCTTTTTAACATAATTCCCTTCCCTTCTGCATGCAGTTTGTGTCCTGTAGATGGCAACATCATTTCAGCCACTTTGTTCTTCCTTCTCAGTCTTTAGACTCTGTCAGATGATGCGCTTTTGTAGCTGGTCCATTTGAATTATTTCAAGAAAGTAATAGCTTTTACTTCTAAATAAGCTAGAGAAACTGCAGGGATGTGAGTAATCCTAGTATATTAACAAAACCCAGAACCTTTTTTTYCAGGCTTTATTTGATTTCAGTTCTGGAAACAGACTACTAGGGAAGGGCAAAAATAATCCAATCTTCTTTTACTTCTTTTAAGAGTATGAGCAAGAAAAGCAGAAGACCATACTGGTGGCAGGGAAAGAAGTTTTGATTAAATCTTAATTATTAATATGTGCTTTTGCAACACAATTGGTTGTTCTATCTTCTCCCACCATTTCACTACTTCAAACTAAGCTAATGAGCAAGATATGGGGAATAAAGATTTATTTAT
The DNA here is from genome assembly GCF_003343005.1 of Rhea americana. Classification (NCBI taxonomy): domain Eukaryota; kingdom Metazoa; phylum Chordata; class Aves; order Rheiformes; family Rheidae; genus Rhea; species Rhea americana. Next base: position 719,395 of record NW_028186427.1, on the reverse strand, counting down.
GCTCTTCCATTAAAAAGCCAACCTAGAAGCTGGCTGGTTTCTTTCCACTTCTGRTCGAAAAAGTTTAAAATTGTACATTTGTACCTGAAGGATAAATATGAAATAGATAACTGGCTATATGATCTTCATCTTAACTTGTTCGTGAAGTATAAGGCTGTAAAATATGTTCATTGTTAATAGTATATTGTGTTCTGGTGAAGACTTACTTCTGTCATTGCTTTTGAAATATAAATCTCCCTAACAGATGTACTTCAAAAAGTATACTAATAAAATATGTAGGAAGTTTCTAAGACTTTCTTTTCAGCCCTTATTTGCTGCTACAACATTCTTTCAAGCCTTTTGTTTCCTGGAGAAACCTCTGTAGTACTGTTTGACTTAGTGGTTATATTGAATATTCCTGAGTGTCGACTAACTGTAAATCTCTATAAACAACATAAGAAAAATTAAGTTTTGTTCAAGGGACACTGAGGTCCTTGCAAATATACTGTGTCTTCAAGCCAGCTAATGAATGAATTCCAATGACTTCTTTCAGAATCTTGAAAAGACTTTTTGAACTTCAGATACGGTAATTTACTTGTGCAACATTGTTAGCTCTCCCCTTATGAGAGACTAGTGAATTGGCTGACTGAAAGAGGTTAGGATATTCTCTTATCTTGTCACTCCAGTGGTTACACTGTGATGTTAGACTGCTAAACCAAAACTGAACAGATTAGAGCTATTAGACGGTTACTCTGTCACATCCAAAATAGTTTAGACTCATTAGCACTTCTGATTATTTATCAGTCCCACTGTTTGTTTCTCTCAAGCTGAACTTGCAGCTTGCAAAGAAGAACAGTTCAAAATCACAGTCTGTCTTCTCTCCATCTAGCAAAATGACATGTAGTGGGTTTAGACTTGAAATATTAAATCTGGAAGTGCAGTCCGTTCTATTTTGGTAGCAGGAACATGTAAAGGCATGATATTTTAGATGTGATCTGATCATTGGCACTATAGCACAGTTACTAAGAAATACCATACTGCATGATGTTGAAATCTGTGTTTGAACTTTCTTAGCGAAATTATCGTCTAGATAAATCTAAGATTTCAGTTTCCAGTAGGCCACTTAATTGAATCTTTCACAGAAGGTTATATGGAAACCTTTCAGTATACCTGACAATCCTGAAATCACCACTATGGTGGTGCTACTGTTTTTATTTTTTTTTCTGAAAACACTGAATGACCCTTTACTCTAGTCATGAATTTTATGTTTTCTTTCCCACATATCTGCAGGTGTGACTTTCCTTACAGCTCTAACATCCACTATGAAAAGCAGACTTCTAGAGAAGATCATGAAGTTAAAATTTTTCCTATTCTATTTTTCTTCCCTTTGCTATTCTTGCTAAATCAATGTTTGAAATGCCTTGTTTAGCAGTTATGGTTTTAACCTTTTACTTGTACTCTAAAAGAACTAGAAAATACACAGGGATATAGTTCTTCAGCAGCTTTCCTTAAAAACACTTCTGTGAGTTATATAGGGCTGCAACATGGGGCTCTATGCTTACCACGCCATGTTACAATCTTGCATCTTACTAACATAATGAGCAATGTGTCAGATTCCTCATTTCCAGATAACTTGATTCTAGTAGAATACAATCACCCTTCTTCCTTATATATTGCTTGGAAACTACCCCCAGTAGAATGTCACACAGCCAGTCTCATGGAGAAAGAGAAGTGACATATCTCAAATCTGTATAAATTCCGCCACTATCCTTCCCCTTTTGGTTTTTGTGTTTCTGTATATTCTGGAAGTTAACAGTGGTCACTGCAGTTGATCCTGCACTAGTCTTTGCTTGACTGATCACTATTTGATGCATAAAGAGTGGAGTAAAGAGGCATAGCTGGTAAAAATTTTCTGTACTTTAGGTGCACACATGCATTACATACAGGAACAATACATTTGAAAGWACTTAATTTACTGTACCAGAAAATAGCTTCTCTTTTTGGCATCTGAACGTTTTTTTTTGAAAGTATTTTAATTAAAACTTGTAAAAAATGTTGACCCAAATTGTTCATGGTTCTTTTTTTTCCTCCTCTGAAGGTAATGCTGAAAGATGGGCAGTGGTTTGAAGAGTGGAAAGATGTACCTTCCAACAGACAAACACAAATACGTCCCACTATGTTTCCAATAAAAGAGGAAGAGAAGCTAAAAGCAATGAATCTAGAGCGCTGGTAAGTTTTCCCAGAGTAGATTTTATGAATCTTGGATGGTTACCTTTTATGTTGATGGGCAAATTATAGTTAGGAGTTCAAGTTAAGAATGTGTTGCAACATAGACCTATGCTTTTTTTAGTAAATATATTTTTTGGTTGCATCATAGGTAATGACAGCAGACAGTAGTTAGAGTCTAGTGATGTCAGACAAATTATTGGAGGTTGCTTACAAGGAAAAAAAATATGCAAATAGGTCAAATTATTTACAACCGATACAGATAYGTAGGCAAAATTACTAGAAAAGTAGGTAAAACTTGGATCTTTCAGCAGTGTGACTAATTTTCTATGAAAGGTTTTCCACAGCTATTCTAAAAATASAGTGTTTAGAAATGACTCATGAAAGCTCAGAAGAGAATGATGAAATGAGTGTATGGCACTGAGGCAAATTATTTGCCAGAATGCTCCATTTTAGATCTGATTTCTACCTTGACCAATTAATCTGTGCGATCCTATTAGGGATACTTAGTTTACTCTAGAAGTAAATAGAGATGTGATGCATCTAGTACTCTGAAAATCTGAAAGCTGATGATGAACAGATAGCAACCTTTCTTTTTCAAGTCTTAGGATATTGCCTCATCACCAGAACACAGGAGGCTTCTTTGTGGCGGTATTAATAAAAAAATCCCCAATGCCATGGAATAAACGCCAGCCTAAGGTAATTTCTCTTTAAAAAGATAAAATGATAATCTTTTATAACATTTCTAGATTTTTTTTTAAAGTTTTCATAATAGAAATGTAACTACTGCTCTGTATGTACCTTAAGTTATTTTTCAGTGGGTCAGGTAAAAATAAGTTCCTAAATCCCATAAAAACTTTAACAAATCTCCTTTGAAAGTAGGAAAAAGCAATTCTGCAACCACAGTAAAATAGCAAGATAAAAGTTGAACCTAAAATTATGGTTCTGAAAGAATGCAGAAACAGATTAGGTTTGATAGCTAAAGCTGTTACTGCCTTTAGATGTGTGTGTGTGAGTCCCTCAGCTGCAGTTTTTCTACTGTGTTGTAGCAGTAAGCTAACTGATTTCAATGCATCTTACTCTATGGTTGATGGGTCAGGAGTGATTCACTAAAGTCTGGCAGATCCGCAGTAAGAGGAATGGATGTAAAGCTGTAAAGTGTAGCAGTTTCAGCCATCTGACTTGAATTCACTGTTGTCAGTTATCTTTTTTTCTTAACCAACAGGATTTAAAGTTGTCGGGTTTTGTTTGATCTCTTAGATTATTCATATCTTTGAAAAAAAACCTTCTTCTGTGAATCCTTTATGGCTGTTTCTGTTGATTTGATTTGCTTCATTAGAACACGTTATGAGTTAAATTTATGAGACAGTAAGGAAAAAGTATGCACGCAGAAGCAAGCTTCATCTGAATAATTCATGCTATTGTAAATTTCATGCTTTTATACTCTCATGGAAAGTGTGCAGCAGGATGTGTGTGTTATTTTGAGAGCTAGAAGGAGAAGAATTGATCCTGAATTAAAATGGTCTTCTCTGTGAATGCTTGAGCATTTTATAAATGGTACAAGAATACCTTTCTTGGAAAGTCAGTGAGAAATTGTCCAGAGCAATACTACAGGTAAATACAAATTTTGATGGAATCTTGACTTAGAGTATTTCCCTAAATGGATCTTTTAAAGTGTACAAATCAATGAGAATTAAGCGTGTGCAAAGAGAGAACATAGGTACCTCATACTACCAGTTAGACACTACTTTTGCTTTGTTGAAAATACTGATTATAATTTGAAACAGGTTAATCAGAAATTACCACAAAGAACAGGAGATACTGTAGAGACAGCAGCTGGTTCAGATGCTGGTTCTGAAGATATCACTGAAGAGCTGATACTTGCAGAAAATGAAGAGTCTAAGAAAATGCAAAAATTACAGAATTCAGACACTGACGAAAGCAAAAAGGAAGGTGTTTGTGGGTGAGAGGCTATGTCTAAATATTTTTATTGTAACAGCTTCCTAACTGCTGAGTATTCTGTAGTTCTTAAGTTAGTGGATTCATTTAAAAAATGATCAATGAGCAGTTATTGAATATACTCAACTGTCTTGTAGTGCCATGTTTTGTCTTGTATTTCAGAAAATTAGGAGAACAACCACTTCACTTACTATCATTTGCAAAGTTTCTTTAGGCCTTTCTTCTCTGTTAAGGAAACAACTACTTAAAAAAATTAACCTTTGGAAGATCTTTCTGTTACTCCTGCACAAATCTCTGCTTTCTTATATGGGCTTTCTGTTCTCAAGCACTGCTTTCACTTTCTTATTTTAAGAAAAATTGTGGGTAGTGCTGTCTTAGGTAATGAGCACAAGAAAATGCCAGTCTTTATTGCGTATTATCATTATTTGTAAAGAAAGTATTGACTAAGTAAACTAAATCTACTGATTTTAAATCAGACATTTTTACTAAAATTTGGCAATGCTATTTGTTTTTTAGGCCACCGCCATCTAAAAAAATGAAGTTGTTTGGTTTTAAAGAAGACCCATTTGTGTTTCTCCCTGAAGATGATCCATTATTCCCTCCTATCCAGTAAGGAAAAAAAGTTTTTGTTTTAGCAGTAAGAATCCTCATTGTTTGGGGATATTAGTAATTTAGTTCATCACAAAAGATGGGTCTAATTGTTCATATATAAAATGTTTTCCCTAACTTTATGYCAGGCAAATTCTCTTTTCAACACTTAAGTTTTTCTTAAGTGGAGATAGACAACTAAAATAAAATAATCTGGATTCAGTAGGCCACAGAAGATAGCTAGCACTGGAAACTTTCAAATGTATCTTAGTGTCTACGGCAGCTAATATTTTCTGGTATCAGGTGTCTTAGAAATGCTAATACATGTTCTGCAGCTGAAGTGTCAAATGACTGAAGGATTTTGCAGAGATCAMTCCAGGAAGTAGGCTAGTAAGTGTGTTTTGAATATCTGATTTCATTGTTCAGTTGATCAAGCATTAATGAGTATTTTGGTCACAGGAAATTTTATGCATTGGACCCTTCTTTTCCCAAGATGAATTTACTAACTCGAACTCAAGAAGGGAAGAAGAGACAGCTGTACATGGTTTCTAAGGAGCTAAGGAATGTGCTTCTGAACAACAGTGAGAAGATGAAGGTATGATTCATCTCTTCACATTTTCAGAACAGAATTCATAAGCATCACTGGATGCCTCCTCTAACCTTGTTGCACAGCCTGTTGCTAATACAGAGAACTAGACCGCTTTGTTTTTTTTTCTTAGCCTGAATGAATGTTTTCCTCTTTTTCCATCCTCTTCTTAAGAGGTAAAGAATTGTCTCTGATGGATAAGTCTTTGTTTCCAAGATTAAATACAWTTTTTTTTAAATTGGAAGAGGATTTAAGAATAGAGGAAGGGAATATTACTGCTCTTTGTGTTCCTAAATTGTTAAAAGATCTTCAAGTACTTTCACAAGTAATCATAAGTGTACTTTGATACCATTATTTTTATATGAGCCCCTTAATTATGAAAGTATAGTAAGCTCTGAAAGCCTACCAAAAATAAAAAAAACTTCAGTTGAACTAATAGCTGATTCTGTCACACTGGGTCATTATTTAAAAATAATTTGTTATATTTTATGGTGGTATGGTAGATGCATGTGTACTCAGTACAACAATTGAACATTTTAAAAAGTTGTTAAGAAATTGAATGATCATGGCATAAGTAGTAGTTTGTGTGAATTAGAAATTGTTAGAAAATAAATTTACTTTTTCATATGACTTTCAATGGAAAACACCACACAAATCCTAAGGATGTAACTTTAAAATCGTAGAATAATTCAGGTTAAAAGGAGATCATCTAGTCAAACATCRTTTGTGCTCCAAGCAGGGCTAACTTCAAAGCTAGATCAGACRAGGTTCATGGCCTTGTCCAGTTGAGTCTTGAATATTTCCAAGGATATTCAGTACTTCCTTAATACAGAGAAGATGAGTAAATATTCAGGATGGGTAAACATTTATCCTTTTATCCTGCTGACAAGAAATGACTACATAATTGACAAGATTTTAAGAAACTGATACATTGTATTAGGCACTAAATCTTTACACAATGGATAGTGTCCTAATATTAAGCATTCTGTATTTTTCAAATCCTGCCTTGATCGACTTTCCCAGAATCACCCAGAAAATTCTTACTAAAATTAAAATTAGATCTTCATAGTTCAGTGTCCTCATTTTAAGGCCACCACTTCTTCCGTGTTCAATTTTCAACAACATAGAAAAGAATGAAAGTTGTTAATCTTGAGAGGGATCTGTATTTTGGTACTGCAATTTGTTTTCCTCTCTCCCTCTCAACAACTGAATCTTGAACTGCATTGATAATGTAAGCCAATCTAGGTTTTGAATTTTGCCATGAATTTAATTGTGTCCAWCATGAATGAGCATAGATTGCAGCAGAACTATCTTCTTTCCTACCTTTAGTTAAACAATTGAAGCAAAACAAAGTTTCAAAGTGCTAATTTAGAATTTATACTCTTTAATTATCCTTTTTTTGGCTTTATAATTTGCAGGTTATTAACACAGGGATAAAAGTCTGGTCTCGTAACAGTGATGGTGAGCAGTTTGGATGTGCCTTCAGATTAGCACAGGAGGTAATAAAATGGCATTATATTTTCCTATTTGATTTCCTGTAGAACCTAGAATGAATCTGGCAGAAATTTTGTCAGATGAAGGACAATTTGTGTTTTCAGTATACTTTARAATGTGAGAATTGTTTTCTGATATTAGCTAAAGCAGATACTATGTTTAATTCTGTTTTTYCTTTAGAAAGTAGCAATTGCATTTTGAAATGTGTTTGTTTATTTAACAGGGAATATATACTCTATACCCATTCATTCATGCAAGGATTATAAATGTCTGTATAGAAGATGTTAAAATTCTGCTAACCCAGGAGAATCCATTCTTAAGTAAATTTAGCAGTGAAACACAGAAGAAAGTCAAAGATATGGGTAAGCTTTTTGGTTTATGTTTTGACCGAAAGAGCATAATGTAGTATTTTTAAAGACTTCACGAAAGTCTGATCACACAAGCTGTATTCACTAAAAATGTTGGCTAAATCTTTTTTAAACATAGCTGTTAATTAGATCATTAAATATTACAAAAGTCCGGCCTGCTACTAGGCTCTGTAGACCTCTCTGGTCAGCCTTTGAGGTTTATGAACTCCAGAGAACAGGAGACTTGCCAAACCTGTGACTTCTGTGAAGCAATACTGATGAACAAATATTTATGATGCACTACTGATTTTTTGTTCCTGTCAGTGCTCCAATTGAAGCTGTTTTTTGTGGCATCTGCAGTGGTTTCTCATAAACTGTACATATCAAATTTATTCAGATTTGTTTTTTCTTAACTATAGGAGGCCCTGTCTATTCCTCATATTAGATTTTTTTTCCCTTTCCATACAGGATGCTTGTAAAAAWTCAGCCAGCATTTCAGTCTTTATATCATTTTATTTCCAGTCACCACAGTTACTTGTACTTCAATGTTTGATAAGGTAAATAGTGAGGGATAGACTAGCTAAAGAACACTTTTTCTAATATTTGGGCTAGGATGCTCTCATGTTCATTTTACTTAAATAAAGTTCTTTGTTGGCATTGCTGAGAGGATTAATCCACTCTTTGGTTTTGTGTTTTTATTTGCTGTTTTATATTTGTGGCAGTTGTTTATATAAAATGTATATGAATACTTTGGTCTGCAAAAAAAGAAAAAAAAAATGTAATTGTCTACTGTATTCATGTAGAAAATCCCTGCACAGTTGTGACACCATATTGTGTGGCTATGCAAAATTTCTAGTTGTCTTCAACACTTTTAAATTACAGTTATTTTAACATTATACCAAATAAAATGTCCTCCTTATTCCCCCTAGCAATGGGAAGTATAGTTCTGAAGTATGACCCTGATCCTGAGTAAGTAGATGGATTGTTCTTTGTTTATTTACTTCTAAAATTTGGACAAGACTTTCTTTTCACTCAGAAAAACCTAATGGAGGCATAGAGATGCAGTGAGGTCGACAATAAAGTCAGTGCCAGACAGCTTTTTTTCCTATTAATTCTTTGTATATTCTATCTTGCCTGACTACTATCAAAAACAGTTGTAGGATTTAGCCCTGTGAAGGAGAACCAGTAGTTTTGCCTGTCAGGGCTCCACAATRTCACTGCATTTGATTCTTTGTTTCCCTGTTGACTGCAGTTTGGAATAAAGGAAGTTAAACCTCTTTATTTATGAAAAAATGAACTCATTGTTCATTTTTGTTGATGAAGCAATATCAGAAGCCCTTGAGTTCTTTTTAAACATAAACTTAAATCTCACTGCTACTTAAATTAATTTTGAAAATATCAAAACCAGAAATTTGTTATACATGATGCTGAAATTAGTAGCTTCGGGTTTGGGCAGTTTTTTTGCTTGTTTGCTGTAGGTGAGCAAGTACTTGTTCAGATTTTAAAGTTAAGAACAACGTACTTGCATCTTCTAAAATAGGTATAAAAGCATATGCTATTAAGGATTATGCATTTAATTATAAGGATATGGCTATAAAATAATTTTTTAAGGTTAGTTTTATCATAATTAACCTAACATAACTATTTGTTTGTAGAAAACCTGATACCCTTCAGTGTCCCATAGTGCTTTGTGGTTGGCAAGGAAGGACATCACTACGTGCCTTTGTGCCCAAGAATGAGAGACTTCATTACCTGAGGATGATGGGAGTTGAAGTGTTTAAAGCAAAGAGGAAAGAGGAGGAATCGGAAAGTAAAACAGAGGAAGAAGTTCAGTACAAGCAAACACAACTGGAAGAAGGAATGGATGTAGAAGATAAAGAACATGATTTAGTCACAAAAATGGAAGCAGAAACAGGTGAAGAATCTTCCCAAACTCCTGTGGAAAGTAGTTCTATGGAGATAGAAACTAAAACTGAAGATCTAGATCAATTTAGTAAAAATGCCAACAATCATGTAAGCTGGGAAAGCAAAGACTGATACAAGTAGCGCAAATGATTAAGTTTCTGTCACTTAACAGCTTCCATGAGGCTCACATCCAGACTTTYGCCTTTAGCTGGGAAGTTCTTTTTGAAGTTTCATTTGGAATATGAGGTTCTCTTTTTAAAGTTTCACCTATTTTATTTTTTAAAAGAAAACTATAAAGAGATTTCTCTTTGTCTGTCTTGTTTTTACCATTTTCAGCTCTATTACCAATGGGTTTTTGTGTCTGTTGCTGGCAATGGACCGTGCAATAGTAAAATCTGAAGCCTGTCTTGGAAACGGAATAATGATATATACAAATAAATTGCCTATCATACTGGTCCGAATCTTGCGAAGAATCTTTTCAGAATAAAAAAACCTGAAGTTTCATTCAAAAAGTACAAGCTCTAGGAAAGCATTTTTTTTCTCTTAAGACCTCTTACCTCACCTCACCCCCAACCTGAGAATGATACTTGTGTAGGTTTTTTGGTGGATAAGGATGTAAGTGTGCATGTGCAAACAAGTACATTCATAGGATACATCATTAACAACCATTAATATAAAATACTGATTAATGTTTAGTCAGAATAAAACAATGCACAATGTCCTTGTAAAGAAACATACTATGTACGTATGTTTATTCAGAGACTGATGTCCAAGATTATTCTTCAGTGTGGCAAATTCCTCATCAGGGACAGCTCATACCCGAAGATCTATTTAAGAACACTTCCACTGAGCATGCCTCAAACTCTTGTCCAAAATTTGCCTGTTAAAAGTCTGTGACGCTCCCTCAGGCCTACTCCAGTCATCTGTTTCTTTGTCATTTCTTCAAGTGAGAGTCATTTCTTAAATTTTGCAAGATACTTGTTTATAGCTGAAATAATAGTTAAAATAAAATAGATGGTGGTGTATATACTGTTGTAGAGAATATGCTTGAAGGATGTTATTTAGATCTAAGAGAGTGATTCACTTAATGCAACTAAAAAAAATTCARTGACTGTCTCAGAATTTTATAATGTAGATTCCATCCTTTGTGGCTAAACTTCTGCAATACCCTTTGTCATTGTATCAAGTTGACCTGAAAGGAAAGTGACTCATGGTACAAGATAAGTATTATCCTCTAGCAGGACTATGTGCTGCAAATATTTCACAGACTGTGCTGGTTGTCAAACTGAATTTTATGATTCTTATTTTTATTGGTGAGATCCTAATATGGCTTGAATCCATTTGCTGTACCTTCCTACAACAGACTTTTGGATGCCTGTCCTTGAACTACTTCATCAAGAGAAGTATTCCTGAGGGAAAGGTATAAAACTGAAATAATGACATGTCTTCTGAGAAGATGTTAAGTCTCATGCAGTGAAAAAGCATTGGCAGGAGTCACTTACCTCTTGAGAATCCGTAAAAGTAGGTTAATAAAAATTCAGTTCCTGYCCTTGTATTTTGCATTTTGGATACTCTGTCATGTATTTTCAAAACTAAGTTTTGATTCATTCRTTGAATTGATAATTGTGATGGGACAGGTTCTTTTTTGGCAGCTCCATAAGCTGCAGAACAGTGTAGCAGAAAGTTTTTTTGAATTATGTTAAATTCTTAATGGAGAATTTACGGCAGTTCTACGGCAGTTTCACACTTCAAGCATTGTATTTGACATCAATTTTGATATCTTTGCATTTATCCTGAAATAATAGGTATCAAAAAGAGAGGAAGACTTGGAAGATAATTGTAACTTTAAAAGTCCTCTTCAACATCACACAGACTGTACTATTCACCACTGAAGATGGCTAATTCTAATGCAGCCACTAATTTATAGACCTCATTAAAGCATAAAAGTATCAGAGATCGAGTATTAAAATCCTATAGAGAAGATCAGAACTTGTTTTGAGTGATGTCTGCTCTTGCAGYTGTTGGTGCCCTTGAGTATTAGTTTCAAGTTTTGTTTCAGTCAGTGACCGAGGATACAACTCTGTGACAGGTTATTCTTGCAGGAAAACTTGTTGATTCAGATAATTAAGTCAGCAGTAAGMTGACTATAAGAAGTGAGACAATCCTGTTAAGTTTTTTGATCTAGCTCACCACTGAGCCATCACTGGCAGACTGAGTAGGAAACTTTTACCTAAAAACTAGAGAAAAGTTGGGGCTATCATCCTCTATCACCTTAAACAGGTTAGATCAGGTATAACTTAGACTCGTAAGAAAACAGGAGCCCACATCTGCATTCTTTTAAATTCTTTGAGTATTTCTGTTTTCCTGTGATACCTTCTCTTGTTTTTTTGGAGTTTTTTCCTTGGCAAATGCAAATGGAGAATTTGAGTCAAGAAATTGTGAATCTGATTATTTTTGGTGCTGATAAATGGCCTTATTCCACATCTGCAGAAAACCCCAAAGACTGCAGGTGTTTAACAAAAAAAAAAAAAAAAAAAAAGTCTCTCCTAGCTTCCCAGGTTAGTTGTCCTTTGAAACAGGGAACGTTTGTGGTTTTTTTTTTTTTTTTCTCTGATGAGAAATATAGTATGTTCTATTATAGCAAGTAATTCTAAGGATCAGATGCTGAACTGGGTTTGGGCATAATTAACAATATGAAATGAAGACTAAAAAATAATAATGATTTTGTTAAGTCTAAGAATATAAGCCTCTTAAATCTTCAGATTTGAAGTTCATAAACAATCAAGTTCATATAAGCAGGCCCTATTAAATGTTGTGAGAGTTTTTGGTAGTTAACTGCCATTTTTAGCAATGCAGGACTCTAAATGTTTGCATTGATGGCAGGAGTTTTTTCCATAATAGAGGAAACCAGAAGAAGAAATTCTTGCATCTAAGAGCATCCTCTGATTAGGTTATGCTCAGATAGGCCCTTGAGAGGAGCGGCTAGAAACTTCAGCAAATTATCCACTGCCTATCTGAAAAATCTAGAAAGAAAAGGAGGGAAAGCACTGGATACTCTTTGCAGTTTTGCCCTCAATATTTATTTAATGTTAATAGTGTTTTGGAATTTTGTTAGAATTTCAATGATTTAGTTTGCCTCAAAATCAATACACCATGATCTGTTGGTACCTAGATGAATTTCTTAAACATCTGAGTCTTATTAAAAGTCAATGAGGTTTCTCAAAGCATTTACACCCTTCAACATTTCCTGCCTATAAACTTCAAATTTAGTTTTAAGCAGTAAAAGGAACCACTTGAGCTCCTGTAATGATCCATATTCTAAACTGCATGTTTAGGAATTGACATGTTTCTTTCTTCCAATGGGAAAACTCCAGCACAGAAACAAAAGCAGTCGTATTACTGACAGAGTTGAGAACAGCTTGAACACAGTCTTGCAGTGTTTTCTTTCTAGGAGAAATCTTGCGAAGAAACTAAAACAAATGGGTGTGGATAGAATAGCAGGTCTGTTATTTCCAATAAAAGTCCAGGTAAAATTGGCTGATTGTCTTTCTAAGGAAACTACTTACAGTGTCATACGTTTTTGCCTTTTTCTAAAGCATATATTGCAACCTAAACAAAGATAGGCTAGTAAAAATGGGTTTTCAAAAGGGTTCAAATACAGAGCTGTCACAAGACGGTTGTCCCTGTTTGAATGGCTGACGTGGCAGCCTGGAAAATAACTGCAATGCCTAAGTGCACCTCCCTTGCCATGTAAGAACAGCAGAAAACCATGATGATGTTGTAAAGTGCTTGAGAGAGACACTGAAATTCAGCAAGTGGCATGTCGATACTTGCAACACAAGTGCACAGGGCTGGATAAAAACTACCCTAGACTGTGAAGGATTGTTAACTAAAATATAGGAGGCAACCAATTGCTGTATAAAGGAGCTCTGCACTTCTTTAAGGATCCTCCTGCTGTAAGCGCTGGCAAGGGCACATTTCAGTACGGCAGAGGGCAGTTCAGCACTGTTTACTGGGCATTTATACCCATGTAACTTCAAGTGGCTTTCAGTGCCTATCATAGAATCATAGAATCAGTAAGGTTAGAAGGGACCTCTGGAGATCATCTAGTCCAACCTCCCTGCTCAGCAGGGTCACCTAGAGCAGGTTAGACAGGATTGCATCCAGGCAGGCCTTGAAGATCTCCAGAGAAGGAGACTCCACAGCCTCCCTGGGCAACCTGKTCCAGTGCTCTGTCACTCTCACAGGGAAGAAATTCCCCCTCACCTTCAGGCGGAACTTCCTGTGCTTCAGTTTGTTCCCATTGCCTCTTGTCCCGTCACAGGGGACAACTGAAAAGAGTTTGTCCCCGTCCCCTTGACACCCTCCCTTCAGGTATTTATACACACTGATGAGATCCCCCCTCTGTCGTCTCTTCCCGAAGCTAAAGAGGCCCAGCTCTTGCAGCCATTCCTCATAGGACAGATGCTCCAGCCCTCTGATCATCTTCGTAGCCCTACGCTGGATTCTCTCCAGTAGCTCCATGTCTCTCTTGTCCTGGGGAGCCCAGAAGTGGATGCAGTACTCGAGATGAGGCCTCCCCAGGGCTGAGTAGAGGGGCAGGATCACCTCCCTCGACCTGCTGGCAACAGTCTTCCTAATGCACCCCAGGAGACCATTGGCCTTCCTGGCCACAAGGGCACATTGCTGGCTCATGGTCAATTTGTCATCCACCAGCACTCCCAAGTCCTTCTCTGCAGAGTTGCTCTCCAGAAGGTCAGCCCCCAGCTTGTACTGGTGCATGGAGTTATTTYTCCCTAGGTGCAGGACTCTGCWCTTGCCCTTGTAGACCCTCAYGAGGTTCCTCTCTGCCCAGCTCTCCAGCCTGCCCAGGTCTCCCTGTATGGCAGCACAGCCCTTTGGTGTCTCAGCCATTCCTCCCAGCTTGSTATCATCAGCAAACTTGCTGAGGAGGCACTCAGTCCCCTCACTCAGGTCTTTGATGAAGAAGTTGAACAGGATGGGACCCAGTACTGAGCCGTGGGGAACGCCACTAGCCACAGGCCTCCAACTGGACTTTGTGCCACTGATGACAACTCTCTGAGCTCTGCCTTTCAGCCAGTTCTCAATCCACCTCACTGTGCACTCACCTAACCCACACTTGCTGAGCTTATCTAGGAGGATGTTATGGGAGACAGTGTCAAAAGCCCTGCTGAAGTCAAGCTACACAACGTCCACTGCTCTCCCCTCATCTACCCAGCCAGTCACTCCATCAGAGAAGGCTATCAGATTGGTTAAGCAGTATTTCCCCTTGGTGAATCCATGCTGGCTTCTCCTGATCACCTTCTTTTCTTTTTCTTTTTCTTTTTCTTTTCCTCTGTCTGGAGATGACATCCAGAATGAGATGACATCCTATGCTGATACTTGCATCAAAGCCATAAGTAGATTTAATTAGGTGATTTGTTGTTCTGTGTTTCTTAGACTCAAGGATTATTTCTGTACTGCACTCTTGTTTATTTCTTACACTAGCTACTTGAGTTAAATTTTGAAAAAAAAAATCTTATTTCTGCCTTTGGTACTTACATCAAGTTACACCTCATAGCTGTTGGCTACATAAATAGTCCTGTTTTTTCTTTCTTTTTTTTTTTTTAATGAGTTATCCAGGGGAATTTTATGTCGCTCATGGAAAAGAGATGCACTATCGTCTGTATTTATTCTATCTGATGTTTGGCTTCCTTCCGAATAGAACAGTAGAGTAAAACTATTTGATACACGTCTAGCATTTGTAATGTACCATCTGCTGTCATTACTCAGGCAGCCAATATTTTTGTCTTGAGGGTTATGGTAAATGTACAGAAGTCAACACATTTGACAAAAAGAGAATAGCTTAGACAACTCTACAGTGTATTGTTTCTTGATACAATGACGTTTAAAGGGAGTCTCCATGCTTGGAGGTTTTGAAGAATTAGCTAGATGAAGTCATTACTGACTTGATTTAGTGCTGGTGACAGTCCTTCTCTCAACAGGAGGCTGGGCTCAAAACCTCCGGAGGTCGCTTCCAATTGACATCTTCTGTGACTCCAAGGAAGTTCTAAATTAAAAAAAAAAATCAACAGATTTAACCTGCTTTTGAAGCTCTGGTGGAAGATCATAACTGTGCATTTGAAAACAAGCTAATATGGGCTAAGCCTTTTTTGTGGCTTCCGAATGTTTGGTTTCTTATRAACAAATCAATAAGCACAATTCCAACATTTGATGATTAACTGCTCATGTCTAGTTTTTGGGAGCAGATTTAAGGCACTGCCATTTCCTGAAAATGCAAGAAGTACTCAGATCTGCATTTGATTTTGCTTTGAACATACAATATGTACTCAAAGTTGAGCATCTTCAGTTGTTTGCCCTGTATGAGGGAGTAAGCCTGTCTCCCACTCTCCACTAGTGCAGTAAGCATAACGCTCTCAGTACCCAGTGACAGTGAAAACTGGCTGCTTCAGGGAACAATAGTGAGGAGCATATGAAGTCTCTAATAAAGTAGATTTTACTCAGAGATGTCCCCTGAAAAAAAGACTTGATTTTGGGTGCTGATCAGAGCTAAGGCTGAAGAACACCCTGTAAGCAGAAGAGATCCAAGTTAAAATTGTCTGGAGTTGCCTGATATTTACTTCTTGACTTTGCAAGACAAAATCTCAGGAGCTGCCGAATCTGGTAGCCCTACAGAGGTGACACTACTACAGCTTTGTGTTTCCAGTCCAGCCAGTAGTGGGGCTGAGCAGGTATTAGCAACAGGCATGCACACACACACACGCAAAATGCATATATACATACACACATGGCCAGCCACACAGATCAGCACAGACAAAACAGCACCCACACAAACCCAAACAGTCTGAGCCTGTTCCCCTTGCTGACTAATCAAAATRAAAGCACATTAGTAGAAAATGTACAATACAGATCCCTTCAGTAGCTGGTCTTAGGTATGCAGGCTATCCAGCAGCTGGCCCTGGGTGCCTCATGCACACATGTACATATATGCACACACATACATATATACACTCACATGGGTCACTCCACTAGCTGGTCTAGACTTAGGGCTTCATGGTAGCAGACCATCAGACCACCAGTGTCTGTGGTAGTTGACTTGGTTCTCCTGATCCCTCCAGTAGCCAACTATCAGGCCCTCTGATCTCTCCAATCCAGCCCAGCTTCACAGTCACTCTGCTACATGGCTCCTAGGCTTCTTATCCTAATCACTAGCTGGTTCAGCTTGATGTTTGCGAGTGATTGGTACCTCCCCCAAACCAACCACACTGTCCTGCACAATGCAAAAAATGCTCTTCTCCATCATCCTGCAGTGAGCCTCATACCACTGAAGGCAGTAACCCCTTCAACCTGGTGAGTGTCTCTCATTGACTCATTCGGTGGGTGTCACATTTGGACAATGGGGCTGTTTGTCCTCCTGGGGTGGCCCTGAAAGTACTGAGACTTGCTGCTTGTTTCCTCTAATCAGGTTAGTGCAGTTCCTCTGCCTGTCATTGTTCTTCTACTCCTTTGTGTTTAAGCTTTTAATCACATAACCTAACTCCATACAGATCAGGTATTTTGCTGTGCAAGATGCTATCATGTGTACTGCTCCACTGGCTTTGAGGTCTCTGGTATGACTGGCAGGTCTCTCATCTACCCCATGGATTTTATACCAAGATTTCCGCAGGGCCTGGAAGCTCTTTAAAACAATGAGATTTCCAAAACTCTTCATAGAGCAAACAGGAGAGGGAGTTCTAGCCAAAATTCTGCCTCACACCTGTTTGTGCAGATGGTGGGAATCTTAGCTGCCATAAAGGACTGGATGGACCTCCAATTGCTCATTCATTGCATGGAACGTCACACTTACTGCATCTCCCACAGCTCTCAGGAGGTGAGAACTAACTTGCATTCCTCATTTCTCTCCTATCTCAAGCAAATTCTGATGGCAAGTAGTTCCTGCTCATTCCTAACCCCATGATGGTCCTTCCCAAAGATCAGCCCTGGAAATCACTCTGTGGTTGCTCATCCATGCTTTGCTTTGGCAGGAGGTACAACAACCAGGCACTCCCTGCCAAATCACTCCTCAGAAACATAYCCATACTCCTGCTTCACCAGCTCCATTTCCTTTTTTCTCAGGTCTTCAGAAACTCTACTGGGCTTCTGGCCACACTTCTTTCCTCACACTCTTTTTGTGTCTTCCCCACTAGATAATGGGATGTACTCACTGGCCTCTGTATCTCCCTTGTACTGCAGAGCCCAGAACTGGACATAGCACTCCAGATATGGCCTCATCAGTTCTGAGTAGAGGGGGAGGATCACATCCTCCTCTTCTTAAGGCAGCTCAGGATACCATTAGCCTTCTCTGCCAAAAGGGCATGTTGCTGGTTGATGATCAACCTCTTGTCCACCAGCACTCCCAGGTCCTTCTCTGAAGAGCTGCTTTCCAGCAGGTTAGTCCCCAGTCTGTACTGSTGCCTGGGGTTGTTCCTCCCTAGGTGCAGGACTCTGCACTTCCCTTTATTGAACTTCATGAGGTTATTCTCTGCCCACCTTTACAGTCTCTTGAGGTCCCTTTKAATGGCAGCACAGTTTTCTGCTATATCAGCCACTCCTCCCAGGTTTGGATCACCAGCAAACTTGCTGAGGGTGCATTCTGTTCCAGAACCCAGATTATTAATGAATTTAAACAGGATTGGACTCAATATTGACCCCTGTGGTGCGCCATTAGTTATCATATTTCACGTGTGGATCATCTTTAATGTAAAGATATGTACTTTTCCGACTGGAAATACATATGTCAATGCAGAAAGCAGTTGGAACTTGTGAAAATGCCTCATCACCTTCACTCAGAGGACCAATAAATTTTTCTAAAATTATGGATCATGGAGGTAGAAAATATGTTTCTCTGCTCTGTCTGCACTACAGGCTAGAGTCAAAGGGCATGGCTACATCATTTTAAAACAAGGAACAGCTAGAAGCTCACAGATCCATCCAAATACCTATACACATATGTCCTCCGGGCAAAGAGTATTTGAGTGCTTTAAGTGTTGCTGTCTGGTATAATGGATCAACTCTTGGGGACAGTCTCAGAGTGCTAATGAAATCTCAGAGTGCTTCTCATTACCTCGTCTGAGATCTTTTTTGGGTTTCTGAGGGCAGAGTCTGCCTTAATTTGAAATCCTCTTAAATCTACAAGATAGGATTTTGGATAACGGAATTTCTGATCTCAAGGAGAGTAGAATCCAGTAAATTACTTCCCCTTGCCAAAAAAGGGGAAAATCAACCAAAAGAATAACTGACATTTGGATGAATGGAAGATAATATTTTTTCCTTAGGTTTGATCATTACTAAGGCCTTTAGATAGACAAGGTAGCCCAGTATGTGCACCCCTTAGTGTAAGGCCCTAGGAATACCACTAGATATGTCTGAAACAGATTTCCTGTCATGCTGATAAAAAAAAAGCTCTCCGATCTGAGGGGAAAGAATATCTTACTATTTTGATCTTTCATCCTGTCCCACAGATTACAGGCAGAACTGAGTGTYACTGGCCCACAACCAGAAATCTGCTTTTTCTGAGGAAAGCTATTTCTGTCTCCTCTAATATCATTTCTTGTTGTTTGTATGGTATTAAACATTAATCTACAGAAATACTGACTCACCTGAGCTAGAGGACACCTTCTTTGCACTGTTGTTAACATGGAGAAAACAAAAGCCCCCCTCATGTCTTCTAAAATGGTAGAGCATCACTACTACTCTTCTCTAGCTTTATTTACTTCTATGAACATTTTACACCACCTCATY
The DNA here is from genome assembly GCF_003343005.1 of Rhea americana. Taxonomy (NCBI): domain Eukaryota; kingdom Metazoa; phylum Chordata; class Aves; order Rheiformes; family Rheidae; genus Rhea; species Rhea americana. The sequence continues at coordinate 700,510 of NW_028186427.1, read as the reverse complement.
TCACTCAGAGGTCTGCAGTGTCAGTCAATCTGTTCTCAGCTCCTAAACTGTTTTTTGCATAGGTGTAGGTCCTATTGTATTTATAGAAAACCTTTTTTGTTTATGTGTATCTCTATATTCTACGCTTTCTTAGCTTTAAATCTGAGAATTTTTTCAAGTGTAGAAGGATAAGTGCATTCAGCTGGTCTGATTTACACCTTAGTAATATGCCTTCTTTTACATCTTAGTTATTTTTTCTGGAGGAGGAGGGGTGTTTAAACCAATCACTGCAAAATGAGCTATTTTAATTTGAATTTTTGTTATTATAATAAAAAAAAAWTTTGAGTTTGTGAAAAGTGCCATGTTGACAGCCTTGAAGTTAAGTTGATTGTTCCATTATTTCCTGGTTCCTCTCTTTCAGTCTTTTAAAGACATTTAAAGAGAGGAGCTCTTTTCTAACCTCCCATGATCTCACTCTTTTTTTCAGAGTTTTTTTCCACAGTCATAGTCGTCTGAGAATGACTGCTTACAGGTCCGACACAGTGGGAGCCAATTCTCTAGGTAGCCTTAGATGATGCTTATCAGGTTTATCYCATTTAAAGACATCTAACTTATTTTGTTGTATCTAATTTATTTCATTATTCTCAATGCTGTTCTTTCCATGGTCATTGACATCTTTGTCATGATATTATTTTCATGAACAAGCTCATCTTTTTAGAAGGCTGGTTCATCTTTTTAGGCATATTTGTTATTATTACTCTTTAGAGAGGACAGATCCAAAGGAAGTAATATGCAATCCAGCTTGAAATTATCTGCAAATTCTTTTCCCTTGAATATATCAACCAGTGTTTCCTTTAGGTCATTCAACAGGGTAACAACAAACTGTGCGCAATCATTTCTTGTTAGTCTGTAGTTCTCTTGCTAAGTTGCATCTCATTTTGCACTTATTTTTTTCCTTATATGTGTTTATTCTTTTATATTCATCTTTAGTAAACAAGACATTTCCACTTTTTCTATAATTCCTTTTCCTGCTTGAAAGTTCACCAGTGAGATCAGCAACATTGTCAGGAGGCTGGAGCACATGCACTGTGAGGACTGGCTGGGAGAAATGGATTTGTTCAGCCTGGAGAAGAGATGGTAGGGAAGATCTAATTGTTGTTTTCAGGTAAGTAACAGGCGGCTGTAGGAAAGACAAAGCCACTTGTCAATGACAAGTGAAAGAACCAGCTGCAAAGGGCATACATTGCAGCAAGAGAGATGCCTGCCAACATAAGGGAAAAATTCTTCCCCACAAGAGAAGTTGAGCACTGGGGCAGGTTGCCTGGAGAGGTGGTGGATCTCCATCCTTGGAGATTCACAACTTGGCTGGATGAGGACCTGAGTAAGCTGACCTAGCCTGGAAGTTAGCCCTGCTTTGAGCAGGGGATTGGACCAGATGATCTCCACAGGTTGGCTCAGACCTTTACCTTTCTGCAATTCTATGATCACTCCCTGGATGAAAGCCTTTAGGAATGTATGGATGATCAAGGCCAACTGGGAATTTTCTGCTTAATACTGCCTTTAGACATCCTCTGGCAATTTAGATATCTATGTATTACATAGTGACTAGGGGAGCATGTGAGCTTGTGATAATCTCTAGACTGCAATGGTTTAACAGCCACTGGAACCTTCCTGATGTTATATAATACTTCAGTTTTGCTAGTGCTTTTCATTTAATGTCATCCAAGTTCACCCAAACTCAGTGGGGTTTGCCAAAATGCAGTAAGAACAATTTCATTTTTAATTTAACAGTGTCTAAAAGATGACTGAATTGAAACTGTGGACGAAATTGCTAATGTTAGATTGCTACGGCAGAAACAGGCCTTTGCCTTGGCTTTTTGTATAGCCAGAATTATCACTGTGTCAGATTGTCACTTCAATAGGACTGTAAAAAAGTACAAGGCTGGTGAATTGTGTAGTGTTTCAAATTGCTGTGTTCCTAGCTGAAAGATGCTGCAGTACATGTGCGAAGTAATAYGAGACATACATACACAGTTTTGAATTGTTCCTGTTCTGATTAAGTGATGTTCAGCTTATATGTTCAACTGTAAATGTTATATTGTCTCTGGAAGCAGAGGATGCATTATACATAATGATCATGAATTTCAAATAGCGATGGCAGAACAAAGCAAGTTTAGAACATTTTYGTTTCCTTCAGAAACCTGAAACCAGGGGAGGATTATCCGGCTACTAACACAAGAAAGTCCATGATCCCTTTGACTTTGGCCAAGAGACGTTTGTCTGCCAAAACAAGTTCTACTGCAGCACTGTGCCCTGGCTTGAACTCTGATCAGAAGAAGGGATATAAAATATTGTTAATTGATACGTGGTAAAACAAGGAGAGGCAGGAATTTCAGTTTCTCAGTTATCTCATTTCAAAAAGGAAGGTGCTACTGGAACGACAGTCTGTCTGGCACTAGTCCTGGTCAGACTACAGCATGTTTGAAAGARGTTGTGAAATCCTCCTCCTGGAAAGAAATGCTATTGGAAGTTGTTTATAGTGAGCATGTCCAGTTTGCTCTGAGTAGCCTCTGAGACAGTCTCAAAAAAAAAAGGTGTGYGGAAAATAGCAACCGATTTATACACTGATGGGTCTCCTGGAGGTCCCATGTCATGTTGGCCAGTCCCATGGAGATACTTCAGATGTTCTAGAACATCTTAAAGACAGTTAGAGTCTATATTAAGGCAACTGAGTCTCACTTCCCTGTGTGTGGTATTTCAATGTTTAGCCAATATCAGAAACTATTTAGTTAATTTTGATTTTCTTTCTGAAAAAAAAATGGGGAAAGTGGAAAATCTTTTCAAGCAACACTGATGCACCCTTCACTGGAAAAGGGTGAGCTAGAGACAGATCTAGAAAGGTGTGTCAAATAATAATAGCAGTCACTACAACTGAAAAATGATTCATCTGCTTCCTATGGAGAAGGAGTTTATTCTGCTTTTCACATCCAAATAGGATTTGAATCCAGTTCCAATGTTCAGGAAAATTCACCTGATATCTCACTCAAACTCCTTGAATAWTAACTAATTATTTAATGTTTTCCTTAAGGAATTATAGCAGTTCATGGAAGTGGCATGCTTTATTATGAATTGATATTACACAAAAGTTTTGCAAGACTAGAATGAAATGAAATCTTTACTCATGCTGTTACAGAGTTTGCTRTTCCCTCTGAGAAGAAATGATAGGGATAATGTAATACTAACGTTGAAAAATAATTATTTGCACTTTCTAAGGAGTTTAAGCACAGAGTAAAGTACTAATATTTTGTTCTACAGTCTGGCTTGGTACAGCAGTGTGATAATAAATATTTCTATTGACTTCCATGAACTATACATATTGAACATGAGAGCAGAACTTAGTCCAATTCATAGAAAAGCGTATTAAACCAGATTTGATCTGGAAAGATAAACACGAATCAGGGAAAAGAATATTTTCCAATATTCTTTGTCGTATCCTACACATTTACAAAAAGTTAACACAACTTTCTGTCTCCTTAAATTAATTTTATGTCTCTGCTCCAAGGAAGACTAAACTGCTTTTCAGATCAACTCTGAGGTAGGTCCACTAAACAAAGAACACAGAATCATAGAAATAACAAAGTAATTTAAATTGGAAGGAATTTCTGGAGGTCATCTAGTTCTGCCCCTTGTTCTGAGAAGGGCCAATGTCAGGCCCAATAGAAGGGCCTTAATACACAAAAATGAACAGTAGCATAAAGATGCTGATCATAAAAATGAAGTTAAACATCTCAAGGAGCTGGTACAGGTGACATTTACACTTAAATTTATGACTGGAAGCACCAAGCAATGCTTTTAACTATAATTTCCAGGTGAGGTCTGGCGACAGAATTGCTAGAAGGGCTTGGAGATCACTGGAAATCCACTGTTATCTGCTTCCGGAGCCCCACCTTGGAGCTCACAGGCAGAAAGATTAACTCCAGCTCTAGAGTTTCTCACTTCCTTATGGATGGAAAATCAGTACTCCCAGCAACAAATTGCTCTTACACATGGATCATATAAGAGATTACCTAGAAAAGACCTGTCACAAGAAATCAAATATGCAGCCTATTGTTTGCTTAAAGGGGGAGACCATGTCCAACAAACTGCTCAAAAGCACTGTTTCCCAGCACCACTAGGTTGTATATGACATGTCTTCAAGAGCCCCGGATGCTAAAAAGCACTGTAGTTTGAAAGCGACTGGAGGAGAGTGCAGGAGAAGTATTTCCTCAGTGAGTAAAAYCATTGCAAACACCAAATAAAATCCATTTCATTCACAAGGTGCCCTTGCAGTGCTTTCCTCACTGACGGGGGAAAGTAATGCTTGATCAAAAGGTGAATAAATGCTGCCTGTTTATTCTCATACAGACCTGTTCGTTCACAAAGTGAGCTCTGCTTCACAGTACGAAAGAGAAATTAGCTCCGAGTGTGCACACCACCCCTGGAGAAGCTGCCATGGAGTGAACGCTTCTGAGAGAATTGGTGAACTAGATGGGAAGCGGAAACAAAAAGGACATAATACACATACATAACAATACAGGTATATACTCTATATTCAACATATACTAAATATATATATATATATATATATACACAAATAATTTATTGATATACATTCATTTTGTTAAATGTTTGCATTTAAAAATGATTTAGCTTTATAGTATAAATTATATATAATTATATATATAATGTATATACATCGTGTATCTCATGTAATATATAAGTATGTATGTATAAGCACGTTTTTATATATAAATAGCTGTATTTATACATACACATGTATAAATATTGTACTATACTACATATTTTCTATTTTATTATTAATTTATAATAATATATATGCTTAAAATRTTAACAACTTACATTTTTCATATAGTACATTCTATATTCAGTCTGTATGAATATGTATTACATGATATACAACATAATATATATTACAAATATAATATAGACATTAAATACATAGAAACAATTTTAATTTCTCATTGGTACCTGATTTTGGGACAGAGGATTGAAGATAAGCAAAATGTTAAGCATCTGTTTTGTTTTGTTTTATTTTKTTTTTAAATTAAAAAAAAAAAAAAAGTCATCCAGAGAATCATGAGTCAATAAACTTTGTAGCTAACAGAAAGGTTTAGATACTTGTTTGAAAAAAAAAAAAACAGAAAAAACACTTTGTAAAAGCAGTTTTGTAAATGAGCAGATAAGGGAGAATATCATTAATCATTCAGTAGGCTTTGAGGAAGTCCTTTCTAAGCAGCTATAAAAATGCAGAATCTTGTTATGGCTACAAACCTGTCTATGAGACTGAAAACAGAGTTTAAGAAAACAGATATTTAGCATTTTCAGGCTGGCAAAAGATTAGAATCATTAAAACGTTTAAAAACATTAAGCTTCACTAGTTGATCTGTATAAAGTGTTAAATACTGATTTGCAAAGAGGATATTAACAGTAAATTAGCACAGCCTGCAGAGGCTATTTATTTTATTTAAAATCTGTTAGTCTGCTAGACTCGAGTTAAAATCTAGCAGAGTCCAATGACAYGCAAGTAAATGGAGGGCTTTGGCAGGCAGCCCTCCATGGTGAACATGGGAAAAAAGGGCACTGGAGAGAAAACAGAAAACTCTTTGAACAATTTTCAGGGTTTTAAATGGATAAAAACAACATGGTAATGAGCTCTAGGCATCACTACACCCAGCTCAGGCTAGAGCTCTGCTTGATGCACAATTCCATTCAAATAAATTACTGAGATGTCAGGTTGAGGCATAAACTGGAGAAATGAAACAACAATTTTTTTCTCTCAACCTCCCAAAGGTAAGCCAGGCTCTGACCAGATGTGCTCAGGGAAAGAAGACAAGATCCAGCAGCCATAATTTCTAGCATGGGAAATTCTAGTTGGACATGAGGAAAAGATTAAAACCCARGAGAGCAACTGAGTACTGGAACAGGTTGCCTAGCGAGGTGGTGGCATTTCCATCTTAGAAGACATTCAGCCCTCACTTGGATAATGCTCTGAGCAACCTCATCTAGACTTAAAGGTGATCTTTTCTAAAGTAAGGAGTTGAACTAGATAACCTCCACAGGTCCCATTCCGACTCAAATCATTCTCAGTCTCTTACACTGTCCTCTAAGCCATTGGGATGCAGATTTAAATTACTGTCTGGTCCAGCTGGAGAACGCATTTGTACTGACCGCAACATTTCTGCGTTATCTCAAAAATATAAAACAGATGCCTATTTCAAATCTTGGCTAGCAAAAGATAAAACAGTTGCTTTTATTGTACCTCATGAACACAGAGTGGAATTTGCAAGTAATAGTGCAAGATTATGAGGTATCATACATAAATATTATCCTACATTCCTTAGGAGAAGCATTGTATTTTCCTGTATGTCTGTGCAGCATGTTCAGAGTCTGTGGATTGCCTTGCAATAAAGCTACTAGCTAGGTAAAGCTGTCCCACACATAACATAAGATGAAAGCTATGATTCCTTTTTGATTAAGTTTAAGCATGTCAACATTTCCAAAAGGGTCAGTTGCAATAATTAATAAAATCTAAGTTTCTGTGTAAAATTGGAGCATTAGCACCCTTTTTAGTTCTCTTGTGAGGTTGTGCAGAGCTCTGAGACAGTGTGAGAGCCTTCCAGCCTGCTCCACATGGAGCAAAGGCTGAACTCGGAACAAASTCAGAAAAAAGCATGACATCCCCTGAACGATACCTGGCCCCACTGGAGGCCGTAGTTAGCTCCTACTGAGGTCCACAGGGCCACTTTCCAGTTTTTGAAATAATTATGTCCCTTTACATTAAGTAACAGGTTCTTTTTATTGAGTAAAAAGCATACTCTGACTAGTGCTGATAAAATGAATCTTTTTTAAAATTACTTTTGACCCTGAAAATAGAAGACAAAGTGAAACTTTGTCTGAAGACCTTCCTCTGGTCCAATCCCAAGTGTTACACTGTTCAGGAAGGAAGAGACCGAGGTATGAATGGAGGGTGAGGTATTTCCTATGAGCTGGGATTTATCTGTGTGTCACTTTTATGGATTTTTGCCTTACTGCTAGAAAGTCAAAAACAATGAGAAAACACAAGGAAGGTTATAAAGGTGGTTATCTATTTCAGCTGAGTTCATTTTCTTGCTAGCTAGCTGATTTTCTTAACTCACTCCCTGAAACTAGACCTGTCTAGAAAGTAACACCATGGCTTGTTGCTCTGTGTTAACTTGGCTCTCCTTTCCTCTCCTCTTACCCCATTCAAATCCCATCCCTCCACTTCCACCTCACCACAAGCACTCTACTCTCCTCCCCAAAAATCTTTTAGAATGACAATAATAGAAAACCAAGTTATTCTGAACTTCATGTTTCATTTCAACTTCAAAATGAAAATTCATCCTGAATTTAGCTTTTTTCTTTGGTGCTTCTTCCAAGTTTTSCTGTAGTCTGTTGCACATTTCCTTGTGTGCTCATTGGCAGACTTTTCATCATTTCTTTCTGCTTCAGTTTAGCCTTTCCCCTTGCCACACTGATTTGCTCAATCATCTTTCTGCACRCAGACAACAGAACACTTATTTTTGCTCTTTCTTATCCACTAATTGAACTTCTTTCCTACAAAGCATTCCTCTCTCCCATTTTGCAAGACAGATAGGATGTGAGGTAGTGGTTGGCAGGCTCAAAGGAATATTATTTTGAAGAGCAGTTGACCTTTAAGGAGCTAGTGAGAAAAAAGCAGAAATTAGCAGCTCTTCTCTATTTAGTTGGACACACACAACACTGTTTCTGCAGATAGGCTGAACCATTGCTACACTCACTGCCAGAATTGATAAACTCTGTATCTCCGTATCGGAAATTGTCTTGTGATGGGTGATCAGGGAAAAGGGCTTAAKTTCATGAGAACTCCAGAGAAGAAGACAGACGTTTCTAGGCTGGTGCAGTAATCTCCATCGGTTACTACYGTGCACCACTGTTCGGACACATTTCCAAAAGACGGCTGGGCAGGTTTACCAACACCGCAAAAACAGAGGGAGAGTCTGGACAATGGATGTGACTTAGGAAAGTAAGAAGGATATCAGGGATGATAAAGCACAGGGAATGGAGTCATAGCCCAATAGTTCACTGATGTGGCAGCTGGTATGAATTAGGCCTGGCTGAACATTAGTTATAAGGGAGTAGACAAAAATAAGGAGTAATTTAAGGGTAACAAATGGTTGGAGGGGGGCAGGTTGTGCAGGGCAGTGAAGTGACGACCACTTGTTGGGCTGAGCAAAGTTGAATGAGCCAGTCTAGAACTGACCGTGCTCTACTCAGTCTGACAAATTACCTTGCCCAGAATTACTCAAGAGTGACTCAGAAGAGACACCAGGAGAGACACCAGGGAGAACAGAGTTGATTCCGGGAGTACCCAAGCAGAGGGGACACCACTGCACTGACCTACCCATCCTCTCTCCTAGACTATTTTGGTATCCAATCCATTTAGTCTCCACACTGTCAATTTAACCTTAAACCACAACAAMACAGGGAAAAACAAATGAACGCCATGCATTTGCTAAAAACATACCATCACTCAACAGACCACAGCAGCATGAGCCAACAACAAGAACTCAGGGAGGTTACTTTTGACTGCTAGGCCATGCACAGCTGAGAGACGTCAGCTGTGGAATTAGAGAGACGCTTTGTTGTAATGATGTATTGCAAGGGTGAGAACTTGACATTAGAGGAAAAGGATATATATTAGTGTCTATGGATTTTATTGTACTATTAATGGTTCTGATTAAGAATTGGGTTGCTTGGATTATTTTTGTGACTGGCATAATAAGTGGTTGTTGTATTTTGGCAACATCATTACAAAATTAAAGTAAATTCTGATGCTTAGATCCTCATACAAGGTCTGTTCTTCTAGTTGTCCATTACAAAATCATGTGCATAACTAAGGAAGCTGATCAATTTAATTCTAAGGGGTAACCAACAAATGGTATCTCACATTCTTGGAGCCACCTGTCAGGGAGGAGCAAGAATAGGCTGCTCCACAAGGCAGGGCGAGTTGGGAGCTTAGGGTGACAGTAAGGCAGTAAGGGGCAGTGAGCTCAGCCAAAAATGGGTGTGCAGTCACACAGCACTGAAACAAGATGAATGGAGCAGGTACAGTGGTGGTAACCAGGTATAGCCACTAGTCCAATGAATGTCAAGTCTGGAGTGATGAGACAGTCCAAGGTCAAGTAAGGAAGTCAAGTCAGCAAACCAAGATGATGATCAGCAAGACACACAGCCAGGCACAGACGTAGCTGCAACACAGCTCAAGCAAGCACCAAGGGCAAGAGCTGGAGCTTATTTGTCAGACCATCAGCAGATACATTCCTAATTTTTCCTGTGCAAACCATAGGAATAGGATGAGCTTCTAGTAAACACTCCTACAACYGCCATAGTGCTTTCCTTCAAATAGTTCCTTAACATCTGACTGTTAGGCTTAATAAATTTTATTTCTCTTTRGGCTTTAAAAAATCAGTTAATCTCTAAGTCTGTGTAGACTTGGACTAATCAGGGTTATTTGCATAAGAAGAGTTATGCTCTGGCATAAATAGAGTGTGCTCTAGTGCTTGTAGGACTGACCCTCAAGCCATAATTTCTTCCAAGCAAGCCTCACATTTATAGCGCTGTTAAGTAGCAGTGACAATTATGACATCTAAGTTTTTAAAGGGGGGTGGGGGATTTACTCAGAAAGTGAGAGATAAGTGACCTATTCCAACTTGCACTAAAAGAACAGGAAAATTATTATTATTATTAGAAGAGCACTTGGCAAACCTGCCTTTGTAACTATTTTTAAAGCGTTATCTCCAGTGATTTATTTGAAGCCTGCTTGCAATTAGTTATACTTCAGGACTGTCAAAACTTCCTGCAGCTCACTTGCCTACAGTTATAATAAAGGATGAGCATTCCCTTTCACATTTCAATCCCTAGATTTTCTCCATTTTTTTTGAATTGTAATAAAATGACCAGTGTGTAAATGAAAGCCTGCTTACACATCTGCAGCACTTCTAATTATAAAGTGTACCAATATCACTGCAGTGAACCATCCCACTAGAAAGCCCCAACCTGAGGGCTTGTACAGCTCACACATGGGCACAGGCCATGGTTAAACTCATCACTGGAATAACTTTTAAAAGCACTAAAATTCTACTGCAAATTCTCATTTTTTTTCTTTAAATTGACTTAGAAATTTATGAACAGCAGTGGGATTTAGAGACATGTATTTTAAAATTTACCCAGGGCCTTTCAAGTAGTCCAAGGCTTTCATAATGGAGACTGTGTAACAAACTGTTAGTCCATCTGAGCTGTACGCCCTGCAGTTAGCATTCTGCTCAAGAGATAGCAAGGCTTGCAAGTTGCTGAACTAGATTCTAAAGGGATTTTCAAAAGTTTGTTGACTTAAGTCCAAGCCTAGTGTCATGAAATTGCAGAGGATTTAGGTTAGAAGGGACCTCCAGAGGTCATCTGGTCCAATCTTCTGCTCAAAGCACTGCCAAACTTCATAGTTGGATGGGATAATCAGGACTTCATTTAGATAAATTTTGAAAAATCTCAAAGAATAGAGATTCCACCACATCTTTAGGTACCTGTTCCATGGTTAACCACTCTCATGATGAAGAAGTTTTTCCTTCTGTTCAGTTGAAAAGTCCTCAGTTGCTACTTGTGGTCATTCACAGAATCATAGAATCATAGAATCGGTAAGGTTGGAAGGGACCTCTGGAGATCATCTAGTCCAACCTCCCTGCTCAGCAGGGTCACCTAGAGCAGGTTAGACAGGGTTGCATCCAGGTGGGCCTTGAAGATCTCCAGAGAAGGAGACTCCACAGCCTCCCTGGGCAACCTGGTCCAGTGCTCTGTCACTCTCACAGGGAAGAAATTCCCCCTCACCTTCAGGTGGAACTTCCTGTGCTTCAGTTTTTGCCTGTTGCCTTTTGTCCTGTCACATGGGGCAACTGAAAAGAGTTTGTCCCCGTCCCCTTGACACCCTCCCTTCAGGTATTTATACACACTGATGAGATCCCCCCTCTGTTGTCTCTTCCCCAAGCTAAACAGGCCCAGCTCTTGCAGCCATTCCTCATAGGACAGATGCTCCAGCCCCCTGATCATCTTTGTAGCCCTACGCTGGACTCTCTCCAGTAGCTCCAGGTCTCTCTTGTCCTGGGGAGCCCAGAACTGGACGCACTACTCGAGATGAGGCCTCCCCAGGGCTGGGTAGAGGGGCAGGATCACCTCCCTCGACCTGCTGRCAACAGTCTTCCTAATGCACCCCAGGAGAMCATTGGCCTTCCTGGCCACAAGGGCACATTGCTGGCTCATGGTCAATTTGTCATCCACCAGCACTCCCAAGTCCTTCTCTGTACAGCTGCTCTCCAGAAGGTCAGCCCCCAGCTTGTACTGGTGCATGGAGTTATTTTTTCCTAGGTGCAGGACTCTGCTCTTGCCCTTGTTSAACCTCATGAGGTTCCTCTCTGCCCAGCTCTACAGCTTGCCCAGGTGTTTCTGAATGGCAGCACAGCCCTTTGGTGTCTCAGCCATTCCTCCCAGCTTGCTATCATCAGCAAACTTGCTGAGGAGGCACTCAGTCCCCTCACTCAGGTCTTTGATGAAGAAGTTGAACAGGACGGGACCCAGTACTGAGCCGTGGGGGACACCACTAGCCACAGGCCTCCAACTAGACTCCACGCCTCTTTCCATTTCACTCTGAATTTTTGAGAAGATTCTGGCATTGAAGGCTTTGGAAGATTCTTCCCTCTTTCTGCATTTTTTTTTTCAATAGACATAGTACTGTCTTTGTACTAATGGACAAAAGACACTTAAACCTAAGAAATCTTTTTAGTGTAAGGATTGTCAACCACTGGAATAGGTTACCCAGAACAGTTGTGAAGCTTCCATCCTTAGAGATATTCAAAACCTGATGTGACATGACCTGGGACAACCTGCTCTAGCTGACCTTGCTTTGAGCTGAGGAGTAGGACTAGATAATTTCCAGAAGTTCCTCCTAACCTCAACTATTTTGTGACTCCTAGCTCACCTGGGCTCTGGGGTGTGTGGGGGCAGCTTGAACCCTTCTTCCCCTGCTCAAACCTGCCAGGCTTCAGAGTTAGCTTGAACATCTTYATTTATCCCCAAACCCACTGCAGCCTCTGGGGCCCCTCACAGGTAGCAGGAACACCCCTAGCCAACTGCAGGTCTCTCATGTCATGTCCTTTTCCAAGTTCCCTGTYCATACTCTGGATCTTTGTCCCCTGAAATAGCCCACTGACACCCCACAGTAATTAAGTCACTCCACAGGTCCCTTCTGAGATCAGGCACATCTTGCTGGTAAGAGAAGCTGCTCTCAGGGCCTCTGGGAATTAATAAGTATTCATGGCCCTGATGAGCCTCATTCAGGGTTTTCATGCATTCACCCTACCATAGGCCCAGGAACTCCATTTAAGGGCAGCCTTGGGCCTTCAACCCTTGCCTGAGTTACCCTGTAAAAGTACCATTTTCCAGCTCAGCCATGTCCATACCTGGCCATGGACCACAYTAAGCCTGACCTGCAGCCTGACTTCCCAGTTTGACCTCAGCCTTGTCTAGACAGTACGGACCTGGCTGGTGATCACTGGACTGTGTCTGTCCTTGGTTGTCCTCACCAGGCCTCATTTTGACCTGTGGATTGACTTTTGGCTTGACCTCAGACCTGCCCCATCAACATGAACTTGCCTGATGATCTAGACTCTTCCTGGTTGAACCTGGTCTCATATTCAGGACCCGCTCAGGTGCTGTGGTACTGGGTCTTTGGCCCTGGCTGGTAAGGCTTCTGCCCTTCCAGCCATGTTAACATGCTCCATCCTGGCTCCCTGTCCATTGGCAAGCAGCTGGTCCTCACTGCTCCCTGACAGGCTTTTCTTTGATGTGGATTTTACCCTGGTCTTGTGAAGTAATGTAGGAGAAAAAGGCAAAAAGATGAATTTCTTGGTAGTCTTCCAAATTTCTATGCACCCTCTCATTTCTCATTCCTGCCAGTTTGCCTTTATTTTTTTTAATATTCCAGGATTTTATGATGTTCTCTGTCAGAATTTTTCAAAAGAGATCTAGAGCATAAACTGAAGCTTCTCCTTCATGGGGCTGTAATGCTCTTTTCTTTCCAAAGGAGTTTTAACTTTTTCCAGGACTGTGGTTACAGTAACTTATGGCCACCATATGTACTGTCCTGGAAACTGTTCCTGACACTTTCACAGAATCACAGAATAGTTGAGGTTGGAAGGGACCTCTAGAGATCATCTAGTCTAACACCCCTGATCAAGCAGGGTCATCTAGACCATGTTAGGCAGGGCTGCATCCACGCGAGCTTTGAATATCTCCAGAGAAGGAGACTCCACAGCCTCCCTGGGCAACCTGGTCCAGTGCTCTGTCACTCTCACAGGGAAGAAATTCCCCCTCACCTTCAGGTGGAAGGTTCAGTTTTTGCCTGTTGCCTTTTGTCCTGTCACATGGGGCAACTGAAAAGAGTTTAGCTCCATCCCCTTGACACCCTCCCTTCAGGTACTTATACACATTGAAAAGATTCCCCCTCAGGCTTCTCTTCCCCAGGCTRAAGAGGCCCAGCTCTTGCAGCTGTTCCTCATAGGACAGATGCTCCAGCCCTMTKATCATCTTCATAGCCCTACGCTGGACTCTCTCCAGTAGCTCCAGGTCTCTCTTGTCCTGGGGAGCCCAGAACTGGACGCACTACTCGAGATGAGGCCTCCCCAGGGCTGAGTAGAGGGGCAGGATCACCTCCCTCGACCTGCTGGCAACACTCTTCCTAATGCAAAATCCTTTCCATCCTCATCACACGCTCTTCTAGTTACTTTTATGTTTTTTGCTTTCCAGGAAGAATTTGCCATGACTGTTATGGGCAGTATCCAGCTGTCTTTTCAAGAACTGATGCACAAGTTGTAAACAGCTCCTAATACAACCTGATCATATCATCTGTCAGTGCAGTAGATCTCAAGAAATACCTTCTCTCTTCAGGTCACTTCCAACGGTCAGGAACCTTTGAAGTTAGCCCTGCCAGTACAGAAAGAAAAGCAGACATGGCTAGAGATAAAGTTGTCATTTCCATCCCAAGTGCTGACAAGCATGCTAATATGCTAATACACCCTGTTTGTAAAGGACCCCCTAGACACCTGGTACCAAATGTGCTTGCTGAAAGCAGCAAAATTGCTTAACGCTGAAACCAACTGCACTTTCAGTATTATTCCATTTTGCACAGTGTAGAAGATAAATGAGCTGAATCACAACACTATTCAATGTTGAAATGTTAACAGCTGTGCTGCTAGGGCTAGTCACTTTGAATACATTAGCTCTTTGTTTCATCCCTTTGTTTCTCTGAGTGCTCTGTCTGTGCTTGTGAGGGAGGGGTACTTGACAACACAACTTTATTTCAGAATTGATGTTAAATGTGCCTTCACTGAAGGCTTTCCTATCTAGGAATAGTGACACAAAGCATACCAGAGAACAGGGAAGAAATATCCAGATCCTCACACTGGCCTTCTTTGAGTCTACCAGGTAGACAGGGGAATTAAATGTATCCTCCAKAATGGGATCTGTTTTGCAGCAGAATGTGGGCATCAAACGGAAGCCAGTGTGCTGTATTGTGCTATAGCCAGGTGAAAGTCCTTCCCAGAAATGTCATCAAAATCTCAAATATTGGTTTGCAAAAAGTTTGGAGGATGTTGTTAAAACTAAGAAAAGAGGCTTTGGCTGCAGGAATCCAAGAGCAGATCACACTACCAATCACAAAAACCCTGCAATGTGAGACAATTTCAAGTTTGCAAACTTGGCTTTCAAATACAGAGAACTTTCTTGCAGAAGATCCCATCTAACTCTGGCTATTTTGTTTTACCTGATTTCTTTCCTGTTCTCCCTACTGATGGAGATACTTTTTGGTTTTGCATTTTAGGGAAGGAGACATCATGAAAAGCCTGTTAAGCTTTAATTTCTTCAGTAATAGGACAATTATAAGTCACAATCTCAAAACACTATGAGAGATATTTATAGCAGTAGACTAGCAGCTGGCATATGTGTGCAAAATTTTAGTGTGGATATGTTACAGTATCCCAGTGGTACCAGGATAACATCCTAATTAATTTATCACCAGATGTATTTCCCTTCCATCAGCGCCAGTGTAATTAATTTTTGACTTCATATATATGTAAATTTTCAGGTATCTTTCATTCATACTCAGCTGTGCTTTCGATTATGGTTCACATGATTTAATTCTCAAGCATAACATGATGGAAGATACTTTTCTGTATTACAATAAYTTAATTCAATGAGTCTTAAATAATGAAGGCGTATTTCTGAAAGTGTGACATAAGTTGCATAGTTACCAGCTTAATGAATCAGTTAGCATTTAACATATTAGAATAGGCATATTTTTTGCCATAATCTTTTCCCCAAACTTCTGAATAGCAAAGCTGCTAATATATAAATGCCATAGAATCACATAAATATTTAAGTTAGAAGGGACCAATGGAGCTCTCTAATGCAAACTCCACTTTCAAGCAGGACTCACTTCAGAGAAAGATCAGGTTGCTCAGAGCACTGTTAGCTTCAGGGCACAGTCTCAAATCTCCCAGGATGGAGATTCATCACTTCTCTAGGCAACATATTCCAGTGCTTAACTGCTCTCATGGTGAAGAATTTTTTTCCTCTGCCTAACTGGAGTCTTTCTTGCTGCAGCTTRCGTCCATTGCCTCTTGCTCTTCTGCTGTGCATCTCTGAAAAGGGTATTGCTCTGTCTTCTCTGCAATCTCCCTTTAGGTATTGGATGACTGCAGTAAGACGCCCTCACCCTTTTCTTTTTAGGCTGAACAGAGCCTTCTCTCTCAGCCTTTTCTCACATGCTGTGTGTTCCTGGTCCTGAACCCTCTTGGTGGCCCTCACCTGGGCTCRCTCCATAATGTGTCTTGTATAGGAGAGCTCAAAACTGGACACAGCATTCCTGATGTGGCTGCACAAGAATGAAGGGAAGCATCGCTGCCCTTGACCCTTGCTAATGCAGCCAGGCATGTGGATAGCTGTCACCAAGACAAGGGCACACTGTAAAACTTGCTGTCCACCTGTTCTTCCAGGTCCTTTCCTCAGGAGCTGTTAACTGTCCAGCCTACTCTATTGAATTGGACAGCTCCACTCAAAGGACAGGACTTAGTATCTGTTACTGTAGAGATTCATGAAGTAGCTGTTGGCCCATTCTTTCAGCTTGTTCAGGCTCTCCCAAATGTGAGCTTCACCTTTCAGAATATTGACCACTCCTCCCAACTTAGGGGTATTATTAAAATGCTACTAATATAACTAATATGTATATAATGATTAAAGAAATCAGAAAAAAATCTCATCAAAGAGAAGGTATGACCTGTGTTTGTAATGTTATCACACATTCTCAGAACAAAACAATTTTGAGATACAGTCTAAATTTCTCTTAAAGATAGTTTGCTTTCAGTCCCAAGATACATGCTAATTGATGATAGCACAGATTTTGTGCTGCATGCAAAGTCTCAATTGTATTGAGAAACTTCAAAGGGGACTCTTTAGTAAAAATCTATAAATCTTAATGCAAATGGCAAACCAAGAACTCTTCTAAATCACACAGACAATTAGATTTGGTTCTGTTAAATTTCACTGAGTTCTTATAGAGAGGACCTGTGATATACTTCAAATATTTCTGTTAGCAAAACATAAGTAATTTAAAATACATGGGATGACTGAGGAAGAAAACACAAAAATAGTTGACAACAAAAAAAAAAAGAATGTTAAAGGTAGTGGCAAACACTGATTATAAACCACAAAGTCTTCAGAGTGTGAGGAGTGATCTCTGAATTCTCATCCAGCAAAACACAACTGCAATGAATATTTACTTGCCACCTTATTTAGCAGCATGAGCAAAAAGAGCTATTATAAATAAATAATGCCATACTGGTTTCACTGCAGTTATCTTTGTGTTCTATTTTTAAATCAATCACACTGAAAGACAAAGAAATTGTGGAAAAGACCAAGTCAAACATC
The DNA here is from genome assembly GCF_003343005.1 of Rhea americana. NCBI lineage: Eukaryota > Metazoa > Chordata > Aves > Rheiformes > Rheidae > Rhea > Rhea americana. The sequence goes on along the minus strand of NW_028186427.1, from coordinate 683,446 downwards.
TAAATTGTAGTTTCTATTTTTGTGTTAACTGCCATCCTCATTGATTTGCCCAAGGTTTACTAGCACGAGGATGTTGTTGGCAAAATTTGGCAGGTGTCAGAATACCATTTGACTGCTTCTTGAATTAAATGTAGGTTTTAAATGTAAACATATATGATCTGTTTCAAGGTTTCCTTAGTATATCAGTAAAGTTTGGAAGTGATTTATAGGGAGATAAATTTACAAAGGAGAGCAATATAGATTGTCAATAATAAAGTTGTGGCTGGGGAAGGAGTCATGTTCTATCTTTGTTCTATAACTTTATACAATGTCCTACTGGCTGTTCTTGCTGCAGTACCTTGCCTCTGTTCTTTGATATACAAATGAAACATCCTCGCCAATGTAGTTGTGCTGATAGTAGTGAGTGACTTACATTCATCCTATTTGTCCTTGGACCTAGTTTGAAAGCTATGTTATTCTTCAGTGCAAGCAAAACTTTAACTGTGTCACTATCATATTATGAAAACTTTGAGTGTATATTTAGTAACTCATTTGCTCTGCAAAACCAAACCCAGGTCAGAGCCGTATGGTACAGTTTAACTTAATCCAGTGCATATAGAAGGTTGTAAAGAACTTGCAGGATATGGATGCAAGATAGGCTGCATGTTGTCCAGCTAAGCTGAGGAGTTTGATGACCCCAACTTCTCACCACTGACCCCTCACAAGGCAGTTCATGCCCTTATGATATTGCCCAGCCCTCTCTGTTGCTCTATTCCACTTAGATCAGGGTTGCACCCTCCCTGTTGGAATTCGCTTGGAAAGCTGGAGAAAATATATGTCCAGCAGCTTTTCTTCAGTGTCTCTATTGTCATTTTCTGCAAAATGTGATGTATTTTGCAGAAAACATTTAATATAGGTTAGTGCTTGCCAGGTATTGATAGTTAACTAGAAAAGTACATTGTACTAGCAGGTTAGTCTGCTTAATTCTGTCTGTGTCATTCATAGTACACATTGGAAAACCTTCTTAGCCAGAATTTACCTGCTATAGGGAATAGACAAACCTTTTGCACTGATTCTATGCAAATGGTTCCTAATGTCAGTTCAGATAAGCCTTCAGATGCCTATGCTTACCTCACCTCTGCCCATGTATCAATAAAAAGTAAATCCTCAGTACATAGCTCTGTCTGGAAGATAGCTATCCCCTAAAAATCTCACCAATGAGAAAARTATGCTCATAACAGATCATCTTACTTGAGTCAGTAGATAGCCATGCYGATCTTGATGCTGGTATAAAACCAAGACACTATAGCTCCATGTCTGTGTCTGAAAATCTTGAAAAAGGACTAAAATGTGGCAAAGAAAAATCAAGAGATTTGAATGCCAAACACCAGTTAGTTCTGCAATATTTTCTCTGTATAGTCAACATGTCACGATTATATTCTTTAATATTACAAATTCTTGTGGAATGAAGAGTACATACACACCAGTGTACTGTCCAAGATACAGAGATCACTGCTTGGCACTTGTGACTTAGAATATGTTTTTCTAAATTTTCTAAAATAAATACGTATTACACAGTTATATCATGTGGATTTGTTGTACTAGAAATGCTTTGTGATTCTGACCCTGCTACCTATACAAGAAGCTCTATTTTAGGACCTTATGTACTGCTTTGGACTAGGAGAATGGATTGAAAGGGTTTTTTTTTTTTTGAACATAATATAGTGCTGCAATACTAAATAAACAGACCGTATCTATTATTTTTCCTTGGATTTGGGGCTTAGAATGAACAAGACACATCATCTTTGGGAAAGAAAACAAGGGCAAATTCAGGACTTCTTTGACTGCTGGGTGTTTGATTGTTGATTTTTAGGAACAATTTTTAAAGTCACAGAAATGTTTTAGTATATAAATCATAATCTTCTTCCTGGAGATCTTTCAGTGTTCAGGTTTTCACAGCGAGCTTTCTTTCTTTATTATAGGCTTTCTTCATTCAGTGCCCATACTCAGTTGAGTAGCCTTTTTGGACTCAAGAGAGAGTCCTTCAAAAGAATATAACCTAAAACAGCCAAGAAGTAGCCTCCTAATATAAATTTATGACTCCCTAGATGCTAGTTTCAAATTAATTGTTCTGGGGACAGCAGATGGAAAATAATATTCTTGATCATATGTATATAATGAGAGCTGGAGGTGCTGATTTACAAGATCTCATAGGAGTTTTTGGATCGGATAAAGGGGAATGTATGGAAAAGAAATCCCTCACTACTTTGATATCCAGGACCTTCGACAAAACCAAAAACTGACTAAACTATTTTGCTTTGGGTCTGCTTGAGTTTAGAATCTGGGAATGACACCTGACTCTAATATTCTCCTCAGCTGCCAGGAAGATGGAGCAAGGAGGAAGCAGATAACACTTTCTAGGACACAGACAGAAAGGACTTCAAGGATCTTTTTTCATTGAAGCTTCCTCTGCATGACATAAAGGCACCTGGAGCAGTTCTGCAATCAACTCTTGCAGTAGGGGCTATCTAAACTGCTGTCCTTTAACCCTCCTTGTTGCATCTACCTGATTATGACATTCCCCTTTGATTCCTTGTTTTTCTTCTTCCATGAACAGGCTTCTTTTTGCCTGTGTTTTTGTTGTCCACTAATATACTCTCCCACCCCCCTTAGCTCTAGCCTTCTTCCTTTCTCTCACGTATCTTTCCTTTCCCAGTTTTCTCATTCATTTTTTCTAGGCTTATCCATTGCAGAAAAAACAAAGCCTTTTCTTCAGTAATAGCATGCATGCATAAGTTACTGATATAGCCAGACAAAAAAACATGCACTAATTTTCCTAAAATAGATCAACTCTTTTTCTGAATCTCTTAATTAACTCTATTCCTAACAGTCTCCCTTCTTCCCTAGGCAGCAGCACAATCCTTGTGCTCTCTGCTGTCCTCCTTTTCCTTCATTTCCTCCAAGCATGGGCAGCTCTTTCTGTACGTTGGCTCTTCAACAGCAGCACTCTTATTCTTGGTATGGTAGGAACTTCATCCTGCCCTAGTTTATGCAATATATTTTTCCTCCTTTCTGTGCTATTGGTTGCTATAGCTTGTCATATACACCCTGCTCCCCTTCTGCTACTGCTTCAGCACTCCAGATTTTCTGATTTGCCTTTCCTACTGCTCCACAATGCTAAATGATGCAGAGAACCTCCTACAGCCAGAAGGTGGTTGTGATTTTTAGCAATGATGTTTGTGATAACTATTTAAAGCGTACTTAAGAAGACACATAACAAGTAAGTTTGAGGGAAGAAGTAGTAATCCACCTGCTACCTTCCTTCTAGCTAGCCCTTCGATTAGATATTAAGTTAAGGTTCTCAGGAAGATTTAAAACAACCCACTGACAGATACAAGCTAAAAAACAGCAGAGAACGTGATAGTCCCCTCCCCAAGATTTACTACATCCTTGCACTGCTTTTGGGCAGAAGTGTTCTGTGCTGACAAAGGAAGAGCTTAAGAAAAGGAAACAACAAACCTTATGCTTTTCAGTGCTAGACCCCACTACACATTCTCAGCAGCTCCCTCCAGGGACTGAAAATTATTCAATGCCTAACAAAACATGCTAGTTTCTTCTTTCATAAAGGACAACAAAAAATTATATTTATGAAAAAAGCATAAATAAATGACTTGCAATGTTTTCCTCACTTAAAGCTACGTTCTACTGTTGGATGCACAGAATTAATACACAAGGTTTGAGGGGGAAATTATTTGATGCACAATGAATAACACTACTGTCTTATACTGTAAGTATAAAACAGGATGGGATAAATTAGAGTAGAGTCTGTGCATATTTCTGGTAAAAGGCATTTCTTACTGCAATCTAAATTGAGATAAGGCACACCAGGTGGAGATCACAGGTAGTCAGAGTGCTGGACACTTGCTCTGCTACTTGTTCGTTTGCATTCTAATTCCTTCCTTCTTTGTTATTCTTTTGCTCTTCTCCATTGTGTGCAGTTTGAAATCAAACTCTAAACCCCTAAACTCCCTCTAGAGTCTCCACTGCTCTTGTAATATTACCAGAAGCTGCTCAACCATTTTCATTTGGTCCTGTGTTAGACATATAATGGAAAGCGCTTTCAAACATACATCCTTTTTCCTCCAAAGTCAATCAATATTACAATCAATGTTATATCATACTTTCAATTAAAATATTACCACAATGGATATATCTAGAAGGTTTCTAGAATTTCACAGTAAGAAATCTATTACTTTGAATACACAAGTTGGCCAAAATGATTGAATTCTTGAGGCAATGAAAATGATACTGGTGATTTTATTCAGCATGTGTCCATACGATTTTCCATTTCAATTCCACATTTTTTTAATGCTTTTCTTATAATGTTCTGAATGCTATCTTCAGATTTTTTGGAGTCCCTTAAAAACGTTTTTAAGTTGTTCACCAGAAAACTTAAATTTTAATGATTAAATAACAGGAGATTTATATACATCGGAGGTTTCTCAGATACTGGGCTCTAAGTACATACGATGTCTACTGAGTAAAAAGAAAAAAAAGAAGAATCCAGTCATGCAAATCATTTTACAAACCATGTTTCATTTGCTTTAAAAAGTTTTACTCTGTTACTGGCACATCATTTTAAAGTTAAGGAGATAATTTTTTTTAACGTTGCTTTGTCCCTTTCCATCTGTTTGTTTTGCCATTTTGCAGAACTGACAGGTCACATGCTACTGTAGAAGGTACTGGAAGGTTTAGTAAYGGTTCTGCTACCATCAGCCACTCCAGACTTTGGAGTGAGTGGGTTTAAAAAAATCACCTAAACTCCAGTTAACTACACTGGTTTGTTTCTGAACAGCACACCACAATATCAGCATAGATGGTGTATGGTAGCCAGTTGGTTGATTCCACTTAATAATTTTTTCAATGCTAGAACCTTTCATCATCGTAATTCTGTTCCATTTATGAATTAAAGGTCATATATAGAACACAAATAAGGTCTAAATTTAGTCACAGCAGACCACAGTTCCACATAAAGACAAATCTTCAAGTTATGTTGACCTGCTAGGAGACAAAGATAAACAGCACAGCAAACATGTACCTGCAATGCACTGCTTCCCTATTAAATATTAACTGTTTCATTTACATTTAAATGAATTGAGTAGTAATGGATAGACTTTCCAGTACCACTGTTTGGGGCTGCTGTCATGGAAAGAAGCTGCAGACAATGTGGTTCATATGGGGGCTAATGATGCCAACTCAACCTCCACTCAGGTGGCTTCAATGACGATCGGTCTCCAATCTTGAAATATAATCCTCAACAGCTTTTTTTTTTTTCTCTTCCTTTGTAAACACATCTGTTTATAAATAACTTAGGTGTCTCCTTGACATTCATGGTATGTAACTGAAGCTGAAATAGAAAAGGATGGGTGGTGTACAGCACTGAGGAGATGTCATAGTACTTCTGTTTAGCATTTTTGCCAAGTGCCGGTTGCTAATATCAGCCATCAGAGACGGGTGGGGTGACCCACCCATATTTTTCATGGGTCTTCACCAAACTCTTAAATGTTGCTTCAGCTTCCTTACGACTGAATGACTTTTTTGATTTGCCAGCTTTTCTGCAGATACGGCCCTGCACCAAACAAAAGAGAAAACCTTCATTAAACACATGAATATGCAGCTGAAAACCACAGTTGGAAATTTTCAACAAATTGGACAAACAGGCATTCATTTATGGATACCACAAAAGAGTCCCCAAACTGGGGCAAATATGTTATTGGTGATGATTAAAAAAGATATGCAGTAAAGGAGAAAAGACATCTGCTAGGCTATTTTTTCCCAGAGAAGCCATGTGCTGGCACCCTGCCCTGAGCATAGTGAAAAGCCACGGCTGCTCATCTCTGTTGTGTGAGGACCCATTCAAACAAATGAAGGGACCTTTGCCATAAGATGTTTGGAGCATAAGAGTGTTAAATCTTCATGCCTGCATATGATCACGAGTGCAGGCCTGAGCAGAGATCATGGCATTTCTTAACAACCTTATAAACAACTTGCTTCCAAACTCCATCAAAAAACCCTATTTTGTTTACTCCCTCTTCACAACACATTGGTTTGATGATAAATGAAAATGTAAACACTCAAAAATACAGCATCTTTATTAGTTTGGAATTAAATTTTACCTCTAAATGCACAGCAGGATATAATTTCAAATCTCTAGCAATGTAGACATTTAATGAGTTACGAATAGCTTACCTCATTTTGCACATTGGTCCATGGCAATTACCAAGTAACAGAGACACGAGAGAAATACAGCTGCAGATTTATCCTACTCTACAACAATAACACTCTTTAAAGTATTTATGTTTATTGGATTTGTCACATTACAGACATCTATTATAGTCACAAATCTAAAAATTTTTATAAACTGATAGACTGTCCTGAAAACTTTTGTTTCAATAAATAGTATTTGATGAGCAGATACTGTACTACAGTATTACAGTTATTAAGAACCAAATTAATATGTTCTCATTTTTACACTCTTTTGCTGAAAATGCTGGGCCGGGTTGTATTTTTTGCTTCCCATGTTTTGCTGCCAGTTTGGAATGTAAACTGAAAATTGCCATTCTTAATCATATGTAGCAAGTAATAATGAAAAAAGAAATAGGTATGTGGAGGAAAAAAAGGGAAAAAAGAAAAGCAGCAATCGACTGTGTCCTCAGAGTATCAAAATTATTTTTACAGACTAAAATGAATGAGGTTACTTTGCAKCTGGGACAAATCATCTCCTCCTAGAAAGTTGTCACAATATTGCACAGTTATGCTTTTGTGTTCAGCACTGCTATCATTACAATAAAATTATGGCCATAAGAGTTTAAAAAGCTGTTTCCTACTCCTCTTTTAATGAGTAATTTTGATATGTGGTTTCTCTTGTTTCAGAGCCTAGCCTATCTAAAGATTAGGAACAGCTTCTAATTGCCAGACTGGATTTATTCACAGCCAGCTTATTCCCATTTGGTTCTGTGACAACATAGTTCTGTCTTACAGCTATTTTACCATTTGATGTTTTTACTCTCCTTTCCCCTGGCCTCTGTTTATTGGCTATTAGTGTATTGCTTCTTAAATACTCTTCTGCTGGCTAAACAGCAAAGACAACTACCCCATCCCCACACTATTTCAGCAATTAGTGTTTCTCAAATGAGGATGATCTGAATGGTACCTGATTTAACCAATGTAATAAATTTCTCAGTACATGTTCCTTCTTAGTTCTGACAAAAGGAATGATTCCATAAAATGGTAATATTTTTCAAAATCTCACGAGTCTTAGTTCTAACATTGCTTTTCTCTCAAGAATTGCTATTCCAGCTGGGTGTTAAAAATGTAAGACATTCTCATTGGTTAATTATCTTACATATCCTGTAGGAGTATTTTTGTTATTACAAAACACATTTTCTATTTTCTTCGTAAACCAGGCTGCCTTTGGAAGCATACTTAGAGAAAAATAGGAAAAGAAAAAGTCCAACAGCAGGTGAAATCAGCACAAGAAATGATGTTCTCAAAATTTCACCAATGAAGTACCTTTGAAAACAAATATAACTTCATAGACCTACTCCACTACTTAATTTATGGATTAGGTCCATTTGCCATCTCTTGTCTTATACATACGATTTTTTATCTTTTCAGGCTTTGATACCTCTTTGAATTGTTTKCATAGCACCTAGTACAGTATGATCTATGTCTTCCTCAACTTTGTTATAGTACTCACACTACTCTGTACCTAGAAGCAGGATTTTTGTATTAAGATCAACCATCACTCATATTCAATGTCAACTACCTATTGCTTTGAAACAAGGAATGTACCAATATTTTGGCCTTCCAACACTGCAGTGACTATCATGCCATCTAAAATGTAGTTAGAACATATGAAATGAGCATCTTTCCATAGGTATTTCATACTTGTAATTAAGGTAACAAATCATTAAATCTACTTCTAAAGTGCACTCAGGCACCATATGCAGGCTGTATGTAAACTGCATCATCAAAGACTAGCTAACTCTACCAGTTTCCATGTTTGTATTTCCACATACTTATACAGCAGCTACGGGTGGCATGGTTAGCACTGTCTCTTATTAACTGATATCGTGTTGGGTGTTTATAACTTGGATAAAATTTAACCTTGTGGGCTGAAAGTTTCCCTGTTTGGTGCCTCATGTAAATCTGAGGTAGAGAGAAAGAAGTGTGGCATTTCAGTCAAAACAATTCAGATGTTTTTTACACTATACTGGAGTGATATTGACTGTGTTAATGATTTTTAGCAAGTTACCATTCCCACAAAACTTTTCCCAAAGTTAACTAAAAATGATGTTTTGCACATAATTATAAAAGAAAATGTCAGACTGTGATTTTAACAGGCACAGTTACCAGTTCTGACTATAGGATGTTTTCAGGTTGCCACTTAAACATATAGTCACTTTAACTCTGGCCAGGAGACTAGGAGCTGCTGCATATTGCAAATATGATAAATACAGTAAATATGGTATGTAAATACTATACAGCTCATAGCACAGTTGCACATAATTGTATATTGCTTAATCTCTAAACTATACAAGTTGTCACTGTGTCCATGGTAAGAAGGCTAGATCACTTGCAGAGCCAATGTTTTGATGCACCCAGCACCCAGTCAAGAAAGGACATCAAACTGATATCTGAACAAGATGAGAACATACCACAGAAGATTAAGAGCAACAAAGAAAATCCAAGAAAGCTTTTCATAAAGATATTAATGACATCTTTAACTCTAAGAAAGTTGTACCAGCGCTTATTTAAATATTTGCAATACTTTCAGACACTTCTCATAGCTGAAAAAAACTAATTAAAGAATCAGAGAGAACATTTCAGTTTTACTATCTGCTGTAACTTTATGCATGTATCAAGATAGAATTTTAACAAGCCAGAAACATACAAAAGGTGGAAGGAATGCTACAGCATCCAACTGTKTTTACAGAGCAATGCTGAAATGCATGAGGATGCATGTTGCACTGAGCCTTCTCACTCATCTGTGCTCCTACTATACCTAATTTACATGGCACTGTGAGCAAATGCACATCAATCACCCGCTCCCTGTCCGAACTAACAGTTTTCAACAAACAGCTGCAACTGATCCAGCTAGAATCCTGTTAACTGTGCTGGGAGAGGACCTCCTGGGGTACTGTCTGCTACATGTAGCCTTTTCAGGACCCTGGTGATACAGAGGGACCACTCCCTCCATCCATATTCAGCAAAAGACCTCACGTAAATCTCACACAGAATTTGGCACCCTCATTTACACAGCACTGTGGGCAAACTGTGTGATCTGGCAGCTTGCTCACTTCTTAGGGATGCCACAGCAGTTTCCACATTTTTCCCAARCCATCGGTGCATCTCTATGCCCCCTGCTCTAGAATATGGTGTGACATTGTAGAGCATCCTCAGCAATATTCAGCTCAACATCTAATAGGTCTTTAAAGTCTCTCAGAGTTGTTATCAGCAATTTACTGTATCTGCTCTTCCCCAACACCATGTCATAAAGTAGTCCAAAGACAGACTTAAGTCATGTACAGATATACCAAATACAATGCCTCTTTAGCTTTGCAATCCCACTACAATCATGCTTCCGCCCACATTAGGCCTATGTGTCATGAAAAACATTCCTAACATTTCTTCTGGTATTTCCAGAATCAGGATGGCCTCAAGGGGATTTCTGTGGCAGCAATGAAAGGATTTATTTCTTTTGTCAACTAATCATAGTAGCTCCCAGACACAAAACTAATGGTTTGCTCAATGCCATAGTGTACAGTGTCAGGTGTTCTTCCACGCTGTATTAGTTTGGGCACTACCTGAAAGCAATGAACTACTGAACAGTGACCAGCCTCTCACAGAACCAGAAGACCACAGAAGTGTTGGTTGGAAGGGACCCTGCAGGTCTCTAGTCCACCTTCCTGCTTGGATCTGGACTGCCAACTGAGGTCCGGTCAGCTGTGGCACTGTGTAGCTAGGCCTTGAAACCTCCAAGGATAGAGGTTTCACTCTGGTTCGTACTGATACAAGTCCCAAATTTTAAGAGATGCATTATACTCAGCCATCAGTTCTTAAATGATTGAGGTTATCCCGAAAATGATTTAAGTCCCTGTGCTGCACAATGCTGTAATCTCCGAGATGATACAGTCTTCAAGCCCATGCAGACTTTCTTTTCTTGTCTAGTTAACAAAAAATATATTTATTGTATTGTATAATTGTATTTATTACAAACAGTACACACCCAACTCAAACTCAGAAGCAAGTAGGCCTTCATGCTATTARCACTAGTTTTAAYGTGAACTCTTCAGTCCTGCGTTCCTTTTGTTAATTCTGTATAAGCAAATAACTCGAGATTGGTCTTCCAAGGACAAACGATACTTGCCTTCCTGACATGGGGCTAAATATGGGCCATAATTTAAGATGGCATAAGGAAGTATGAGTGAAGTTTAATCTCCTCCCTTCACCTCTTACATGTGTGCCACACTGCAGCTTTCTGTACTCACAAAGAAGCAGGTTCTAGGGACCCATCAACAGATAAATGGCAAGAGACAGAAAATGAGCAAAGGTTTGGACAGGCACACAAAAGACAGGAAGATTTCACCATGACACATTGCACCTGTGGTGATCCTTCCAAAGACAGGAAGGACATCTGCAAGTATGTGCCCCATTTTCCAAGTAAGTTTGTTGTCCTAGGCTTCTCCATGGATGATACAAAAAATCAGATTTTTCTAAAAGCTGGAGCACAATATGAGGCTCTAGTATATCTCATGTTCCACTAATGTACCAGTGACTAATGGGTTTTGACCTCAACCGTTCAAAGTTGTATACTACACAAATATAGTCKTATGTTTTCAATTAAGTAAAAGAGGTATTTAATGTTAAAGATGAAACCGGTCCTTTTTAGAATATTTAAGCAAGTTTTAGAGAAAAATATTTCTACTGGCTTTAGAGAAACTATCTGGTCATTAAAATTAAAGCAATGCTTAAATGGGCTAATATTACGCTTTCAATGCAACAACTGACTGCAATAGGCCATACCATCATTTTTAGAGTTTAATGTATACCCTCTCTCCCCTCCCTATTACATGGTTTTAATTTCTTTCCTTAATGTACCGAYGAGACACAGTTAAACATATCTCAGAAATGACATACAATTTATATTGCACTATATACAATTATTAGCTATAGCTAAAATGTAGTATAGAAAAATGACACAGACAAATGCTCTTAATGTCACGGCACGAGTGAATTAAAGATTGCATGTTTTTTCTGCAAATGTGTAATTTCCAATGCAATATTTCTATGCCCTTTTAAACTCCTTTGTAAGAATAATTCCTAGAAAGAAGTGGAAATTCAGTAAATTCCAGCTTTGGAGCATACTATGAATTGTTCTTTTTTGGGAATGTGACTATTCATTGCCTAGAAAAAGAAATCTGAGTTCCACCTGAGTAATTATTAACAGTCACTAGTCTGTGTGCAGTCTATTGCAACTAGTTCTTAATCAATACGAACACCTACAGCCCTAATCCTTGTTTGACAAGGTACAGAACATTGCACTGCTTTTCCTTGCCTTTCCCTTTAGCCAACACAGAGCCAACAACATCTATAACAATCCTCTATATAGCTGAGGATTAAGAAACTTCCTCCCCATGTTTTAAGGGTAGGATGAACTTTGCTCTGGCAAAAGGACAAGAGAATTTTGACAGCTAATGACATTCTTGGAATATGCCTCTCTAACTCCTCTAGTGCTGCAGATCTGTTCTTACAATATGGATTAAATTAGCCTAATGGTGGGCTTCTGCCAAAAAAAAGTCCCTCYTATCTGCCATCAAAAGGTCACCTGCTAGACTAGCTGACACGAGTCATTTTGTTTGTCAGTGCTCTGTGGAGCCCCCTGGACTACATCTTTATGGAATCAAATGACAGCAGTTACCAAGAGCAGGTTTTAGTCCACGTGACAAGGCTGGGAACATGGCAACCCTTTTTTGGGTCAGCCCACTGATCATCCACCTCATTCAACTGCAGTTAACCAAGCTAAACAAAGCCACAGTTGTAAACCAAACCAAAGCAAAACAAACTCAGGCCAACCCAACCCATCCCAACCCTATCCAACACTTCTTCATACTGGATTCTAAAGCCAAAGAAGCTACAGTCCACAGAAGACCGGACGAGTGCCACAGGGAGAAAAACACTGCTTAGCTCCACATTTCCCAAAGTTTCACCACGAGAAAAAACAAAACTGAAAAAACAGACTAYATTTAGGAACACTTAACTGAGTTAGGACCAAATATGGCAGCATTAGGGTCACAAACCGATGTGCTTTTTCCTCTTCTATTTGTATGAATGTGTCAGTCTCCTGACTATATTTGTTTCATATTGATCCACATGGACGTCTACTCATATAGCATCTGTTTCTGAGTGCTTTAAGAATATATCTTCAGATCATCTACGAAAAAAAAAGGATTATGTACATTTTACAGATCAGAAAGAGGAATATAGYGATGTTATGTGGCTTAACCACAGTTGTACCTGAAGTCAGTGACAAAACCTGGAAGCTATACTTGGATCATCTCTCCTCATGCTAAGTGATAAAACCTGACTATGAGAAGTATTTGAGCTCCAGGCCATTTCATAAAGCTGTCTTACTCTTCTTTCCTCAGGTTCATTTTCTGTCATCTTTGGACTTAGATTTGGGATAGTTACCAATTTATAACTCTATCAAGAGGTCATTGTGGAAGTTCCATGAATTTTGAAGAGCCTGTGCAGAAGAGGATTAAATCTCTGAGGATGTTTGATTTGACAACATGCACGAAATCACAAAGTAGATAGAAAAGACATTTTTCATCAACAGAACTTGCATGGGCATGAGCAAAGCATGTGGCATGCCTCTGTCCCACATGGCTGAGTACAGGCATAAGTTATGTACCACTCCTCAATCTGCCTTTTAAATGGGATGGAGCAAGTTAGATTGGTACCTTGATTCCATTTCAGAACAGAATTCATTTGAACACCTGAAGTATGGTGGCCATTTACCCATTTGTACAGACCAATATGGAGTGTAAGTTCATTTTCAGCAAAATATACCTACATTTTCCCCTATCTTATGCTTTTTCATGTTTTTAATCAAGTGAGAAAAGCGAACAGAAGTTAAGCAACTCCCAATGCAGTGCTGATTTCACTGCCTGCTAGGTTAGGTAACTGTACTGTCACAGTCCTGTGCAGCTTGGTCCCGCAACTTCTAGAATCTGTTCAAATACCACAGTTTTTAATTGGAGTTAGATTTGTGGCAGTCTTCAGCATCCTCCAGAAATGACTGTATAGACTATGACTGAACCATGTGTCAGACCAGCCCCGTATGTCATACACTCTCCAATAATATGATATAATTCAACAATAATTATAACAATAACTCAACAAAAGAATGGTATTCAATGTACAAGTTGGCCAACTGGATCCTGTGCACATTAAATTTAATATATAATTTGAGTCATTCAGGTAGAACAATCATTGCGACCTCTAAACTTCTCCCTGATTAACTGCAGAGAATCTGTTCTTGGCGATCCTTCCATACTCAGATATCCTCTGTGCCTAACATCAGCATTACTTTTTTTTTTGGACAGTTGCAGGAGAAGATAATTTGTAAACTGGAAACTGTATGGGATAGACTGAACACATCAAAGAAGGAGAAGATCTTCATTTTTTCTCCACAGTCCAAAGAAGTTCAGATGGGAAAAGAAACAAAAGTCTCACTTTGCAATAGGAGATACCCATTCAGAGGATATGCTTTGGATCAAGCCTGGCAAACATACTTCAATGAAATAAGGACCAGAATTATTGTGGAGTTACAGAAGTTCTATCTAGAAGACTCTGGCCATGCATGGAAGTCTCTGGGCATTGTGTAGACCCTAGGAAATCTGGGTATTTTCAAGGCTAACCTATTGAGGGAAGAGAAACTCTTCCTCACATTACAGCACAAATAAAAGAAACCAGTTCTATTTGAACACCTTCACTGAAGAAAATGAGGACTTCTTTTACAATTCAGGGAAGAGGAATTTTGCTCTTTGAGCAAATTTAGTTTTGTTATGATCCAGAACAGGAGATCACCCAAGTAATACACAAAGAATTAGTTCTACCTGATAGAAAAGCATGTTTCAAAGTAAGCAGTTTGTCTCAATTCAGTGATTTAACTTAATCGATGTCTATTCTAACAATAAGGATGATAACTGAAAGTACTTCAAAATCTCTGCAAAAAAATTCTTTTTTATGTTTTGAAGCATATGAAGAATGGAGATTATATTCCTTCTGCAGTTTAAAAGAATTAAAACAACCTCCTACTTCAATGAGTTGGAATCCTTGTGTCTTCATTCCTCTCAGTAGAATATATTTCCATAATAACACAGTCTATAGTCAGAACAATAATATATCAGAGTACACATGAACAGTGTTTCTTCCAGCCCATTCATTACTCCCAGCATCTCAGCACAGCAAATACATGCTCCCTCTTAAGCTTCAGCTTGAAAACCTGAGCTTTCTCAATGTCACTAAAAGAAAAATCTTAGAAGGCCAATACATTTCATTTTCCTCTGTTATTAAATAATATTATTTGCTACATCTTTGACTCAGAGTTTATATCTTTTCATGGGGTACAAACTCCATAATCACATTCTTTGTCTCCTCTGTAATCTTTGTATAGGAGTTGCTGTGTTTCTCAACCATAGACATAAAGTAACATTCCTTCCTTTGAGGGTAACTGGCATAATTTGCTCAACAAAAAGCAAAATTCAAGCTACTTTTATTTTTAAGGCCCTAATATGGTAGTATGGCTTCATATAATTTAGTGACCACTGTGGTCTCTGCACGTATCTGTAGCATTTGAGGTTATCTGATTTATTGATGGCAACAGGCCTCAAACTGAGTTATCTGGAGCATAGTGAAAGCCCACGGATTTGCAATTAATTTCTGCTATACGTACGTGAAAGTCCTSCAGTCTGCTGACCTTCTGGACACTATGCAAGTCCCATCTGCTATTTGTTCACTCATACTTTTGTTCAAAAGGATGAAGATGAAGCTATTTACACTATGACTGACAGCTAGATTCCATATTTGTTTTTCATAAAATAACCCTGGTGATTATATCACTCTATTGTTTCAATTCAGTAGGAGGCAGTCGTGATACTAGTATTTAAAAAAATGAAAGATAGATGAGTCTAATATTCGTCTAAGCCACATAACCCTTGAAGTAAACTAACAAGATTCAACTGAGATATTTCTAACTTCACAATGTGAGTGACGGAAGTACTAGATACTGATATTGGGGTAGAATTCAAGAAGTAGAATCTTAATTACAAATTGTATCTTGATTTTAATTTAAACCATAGAAGCCTCCGAGAGTGAGAGCACTCATAATCAGGGGTTTCCTATTTCAGGACAGCATATCCTGACAAAATTTTCATGCTCATCCTATTTCCTGGGAGAATGAGGGTGTATCTTCCTGAAAATGAAGAGCTTTTCACCTGATGTAATCCGCAGAATGATCTGGTAGCTGATAGCTACCTTTGGCTGGTAGACCTGTCCCCAGCATCCACTAAAAGAACTCATGAAAAGGARGACAAGACTGTTACTGATCATTTTTATTACAAGCTTAGGTCCAAAATCCCCATCACGTATAGCTACTTCAGTCATTCTTAAAAAAAAGTGAGCAACTCATGATGTATTGCTCCTACATTACCATACACCATGTTGTCTTCTTTTAAACTCCTACTAAACCAGAGCCAGATCATTCCTCTACAGTGAAAAGAATCATGGATTTATTTCACTTTTCAAATTGCCTGCTAACATCATCAAAGGAAATAAGCTATGGTATCTTTGCCTTTTAAATATAAAGTGCGAATATTTGGTTTAAAGTACATAAAATCCTCTTCCACTTTCGGACAAAATTCCTTTCTTCTCAGTTGGGATCGTATTATCTGCTGTCCCATTCAAGTGAGAGGATATTCTTTCGAACACTGATGCTGCCTGCAGTCATGGACATTATTCAATGATAATCACAAGTGACCTTCCATTTTTTTATTACTATCATATGACTGGAAGATGTTCCAGCTTTCTTTTTTCAGTGATTAAAAGTTATTAATATTATCAGGACAAGGAAGCCATCAGGAAAATTATAATAATAGATTAATTTAAAAATCTCTGCTTTAAAGTTCGTATTATTAACAAACATCTTTAAAGTGTGCCCCTAACAAGGAATAACACTAAACACACAATTTACAGAGCCTAGATAAACAGATATAAATGGGAGGTTCTGCCTAGATAAGAATGTTAAACAGTTGCCTCTAGGACAACAAACAACTGACATTTAAATTATTTTGTTAGTATCATCCTAATTCTTTGAGGGAAATCTCAGCCCAACAGCAGCTAATAGCTATTTTTTTCACTGGTGCAGCAGAGTCAAGACTTTGCCTGGTATGAGGGAAACCAGGGAGCAACAGGCTTAACAGGAAGCAAGCACAGTGTTATCCCCTTAAAACCAAAACTAGAGTTGAGTTAAGGACAACACAAAGTTTTTGAAATAAGATTCTGAATTTCAGACAGATAAACAGTTTTAGGCCTTTGATGTACTGAGAATTCCCCCCAAGATACCAGCTAGAGCTGTGTGAATAATTGATTTTTCAGCTGAACGGCTGAACCAACCAAACAAATCCCAACTTGTTTGTTAATTAACATGTTTTTCTCCCCTAAAAAATTGAGGGAAAAAAAGCATAGTTTGGAATTGCTGAATTGTTTCATTCAACCAGAAACTCTCTCTTTTCCATTTTAAATGTTTTTCCAGATTAAAAGCACTCACAGTGAAATACTGTATTTGTGATAGAAAGCGAGGGTACACATAGAAACACAAAGTAATTCCTGGCCTAACGGGAGTACTGCTGCAGCCCGTGACGTAGGGCATCCCTCAAGCATGGTCCGCTGAGGGATGGCTTCCTGCTTGCTGAATTTGGAGAAGCCCCCAGCCTACCTTAAAACTTCCCAGGAGACATGCTCAAGTTCACATTCCTGCTCAGGTCTAGGGAATCCTACCGGAGGTTTCCCCACATACAAGGGCAGTGCCTTAAGCACGATGCTAAAAAGCAGTGGAAAGGTGCTACTCCTCCATTTCTTCGATTCATTCCTTCAGTTTTCCTATGAGTCTAGCTCCTGGATCAAACGTCTCACTTGCAAAATGACAGAATTAATTATATGAGCTTTCATTTTACTCTTAAAAAAAATCTTTAAATCTTTTTTTTTTTTTTAAAAAAAAATATGAATTTGTCAAGAGTCTTGGCTGCCCCAAAACAAATTTTCAGTGTTACTTTCATTTGCTTTTTGATCATTCTGTTGGAAAAAWAAGCTATATAGATTCATAGGTTATTTTTAGATTCAACAAAAACTAAGTAGTACCGTAGTTTTCTCCAAAGAATTAAATACCACCRTTAAACAGCAACATTATAGTTAGTATTTGGAAACAGGATTGATAATAAACAGTGAATGAAATCAACCATCCTAGTTTTATCATTCAAATTAATAAAATTAAACTGTAAGCTGGTGAAAAGTTCAGGTCTGCCTACTCACATCTGCTGTCATATTAATGATACATATTTCCATACATGCCACAGGCTCAACTATTTACAATTTTGCACTAAATCGTCAAACTACTAATCAGTGACATTTCTTTTAATCTTAAAGGTTTTAATTTATTCTTGCAAATGCCACTAAAGGCCCCATCTTCCATATACTCTGCAAGGCAAATCCCATTAAAGACAGGGAGAAGGCTCCYGGCAACTGTAATGGGAGCTGAGTTGGATCCATACTGAGCCAGAACCTGCAAGTGGATATGGATACAGCTGTGAAGACTTACAAAGCCAGGCAGGGCATTATAATGCCRTATCAGCACAGCACCGGCTACGCCAGCTTCACAGTCCCTCGCTGGCGTGGGGACTATCAAGCATCGCTTGCTCATGCACCGTCATTTTTAGAAAGTGGAGATAGGACTAGTTCTTTCAACCTTTCTGAGTACTACCCTACCTAATACTTTGCACTATACAGTAGTACAGAATATTCACAATTAGCCTGACGTAAGTCATCATTATTTGGTCTTGAAGACTCACTGTGGCCAATGAGACTGTCTACAGCACAGCAGAAGTTATCCAGAATCAGCCCTGTAGTTTAGGGAAATGAAGTACCTGCATTTACAACATTTTTGTGATCCTATTTTCATTCAGGATTTACAGTCAAAATGAAGGTAACCTATAAAATACAAAATGAAATGGGAGTATAGGAGTGTCTGTTGTACTTTGAGCTGTATTATGCAATTGAATCAGGATTACATAACCCGGGTGTGATTACAGAAATGTGGCTCGTGTTACACAGAGCCTGGCTATGATTACAGAGCGGCAATCTATCACAGATTACAAGTCTGTAACTGAGAAATTCAATTTATCAATATTACCTATTAATATTTTAACTTAGAATGCACATCATGAGACTTTGAAATATGCATTTGATAACTATTTAATTAATAAGTTACTAACAGTATTTTTTTCAGCTTTTTTATTTTTATCCCACAAGCACACATCCATTCTCTTTTTTATAATTAACATCTTAAACTTCTGGAAGGATGTTACCGAAATTCTTTTATCTTAAATCTGTTCATTAATGATGCACACATAGAGGTCCTTTGTTACCAGAAATTATTATTACTTTCTAGAAATCTCTTCAATGGTTTAAGGAAAAAAAAAGTACCAGGTTATATAACATGTAACTATATATTTATTACTAATCAGATAATTTAATATGTTTCTTTAATTAGTCCTTCTGTGATCCCAGTAAACTTTCCTTTTATCTTTTTACATTCAACATTCAGTACTGCAGAAAGAGATTCAATCATTAAAAAATGGTGAGAATTTTTAGCATTATCCTTCTAAATCCTATTTAAAATAATGAGAAATATGATCATTATAAAAAAGAGATGGATTAGCAAGTAGTGAGACTAGTAGTTACAAAACTTTAATATACCTTGTGCTCAAGGTAAATCAAGGATCTTTTCTTTTTCTGGTAGATGTTTTTAATATCCCAAGGTGACCTAGGGAACCTGACCTCTTCAAATGAAGTGCAGAGAAAAATACTATCTGGTTAAAAAAAAGGAGCAGTAGGCCTGAATCAAACTGGGAAAAAGGTGGAAAATCCACTTACAAATGAGTCCATTAAATAATCAAAATAAATATTTTGTGTTAAGACAAACTGTGTCTTTATTTCTGCTCATGCAAGCAGTTTCATAGAGGGCAACAGGAGTAACCTCATTTTTTAAACAAATAAAAAAAGCACTATTATTTTACTCTTTCTGCCCTCCCTGATCTGATGCAAATTGAAGAAGTTACTTAGCTTCATTGACTGATAGACAAGGAGCTGTGTGTGTCCATTGAGTTGAAGGGCATCCATGAAGTGAAGCAGAAAAATCAGCCTGCCACAGCCATGTGTATGTTGCCCTCTACAATGACCATAAAGAAGGACAGGCCATGAGTTTCAGCTGAAATATTTACCCATTTATTTTAACTTCCCTATGAAATACTTCTTTTCTAACCATATTCTGCAGGAGGGAAAGAAAAAAGGATAATCTGCAGGAGAGAAAAAAAAGCATAAAACACCAACGTGTTCAGTTGGGAGAAAATGGCCTATCATTTGACATCCTGTGCTGAGGGATTTAAGAAACTGTTCCAGAAAGAAGACCTGGTAGAATTTTCTAACTGCTGCAATCAAAGCATGTATACTAAATTATTTGTTCTTTCAGGCAGTGAGATTTTTTAAAGGGACATGACTTTGCTAGCAGCTCAGGCAAGAAATCCAGGTGTGACTCTGGGCCAATCCTTTGTCTGGTGCATCAAATTGAAAACTGGGAAAAAAAGGGTGCTGGGGCAGAGAGGTCCCCTCTTCTCCGCCTGCATGATTTGCACAAGTACAGGATAGCACCCGATAAAGAGCCAGGAGCTGCACCAGGYGCTCCATCCTAAGGCAGTGGCAGGACTTCTAGCAGGGGACCAGCAAGTATGACTAATGGGTGAAGAGAAGGAGGCACAAATTCGAATCCTAAAACCCATCGAAACCTGACGGATCCCTTTTAGCGCAGTGCGAGGGAGGTATCCCTCAGGGACACATGTCTGGGTGCACCAAGCAGCAGCATCAAGCATAGGCACAAAAGACATGCAGGYGGACACCATGGAGACATTTGCTCCTTACCCCTCCAAGCTGCCTCACACTTCCTCCACACTACCSGAGATGGGACCCCAAAAGAGCAAAATGTTTGTCTCCATCTCCTTGCCACCGGTGACGCTCAGACCTCGGGGATAGGTGTCACCCCAGCTTGGACAAGGTCAGCCACTGGGAGGTTTGACCTGCTGCCTTTCGTTGTGCCCATCCAATACACACAGACACACACATGCACACACACACAGAGACGGCTCCATCACACGAACACCCTACCTGTCCCTTGACCAGGCTGGCTGCAAACTGCCTCATGACCGCTTCCACTGTGTAGGCGCTGGACCAGCCGCGGGGGGTAAGCAGCTCCATGCAGATGGCCCCGCCGTCCAGCACGTAGCCGTTCTCCAGGCGGGGGCTGAGCACCCGCATGAAGGGCGGCGAGAAGGGGAAGTTGTCGGGGAAGGTGAGGTTGAGCAGGATGTACTCCGTGTTGGTCTCCTTCATGTCCTGCCACAGCACCGAGTCCTTGTCCACCTGGTGCAGCTTCACGTTCCAGTCGAAGAGGCTCTCGTCCACCAGCTCCACGGAGATGAAGCGGTCGCTGAGGCGGGCGATGTCCTGCAGCTCCTTCATCAGCCGCCGGGTCCGCACTTGCGTGCAGTGCTGCTGCCGGCCGGCGGGCACCAGCGGCGCCGAGCCCGAGGGCAGCGGCCCCAGCGGCGCGGAGCCGGGCCGGCCGCCGCCGCCGCCCTGCGCTGCCTTGCTCTCCTTCGCCGAGCCCGGCTCCTTCGCCGCCTCCCTCGGCCTTTCCCGGCCGCCGCCCAGGCCGGGCTGCGCCGGCTGCCGCGCCGCCTCCGGCGCCTTCTTGCTCCTGTGGCCGCCGGGGCTGCCCTCGCCGCCGCTGCTGCTGCTGCTGCTGCTGCTGCTGCAGCCGCCGCCGCCCCCGGCGCTGGCCGGCGGCGCCTTGTTGCTGCTGCTCTTCTGGCTGCCCTTGGCCCGCAGCGAGGAGCCCTGCTGGCTGCTGCGGTGGTGGTGGTGGTGGTGCTTGGGGTCCTCCGTGTCCCTGTTGTGCAGCCGAATGAGGCCAATTTTCCGGAGCAGAGTGGCCATGTTGCGCGCGCCTCTATTTTCCTCCTTCTTTCTCTGCCTTTCCTTGTTTTTAACCCTCCGCTTGGCAAATGCGGTGCCCCCCGCGAGAAGGGAAGGCGCCGTGAGGGTGGCGAGCGCTCCCTCTGTAACGCGGGCGCGCCGAGCAGCGGCGCACGGCGGAGAGAACCGCCGCCGCCGCTGCGGGGAGGATGGATGCGGCGCCGGCCGCCGGCCCCGCCGCCGCTCGCACGCTGCCCCGCGCTAGGACTGCGGCGCGGGGCGTCGCAGCAGCGCCGGGGCTGCCCTCGGAGACATCAGAAGTTGAAAAAAAAGGGGGGGGGGGAAACGAGGGGGCCACCCCCGCCCCTCTTTTCTCCAGCACACACAAACCGCCCGAAATCGGTAAAACCGCTGGTGCCGCAGATGGCTTTCCCAGG